>NW_004567137.1:6224669-6225655 GCF_000260355.1 Condylura cristata
AAAGCATCATTGGTTTCAGTGATGTATCTGGGGACTCACCTACAACAGCAAGGGGAGAAATGTGAAATAAACAAACGGGACTACATCAAATTAAAAGTTTCTTTTGCATATTAAAATAAACTATCAATTCACTTTTTATTAGCAATCCTCTTCTTCACCTTCCTCATTAGCTCTCTATTAGTTACGCACATGCTTTCGTATTATATCATATATAGATTTCTCTACTTACCAAGTTTCTGAAGTATTTTCTTTTTGATACACACATAACTATTAGATATTTCATGTTCTGTACAGAAGGAAACATTTTGGTTCATTTAACTGATTTAGCCATATTCACAAAGGTTAAGTGTTTTCCTCTAGGCCCAAGCCCCACAGAGTAGATCCTTGTTCTTTCCCCTTCACCAAGTTTCTTCCCAGCACTCCGATGCTTCACCCCAATATGGTGACAGTACAGCTGCATGTAAACAGGTTAGGCAATATTTGCCCACAGGTGTTGTCTACATAGGGTATGCTTTCATTTGCTTTGTCTTTTTCTTACTTGTTTTCCCTATCTATTTATATAACTACAGTCTGTTTCCCTACTCTTCTATAAATCATATATAGAGAGAATATTCAGGAATGGAGACCATTTAAGAGTTATTTGTGACTTATGTTAGTCACAGTGATAGAATACTAGCTTTTCACTGCAGTATTTTATACATTTTCTGGAACATGAGGAGACCAGCAATAATGGCAATGACTATAAATATGTGAATAGAACATGCTATTTATTGTTATTACTGTGAGAAAATTTCCAAAATAGAAATGTGAAAAACACCTAAAAACATATTTGGGGACTATACAATATAATTTAATTTTTAAACATCCTATGTTTTAAGAAATTAATATGTTCAAAAAAAAAAAAAAAAAAGACCCCTAGGCCCTCCCTGGTGGCGCAGCGGGTTAAAGCACAGCACTGAGAATCTAAAGCCGCTTCCTCATGAGTT
>NW_004567137.1:6226060-6243511 GCF_000260355.1 Condylura cristata
ATTTAATAACATTTTTTATCTATTAAGATGAATTTAAAGTATGTATTTCTTATCTAACATTGTTTTATATGCTAGAACTAATAAATAAGTTAGACCTAATATAAATAGTAAATGTTTCTTATACTTATTTTTATCCTTTAGAAATATTTTTAATTAATAGTAATATTTAAATCATAAAACAAAGCTATAATATTAGGGTTTGTTTATCAGTTTTTTTCTCTTGGGTAAACTGCTTAAAACCTACACATATTCCAAGACTTTCAGTAGCAACACAAAGATATATTCTGATACAAACTGGAACAGGACCATGAAGAAAAAATGAAGATAATGAAGAAAAAAATGTGAAATTCTCAAGGTATTTTATCATTTACCAATCGGTCCTTTATCAAGCACTATTTTAAAAGGAAGCCCACTTTTAAAAATGTAATCTAAAAGCAAATATTTAAGCTTGGATTCTTTTTTTCCTTACATTATTGAAATACCTGAACTGTCTTCAGCACAGGTGGGAACTAAAGGGAGATAGGAGGGACAAAAAAAAAATGAAAACAGAACAGAGATCATAAAAGAGAGAAAGAAAAGTACTTTAAAAAGATGGGGAAATAAAAGGCTTAATGTAAAATGTGATACAGTCATATGATTTAACTCATACATAAGTACACAGGGCAAAAAAAATGGCAACATAAATGCGATAGGTAAACTTAAGGATCCAGAAAGGAGCCATTTATTGCTCTGTAACCTCAGCGGCAAGCTAAAATTATTTCCTAAATAACAGATTTCCAATCCTGCTGAATTATTGTGCAACTGAGGGGCAATAACGTCTTCTGAATCTCTCCCTTGGTTATCTGTAAAATGAGTAGCACAAACTAGATACAGGTAACTGTAGGTGCTGTCTTCTGAAAATTCAACCTTTGCAAACTTTTCTATGAAAGGTACAGTTGCCAAAACAGCCAAGGCTTGAAATTTTAATACTTTCTAAAGTGACTAAAATGGAAAGAATGAGAGGAAATGGTGTTAATTAAAAGCTTTTGGAAATACTTGTGCCATTTCCCTTTTACTATCCCATCATCAAGTACAAGTTAGAACAGGTATGTTCCAGAGCCTCTACTGCTAGAAAATGTTAACTGAGAAATAAGGTATTTCTATCATGAAATACTGGTATTTCCAAAGAATACTTAAATCTAACAACATCACAAGTCAATTTTAAATTTTGCTTCTATTAGTATTTGGAAAAATATGAGGGACAACAAATTTATGATGGTTTTTATAATTCATTCAGTTATCCATTTGTATCTAATAGGTTCACTACATGGGTTTGCCAACAGAGTCCCTTATTGTTTCTTTTGATATTTATGCAACTTTATATTCAATAAAACTTAAAACTTGCCATTATGATTTTACTGATTGGTGGCAATCTGTCAAACACATATAATTCTTACATGAGAATTCATATAAAAATAATCTATTGAGATAATGCTCCAGATAAATGTACATATGTCCTTAATCAATAATACCATTTAATCAAGTTTTTATTCTGTAAAGATTTCAACTTGTTTTATAGCTCTACATTGGTGCATTATACTTTAAAATTACATTTATTCCAAAAAATAAAGTATATCACTGGAGAAAATAAAGTATATCACAAGTCTTCTGAATGAAAGGCATAGAAATTACAGCTATTTAACCTGAAATATATGAAATATGAACCAGCAAAACAAAGAATGTGAGTGAAATCAGAATGAATAGCATGGGAAAAAAATAAGACAAACAGAAACCTTTATAGAAATAATTCAGGCACTAGAAAAAAATTATAATAAATTCTAATGCACAGTAAGAGACTTGAACAGATGTTACATGTATGACACAGGACAGTTTGCGATAAAAAGAATCAAAGATCAAGGAATAGATATCAGATATCAAAACTAATTAGAGTTCAAAAATTCAATAAGAAAAAGAAATGATAAAGTCAAGGAAATATTGCACCATACACAACAGACAGAGAAAGGAAAAAACTTAGGAAGGAAACCAGTTATCAGTATCAATATATACATACACATAGAGCTTACTATACATATGGTATATATACAAAATTATGTATGTTGAATATCATACACACACACACACACACACATCTTCTATATACCAATTTATAAAATCAATGTAGGGATGTAAGAAAGAATCAAGAAGCAGAAAAAAAAAAGAAATAGTAGGAGACTTTCCCAGCTTAAATGTGTCACAAGTCTACAATATGAAATTGTACCCTAAATATCCAGCAAATTAATGGTGTTAAATGATAAAATTCTCACACTTTAACAAATCCTAGAGAACATCCCAATGTAAAAAATGAAAATCTTTAAATCTTTCAAAAAAAAGCAACTACAAAAGAAAATTCAGATAAGCATAAAATTTTCCATCAATATTACTACAACTAGAATACAATCATGCCTTTAAATATTCAAAATAAAATTTTTCCAACCTAGATATTCATATCTAGCTAAGCCACAAATCATATATACAAGGTCTCAGAAAATACAAACTTCCCCCTCATATTATTTAGAAAGTTGTCTGAAAATATACTTCAGTGAACTATAAAAATCCAACCAGAAGAGCAGAGGAGTCCTGAAGTATGCAATGCAACTGGACTGAGAGAGCAACCAGGAACGGTGGGTTTCATAAAATGTGAAAGGTAGCTCTATTAGGATAAAAATAATTAAGTGCAAGGATAACCATTAGGATTTAGTAAAAGTAAGTTTTTTTTAATTTATTTATTTAAATATTTTTACATCATTGTTCATCTTTGTACAGTGTGTGTATAGGTGTTTGTCCCATGAAATTACCACCACCAAGACACCTGTAAAACATCACCATAGACTATCGCGCTCTTTCCTCCCACTTTGATCCCTTTCCCTCCCCTCCTCTGACGAAAATCTCCAAGTTATAGTTTGACTATTAGACTGCTAGCTTTGTTTATTTTTTCCCGATGACCCTTTCTGTGGTTTCCCGTTTGTGCTCCTCCTATAAGTAAAATCATCCAGTATTTTTCTTTTCCTTCTGACTTATTTCACCGAGCATAATCCCTTCCAGTTCCAACTATGTTGCTACAAATGACATAAGGTTCTTTGTTGATTGCTGAGTAATATTTCACTGTGTGTGCATGTGTGCATGTGTGTATGTATGTGTGTGTTTGTGTGTGTGTATCACATCTTGTTGAACCACGCATCTGTTTTGGGGCACTTAGGTTGCTTCCATATTTTAGCTATCATAAATAGTTCTGCAATAAATACAGAAGTGTAAGTATCCTTTTGAATTAATGTTTTTGTGCCTAGGGCAGAACCCAAGGAGTGGAATTACTGGATTATATGGTAGATCCATTTTTAGTAATTTGAGTATCTTCCTCATGGGTACAGTAAGGTCTATAAAAAAGATAAAACCCCCATTGAACATCAAACATTTTTATAAGACTTAATACTAAATAAACCAAAACATAACTATTAGTGGGGTATTAGGAAAGAAAATCCATTTGATTCGAATGCTACAACATTCCCTTCTACTGGCCTGAGACACTGGACCTGAAGAAATGAAAATACAGTTTTCGCAAACTTTCACAATTAACATTATCTAATTATTGAGAAGGTACCACTCTACCACTCATTCACTTTGTTACCTTAGACCAGTTACTTAAATTCCCCCAAACTCAGTTTCCATTGTAATTTCAACTACTTGTTCCCAAATTTTAGTTCAACATAAAGTCCAGAATTCTTGGCTATGTTTACAAGATAAATTGTGAATGTTAATTGTAATGATGTAAAACTGTAGCTGATCGAATGTGGTATGTAGCAGGTTGTGAGAAAATTACCCCCAAAATGACAAAATGTTACCAGTGAAACAGTAAAGAGAAGTTTTAGTGTATTTTCTAAATTACAAATATAAAATACAAAAGTAAATAAATACATAATAATTAAATACCTACTTTTAATGTATAATTTATTTAATATACAATTAAATATAGCTAGCAACTACAGAGAATTGAATGGGAGGGGAGAAAACAACAGACAGTAATGTAGATATCTGACTTTCAAACTGGAGGCATTTGATGGATGCTTCCGTAGAAAGGCCTGTTTTCAAAGATATGATCCCCTGGATATCCTAAATAAAGATTTTGTACAGACATAAAAATGAACTATCAAGACACTATAATTCTGGGCTGCTCCATCTGGAGAGCATAATCATAGCCACTGTTTCCTGAACACCTATTTGTACAAGATGGGATGCTAAACTCTATATTCCCTGTTTCTAAAAATCACAAGGTAGAAATTACAATGCTCATTTCACATATATGGAAACTGAGTTTGGGGGAATTTAAGTAACTGGTCTAAGGTAACAAAGTGAATGAGTGGTAGAGTGGTACCTTCTCAAAACCACTTTCAAAACCAAATGAGAGAGGTCATGTTATCCTCCCTTGAGGGCATATTTCAAATCTGACGTTCTCTGATTCCATAGGCAGAGCGAGACCAAAGTCTACTCAATTCTCTGTGTCAGCCGAAAAATCAATCCAGACACCCAAAAGAATGTGGGTAACTAGATATGGTTTCCTTTCCATGAGTTGTACCTAGGGTCCAAAAGGTTTGTTATCTAGCACAGGTGCAGGAATTTCCCTTGCAGGCCTTTCCCACATCTGGTGTGTCTGCATTACATTTATATATACTTTATTCAATTAATTCTTTCTTGGACCTACAGTATTTCTGCATATAAAAAAAAATAGTGTAACAGTAAATCTAACCCAAAAAAGGGTCCCTTTATCAAAGCATAGTTTATGTTTATTTTAAGAGTGTTCAAAAATTCACTCCATGCGGTTAAATTTTACAGCTCATGAAAATAAGCTCCAAATTTACAGATATTTCATAACATTCCTATCAGCATATAAGAGTCTCTTTCACAGCTGGCACAGAGTGTCCTTTCTTCTGTCTCTTCTAAATCGGTAGGAAGCGCCTTAGATCTCCTTTTGCGAACATTTTCTCTCCTGGCAGTGGGGAACCACAAAGGGGACGCTATTGATCTGGCGCTGGAGTGAAAATTTCCACACGATGAGATAGCTAACATAAGTACAAGTTCAGGCAGGAAACCAATGATTTTATTAATTATTGCTGGCCGTGTCATTATAAAAAAAAATTCTCAAGACTGAAAGGAAAAATACAGAATGTGATTGTGTGAGGGCATATACATAAGAATGAGAGAGGAGGAGGGGAGAGAAAGAGAGAGACAGACAGAGAGACAGAGAGGGAGAGAGAGGTAGGATAAGAGAATGAGTGCCATCCTGTAGACACCCCACCGGCACTCACCAGAGGAAATCAAGTTGCCGCCAGTTTGGCTGGGGTTCAGCGCCATCTGCATAGTATTTAAAAGTGAGAGCCAAACTCTGAGCTATTTTATTGGAGTTAGTAAGGAAACTCTCCAATCTATATCTGCAAGTCAACCGTTCCAGCTTCTAAACATCACTGAAAAGAGCTTATGGAGGTCAAGGAACTTAACAACAGCATGAGGAGCCGCTTTGCAGTCTATATAAAACTAGGAATTGGTAGTGGGGCATTTGAAATGATCATTTGGTCCCTAATGAATGGCAGAATATACTTAGGCATTCCCATACTCAGAGAAAGACATGAGAGAGAGCGTAACACTACTAACAGATAAAATATACACAGAAATTACTCTGAATCAGGCAGTGTTTTAAGGTTGTGACATTTACCAATTTGTTCAATCCCCACAGTAACCTTGTGTGCTAAGTATTACAATTATCTGTATTTTGCAGATGAGGAATCTCCCAGGATGAGTTCCTGGGGTAGAAATTCTCTTCCTGATGTGGATTTTTAATTTTTTTGGTGCCTTCAGAATCTAGTACTTGTTTTTGTTCTCAAGTGACTCCAAAGTGTGCAAATGTGATTCTTATTTTCTTTCAATATCCATGAAACATTTAAGAAAACATTGATTTGAATAGATTAATATGAATTATTCAGAAATAGAGTTGCCAGTTAACAACTAACATTTATTGAATGCTTTCTATTGCCAAGCTCTGCTTTACATACAATAAATTAATGCCTGCAACAAACCTGGAAGGTAGGTGCTATGACGACTGCAGTCTACAAAAGCGCAGACTAAGGCACAGTGTTAGGTGACCTGCCCAAAATCACAAAGCTAGCAAGTATCTGAGTGAAGACTGAACCCAAGCCAACAAGCTCTTGGGTGTTTGCTGAGGTTCCGATATCTACAGCTATCCTCAAAACTTAATGCCCCAAACCAGCAATTTATCATTATTATTATTCTCAATGTGTGAAAAAAAATGGGCTAAATAAGTGAATCGGAGTTTCTCAAGCAGTTATAATCAGGTGGCTGTTGGGTCTGTGGTCACGTGAAGACAGAACACCCTACACTTCTTCAATGTTTTTCAGTCCCAAGTTTGGCACATCACCAGGGATGGCTGAAAGTGCTAGGGGCGCCAGTCCTCTCCCTCTGTCTGCACACCATCCTCTCAGTGTGGGAGCTCGGGCTTCCTCCCAGCATCATGAGCTCAGGTCACTGGCTATCACCTTACTAGCAGCTGGCTTCCCTCTGTGGGAGCCAGAAATATCCAAGAAGATGTACAGTCTCTATTTACCTCGCCGTAAAGGTCATACAGCATCACTTTTCTATATACTATTGGTCAAAAGCGAGTCACCCATATTCAAGATGAGGGGATTACATGAGAATATAAACACTGGGGGAAGCATGATTCCCAGTGCTCTGGCCACTACCTATTATACTGGAAATTGCAGAGCTGGAGATTCGAGTTCAGCTTGAACAAGACAAAACAATGCTACTGGAAATAAGTACACTGGAAATACTTTCCAAGAAAACTCTTTTTCTACTTGAGGAATCTGGAGAGGTGGCACTGAGTTGCCTCAAGATGATACTAGGGAAAGGAATTCCAAAAATGTCTGGAAAGATTCTAAGCCTCATTAGGTAAGATAAAAATGAGCATTTTTTTTATTCCTTCATTCTTTGGAACAAAGAGTGTTTCAAGTCTCCCTAGAACACAGGCATTTTCTTGGTTGAGTTCTTGTCCTAGCTCTGCTGCTAATTAGCCTTGACTAACTTCTCGGCAACCGTTTCCTCTTTGAAAGCATCTACATGTATTCTCCATCATGGAATTGATGGGAGGATCAAATGAGATTTTGCATGTAAAGATGCTTGGAAAACTAGAAAGCAGTGTAGTTCTTACCACTGGATCTTGCTCTATGTAGCAGTAGTGCCATGCTCTCATGAACTACGGCACCCACATAACCTAGATCACTGCTGAGCCCAGAATCAAGAACACAGGATTTGTTTTCTACCGAGAACAATTTCGAGGTAAAGGAGGCCATTTTAATAATTATGCTACAGACCATAAGATATCAAAAAGAACAATGGCCATCTAGTCCTAGTATAATAGGATGGTCCCCAGGAAAAGGGGAGGTTCCAAGTTCTCTGCCCCACCCAAAAGGAGGGTGGAACAGAGGAGAGAAGAGAGGAATCTGGAGAGGAGACTGGGGAGGAAGGAAGCAGAATGGAGAACTAAAAGGAGACCTGAGGGAGGCACATGGTTCAGAGAGACATGTGAAGAAATTGCACTTGCTTCTTCTTCGTTCTGGACTGGGAAACAGACATGGCTGAGAGACCCATGGAGAGGTTCACTATGGCAGTATTTATCTTGATTTTAATTTTATTCTTTTTCTCCCAGACTTTCCTAGCCATTTCTGACCCTTTTTCATGGGTCTTTGCTGGAAGGTGCTTTAGGCTTGTGGTGGCTTTCAGGCCTTGCTTTGGGACAATCTCTTTGGGTAGACTTTTACCCACAGTGGATAAAAGTCCACTGGGTGTTTGATTTGGGAACTATATTCTTTGTTTTTTCTGTATTGCACACTCGTTGTATTAAAGTTCCTTTTCATTAAAGATCATATATGTTTTGTCTTGATGTGGCAGATGGCAGAACTATTTAGAGCAGGCAGATTTGGGAGTTTCAGCGGTGTCCCTCTCCCTGTTCTGTAACTCTATTGGGCACAAAGTAAACAGGTGCTCAATATAAATATTATGTATATATTTATTTACATTATTTCCTTTTTGTTCTTTCTTAAAATGAATATTGCCACTCTCTCTTATGCTAGCCTTCTTCACTGCCACCTCAAAAACCACTGCCTTCAAAGAACCTGCATTCTTATGAAAGTGGGCATACAATACACATACAGATAAGACAATTTGAGATTGTGCTAACTGCTATGAAAGAAATAAAATAAGGAGATACAGTAACCAGTGATGCAGGTTTTAGAAAAGATAATCTAGAGAAAGTTGAAATCTGGAGGAATGAAAGACCCAAGCAGAAAAAGAGCTGGGAAAAGGCTCAGAGCAGAAACAGGAACAAATGCAAAGGAGGGTGGGTGGACTTGATGATACACTGAGACAGCAGGGTGAGGTCATGGAGTCAGAACTTATGATATAAAGGAAAAGTGCTAGAGTGGCTGTAGGATACTGGCTTTGGGGTCATAGACATACCTTAGAATGCCAAATTACCTTAGACCTGGGCAGGTTACTTGTAATACTGGTCTGCTTTTCAGGGGTGATATGTATATTATATACAATACACGTATGTGAAGAGGAATAGAAATAGGAGATGCCATATAAATGGGGAAGGCCACAGTGTTACAAAATCATCTTGAGTTTGTCAGATGAATGTTCTTAACTCATAAAGTGCAGTATCCAGACATAAAAATTAAAACTAATATCATCGTTTTGCTTTTACATTTTACATTTCAAATTCATGCAAGTGGTCAATCTGAATATAGACTGTGCAGAATATGGCATGGGATGAATCATGTATCGTTTCTGGAAACTCCTTTGGCATCCCAGGCCAGGTGCCCTTCACTTGTTTCCTATTCCCCTCTCTCAGTGCCTCTTACACATCACTATTAATTCTCCCACGAATACAATCAGTACTCAGGCACCAGGTTACCTATCTCTTTTTAACTCTCACTGCACCCTGCCCTGTCTCTTTCCTGGAATAAAATACTATTGTTTCCTTTTTATTATTATTAAGATTTATTTATTTATTCATATAGAACTGGGTATAGGCCAGAGGCACAAGGGCGGTGAGAGGATTCACCAGAGACAGAACAGGCAGACTGATGAAGTACACTGCGGAGGGGAGCAGTGGGCGAGACAGGAGAGGTCTGCCACACCATGTGGGTTACCTCCAGGGCCAGGGATCTAACTCGCACTGAAGCAGCTGCGGCTCACATGCAATGCTGCACTTTAACCCACTGCACCACCAGGGAGGGCCCTAAAATACTGTTGTTTCTAAAGAAATCTCAAACAAGTCAGTCCATGATGAAAGGGATTAAGCATTCTAACTAGACTTGGCCTTTCAGTGCATGTCCTGAGCATGCCTGTTGTGGGTGGAGGTGCCATTCCAGCCACTCTCCATGGAAACGGGCCCCATGGAAAGTCCTATGTGCAGCTCTGCAGATGCATTCATTTAGACTACCTGGATACTTTAGAACACTTGGCAGCAGCAAAACTGCAGCTAATGTTCTGCTAAACAATGTGTCCAATGGTATGTATTATGGAAAACTTTAAGAGAGAGTCAGGTAATGGCTTAGTATAATCCAAGAATCATTTGATCACCTCCAATGCATCCCTACTTGACTTTGTTGCAAAATAAGCCTTCCCCTGTAATAATAATCCTTCAAAATTGAAAATAGGGATCATTCTTGGAACAAGGTAAGAGAGTTATATTTACACCACAAAATAATTTCTAATCAGGGAAATTCATTAGCATTAACGGAAGTATTGATTCTTGTATGTGCCCTAGTTCTTCTCTGAAGCCAGGAATCCTAAGACACTTTCTTATTTGATTTCAAATGTGGAAAAATTCAGTACTGCCAAAAGATTACATTTTTTTAAAGATGAACCTGAGTGGATATTTCACCAAATGTACAAGAAACTGAAGCAGTTTGAATGACCTGTGTTAAAAATTAAAAGGCACTCATGTGGAAGAATCAGCATGTGGATCTCTCATTTGAAAAAGAATAAAGGTAATTAAATCATCCTTTTTTAGTTAGCCCAAGGAAAACCCACTAAGATGAAACCAGTTTGCCAGCTCATTAGGTAAAGTACATAAAGGCTGTCAGAATTATCTTAGTTTCCTTAAAGCTCAGGAAAAAGGAATGGACCAAGCAATATAAAAGATTGGTCAGATATACGTCTCTACCCATGGAGAATATCATCTCTACCAGAAGGGAGGCCTGTTTCCCTAGTCATATTTTTATTAGGTAAGAAGATTTTGGTTGTTGTTGTTTTTAATTATTCCTTGATTCTCAATGAAAGATGTAGGTAATGACAGGAGCTGGAGGCTTTCTTGTAAAAGGACAAGAAACATAAGGAATCACAAAACTGGAATCAGGACTCACCAGTACCAGAAAAAAAAAAAAGAGAGTTTTCACAAGTTTAATGCTATTGGTCTCATAATAACAATGAGGCGCTATCAAGGAAGGGTCTGCAAAGTTTGTGATAGCTCAGTTTTAGCAGCTCCTTCAGTTCCCTCCTGTTCTTAATGATTTGTGAAAATAGCCAGACTGAGTATGAAAAGAGATAAAGCAAAATAAAACACAAAAGGAATTCTTTGGGAAACAAACAGATCAGTGGAATACTTAAATTTGATATTGTGAACTGAGTCCTTTTCTGGTTCCTCTAAGAACTGTTAGCGCAAGTCTCAAAAAAAAGTTGCTTTCCATCTTTCTCAGTTAATTTTATTTAAAATCTTATCACCATGGACAGGAAAAAAGTACATTGACTTAAGGGGAACAACAATGATGGCATTACTTTACCTGGAATCTTGGAATCACAAATGTTAAAAAAAAGTTTTCAAATTAAATCTTTGATGTTTCCTTCAAAAACAATGTTCATTATCTCCTATCATTTCTACCTATATTGTGTCTCAGTCTCAACCTCCCACTTTTTTGAGTCCCTGAGCAGCATATCACCACTGGAAACCACACTGAACCCTTCACTTCCTCTTCAGTTTTCCTATCATGGTACAAAGAGACCCGCAGATTCTTATGCTTCTACTTACAGGGTCCTGTTGTAGACACTACTCCCTTTCTTCAAGGAGAATCCAATCCCGTTTATTTCAATAAGTGTTGGGCCCTAATAAGTGCATGTGATAGAAAACTAAATAAAAGAACAGTCTTACCTTCAAGAGATTCAGTGTGGTGCAAAGCAAAAACACATATGCAAATGACAACATGAGTTGGACTGAGATCAGTTCTTACGTAGAATGCAGAGTGAAATGAGTGAAGAGCCGAGTTTCAACAGGCAGAATGTGAGGGAAAGCATGCGAAACAACTGTGACAACATGAGGACAAGCAAGGCAGGAGAGCAGCGGGCGCAGACCCAGGGAAAGGAAGTGATCTGATCCCGTCCCCAGCCTGGTCACGGAGTGTGGTCAGAGACCAAGCTGAAGCTAAACCCGGCCCTCCCTCTACTAGAGCAGATCAACAACTTTATCCCTCCTTGAGCCTACCATCCTTGAACAGATTTTCTCTTATTTTTGTTGCCAGGAAGAGATTTTTTTCAGTCACTTCATTTCTTCCTAATTCATCTCTTTCGTTTGATTATAATTCCTAAAGGAAAGAAACCATGGCTTCTATGTTTTTCGTGCACTTCAAATAAGAGCACTTCATACATAAAAAGTAGTGTCCACTTCTGGATGATTCTATGTTGCACTGGGCCATGGCCATCATTTTACAAGCAATTTCTTCACAAGTGAAGACTCTGGTAGAGAGGCCAACTAATTGGTGGAAATACCACAGGTTACAAAGGTTGGAGAAGGAAGAGGGTTCCAGATTTGCAAAACAGGAAGAAGCTTGGGAGATTATGACATTCATAGTCCCGTAATTAGTAGAAAGTGGGAAACAATAACTACTAAATTAAATATTTAAATGCTCAGAAACTCCCACTAGCTGTTTCAACCACTATCTCCAACTACAAACAATGGGTTATGAAAATCCAATTTCACAATATTCTAGAAATCATCAGCCTGAAGCATTTTATTCTTTTTTTATCTCCTCCTACAACAATATTTCACAGTTCAAGTTTTGTCTTTACTTGTCCTTTTTGCAATCTTTTTCACAATTTTAAAGAATGTAATATGCATTCTGTGTAACAGAAAAAAAAAAAAAAAACAACAGGATAGCACCAGATTTACTCTGACCTTTTTAAGGTTCCATATTTAGTTAGTTAGCCATTTCTATCCTCCTAGCTTTTCAGAAGCTCATGTGTTAGAGAGAACTAAAAATGGCAAACCACTCCAAATTACCAGCATTTAAAAGGTTAAACAGTTTATTTTTATCTCCCTAGCAGAGAATTAAAACTAATGTGTTCAGGCTTGCAATGAAAAAGACCAGAGTAAGGGTCCAGAAACTGGGTGCTTTGGTGGAGGGGGTGGGAGGTGGCAGCCACTTCTGCAAGGGGGGACCCCACACCTCCCAAGTACTAACAACCATGTAAACCAACGTTACCTCAATATAAAATTTAAGTTAAAAAAAAATAGAATCTGGAAGTGATCTGTTTTTTTAACAATTTCCAATCAAATCTGACCTCAATCCATCAGATCTTGCAGTGGGGATCTTCTTCCCAAATTCTACACACTGTTAAATTGAGACCCAATGGGTCCCAAACAGCACAGCTGCTGCCTTTCCCAGAGTCCACCATCTCTGTGCCCAGGAGCCCAGCAGACACTCTCATTGGCAGCACACAGACGTGGCCCTGCCAGCTGCTGCAGAGAACCTACAACTTTCCACATAGGGCAGTTTTCCCTCAGCTGAACGTTCTGATTCAGGTTGATGGGTTGCTTTCCCTGTGACCAGAAATGATCATCCGCAATCATACTGAGAGAAGCAAAAACCAGACTCCCAGACCTTTCATATAAAGAGACACAATGGCATAAAAAGAAAGGAACTTTGGAACTAAATGCTTTACATTTACACCACTTACAAAATCATGTACTCACTCTTGCTCGTGCACATGCTCTTTCTCTCTAGTTATTTTTTATTACTTTGCTAAATTCGCCACTTTGGGACACATGAAAATGATGAGGCTCCTGACCTTAGTGGAGGCTTCGTCTTGTTTATCTTGTGCAAGACTTCTCACTCAAGAGATGGGGTGTCCAAGAGGCAAAACATAGCAAAGGAAGGGGGACATCTTATCAGCCTCAATCCTTTCTTCCCCTCCTTGGGAATCCTCTCAATTTTCTACAAAAATAACCATAGCTTGTCTTTCCTTACCCATTTCAAAACCTGCTTTGAGAGCACATAAATGGGTGGCATAATTTCCTACCACACAAAAAGTGGACTACCCACTCTCACAAAACAAAGAAAGCCCGCTGGGCTGTTAAAAAACCCGAAAGATTTTAAAAAGGAGAGTTTTTGTTTCTGATAGGAAAAGGCTGGCTTTGGCCTTTGGAGGCATGGTTTCTGCCTTTGTGACCTGCGGTCTGAGAGCCAACCTGGAAAGCATAGTGAGGAGGTGGGTTAAAACACAGGTCTTAGATAAAGAAATTCACTAGTTATGCAAAAGTAATTCTCGCTGGGGTCCCAAAACTATACCTCTATTCTCGGGAAAAGAAAATGTAAGTGATAATAATGTGTTGCATTCTGTGAGTACATCAGTCTCAAGGAATTGAGTACATAAAAACCACCACTAACCTAGGATTTACCTGCATAATATAAAACTTCTTTTTGTCACCTTTAGAGCACAGGGGTGATGGGAACACACAGGAATCAAACCTCATGTGGAGCTTAGTTCTAAATCCACCATATAAGGTGAAAATTACATAGTCAAAATTACCCTTGAAAATCCCTCAAATTATCATGAAATAGAGTATAGGTATTTTTATATATACAACAGTATACAGCAATTTTGATTTGTTCTAAATTGTGGAAAGTCCAATGGAGGACTAATGAAAGGAATAAAAGGAAAGTCCATGATATCTACATAGCTGAGCATCCAAAATATTTGTCAGGAAAAGACAATTTTTAAACTTCATTTGCTTGCATGGTCTATTCTCTATTATCTGTTAATATTTAGCTTCTACAACCTTAATAGACATTGATAGCTTTTCTTTGTTGAGTATTAAACAAAGTTAATGGAGTCAAATAATACCACCAAAATAGCAGTACACAGTCTTCCTAATGAGTCTCCTGTAATCAGGATTTCACAATCTACTCATTTTATAAAGTGTATTCACTTCCACTGGTACAGTTATGAGCATTCTTTAGTATATAAGATGACTTAAATCACTTGTTAAGATTACTCTGCACATTGGGGGGCAGAACCAGAATTCAAATCAGATCATCAAATTGTCAGCTTACTGCCTCTTTCAAAGGATCCCATTACTCAGAAGAAGGCAGTTCACACAGAAACTCAGGGTACTTACAGTAGATAGACAGTAAAATTAGGGAATGATAGAGGAGAAGAGGAAAAGCAAAACCTAAAGTAGTCACCCACTTTGAGATCCAAAAGAAAAATTTAAAGTGGTCACCCACTTTGAGATTCACTTTTGGTAGGAGAATTAGATTTAATAGGAGAAAAAATATAATAATAATAATAATAAAGAATGGTTTTAAGGACTCTCAGGAAATTCTTAGGAGGAAATAAGATTCTATTAATCTAGTGATTTGGAGACCTGTCAATTACCTAGACTATTCTAACACTAACTACAATTTAAATACAAAGTTTGCATAAATAGTTTCACAAAACATACTGAGGAAGGAAAAAAACACAGAACAAGAGAAAGACTGACTACAGGATAAACAACACAAAAGACTTTGACTCCTCCTTACCCTAACACCCACACACAAACACACAGCAATCATCTACATTTATTTGTTTTGCAGTGTGTAAGAAAGGACATTATTTTGGATTTTTAAAATAAAATCAATAAAAGCTAACATTATGAAACAAGTTGCTATGGGATTTGTGTTCAATAGGATAGTTCAGAAAAAGACTACTGCTTTGAAATTAAGGAAAGCCATTAGTATTTAAAATTTTACTTTACTCTCCTAGAAGAAAGTCAAAACTGGGAGTAAGTGAAGGAATTTTCTGTCCAGATTGGAATTACCCAGTCCATTTCCTTGATTTACCAGCAGTTACATCTCATTCTCATTTCTACAGTAAACAAGAAAAATGTGTTATAGCCAAAAAAACTTCTTGGAGTGCAGCAAAATGATGCTTTAATGAAAAATATAACCAGATGAATATTTTATTACCCAAATAATCAAATGTATTATAACCAGTATTAACCTGGAGTTGAAGTGTCCAATGAATCTCACAAGTAAATGTTAAGCACATGTATTTATAAGAACTGAAGACTATATTACTTTATCAGGGTGCTAGAACTTCCTTCTATAGACAACTTAGAGGGAGGAATAAATATAGATTAAAATGTTGAGAACAGAGGATGGGGAATAGAGAAATTAGCAAGAGGGGGCAATGCTGGGAATTTTAAGGAAGTGGACAGTAAAAATTCTTCCATGGTGAACATTTCAAGAGTTTATAAAGAATTTCTTAAGACTTTAAGAATGGAATTCTCTAATGCTCAATTCATGATATTTAAGTTCTTTCTGTAACTTAAATGTTCACTCCCCATGCTAGTGAGGTATGTGTATATTAGGTGCAAATTATGTATGTTTTACATGGAATAATTTTAGGTTAAAATCACTGAGTTTAGTTTCTTATTTTGGTTTTTCAAGTGTGGGATGAAAGAAACAGAGAGACCCTAACTAGCCATAATTAGCATTCCTTACTTCTTTTAATCCAGAAATAATGCTTGAATACCCACTGTGTACTTGCTCCATTCTCAGCAAGGAGAATGAGACAGTGTTGAAAATACAAATTCCCTTTCTTCACAGAGCTTAAATTCTAGCAAGTAAGCATGAAAGGAATAAATCAAATTACAAACAAAAAATGACAAAAATTCTAGAAATAATGTTAAGGAAAAGACTACTTTGAGAGCAAAAAAGTGGAATATTATATATCATGAAACAATGATAATAATATTTCTACTAACTTTTATTTTTTCAAATTAGTTTCTACTTTTACTTTGTTTATTTTTTAAAGATTTATTTATTTGTGCATACAGAACTGGGATATAGGCCAGAGGTGCAGGGACGGTGAGAGGGTTCACCAGAGACAGAGAGGGGAGCAGAACAGGCAGACTGACAAAGTACACTGCTGAGGGGATCAACGGGCGGGTCAGGAGAGGTCTGCTGTGCCATGTGGAACAGCTCCGGGGCAGGCGGGTATCGAACTCATGTGGAAGTGACTTTAGATTCTTAGTGCTGTGCTTTTTAACCACTGCACCACCAGGGAGGGCCCTCCTCTAACTTCTATCAAAAAGTGGAAAATAAGATAATGGAATATCTCTCAAGTGCTAATTGTCACTTTAGAATTCTCCATCACAAAAACATACTTTAAAACAAGGATGAATATTCTGAGAAGGCTACATAGAATAGGATTTCAACTATATGACATTCTGGGGAAAAAAATTGCATACAATAAAAAGATCAATATTTCTTAGGGGTGAAGTGTGATAGAGAGATGAATAGGCAGAACCCTGAGGATTTTCAGGGCAGTGAAAACACTCTGTCAATACCATAATGGTAGACATCTGTCATTATACATTTGTTCAAATACACTGAATATACAACATTGAGAGTGAACCCTTAGATAAACTTTAGTTAGGTATGATATTCCATTCTTGAGAAAAAAATATACCATTCTATAGTAGAGTAAAAACGAAAACCATGAACAACTATAAACCAGAGATATACCATGGCGAAGGGAGAATGGGATCAGAACTGGGGTGGGAAGAGTGCACTGGACTGTGGCAATGGCACACGGGTGAACTGGTAGTGGGAAGCCAATGGGGATTACAACTGAGATGAAAAAAATGCACAGAATGAAGGATGATGATATGTAAAAGAAAGAAAAAATACACCATTCTAGTAAGTGATGTCAATAATGGGGGAAACTATGTACCATTTAGGGGCAGGGACGATGTAGGAGCCCTCTGTACTTTACTGTCAATTTAACATAAACCTAAAATTGGTCTTTAAAAAGGTAATGTCTTTTTTTTTGTCAATTTTACATATGAATTATATTTGTCCATCATTCTTAATTGTTATACAACATATGCTTTATCATCTTAGGTGTAGCCCCTGTGAAATTTCCACTACCAATTCACCCCACACCACCATCCCCATAGTCCCTGTGCTCTTCCCGCCCTGGATTTGATCCTACTCCCTCCTCCCCCACTGCAGAGTGCCTTTGGTTTATAGTTGCCTAATGGTCTTGGTTTTTACTTTAATACAATCACTTCTTTTTTTTTTTTTT
>NW_004567137.1:6244647-6252326 GCF_000260355.1 Condylura cristata
GGGAATCGAACTCATGCGGAAGTGCTTTAGCTTCTCAGTGCTGTGCTTTAACCCTCTGCGCCACCAGGGAGGGCTGGAGAATATACTCTTAATGGCTTACAATCCTTCACTAACAGTATTACACATTTAAGAAATTAAATGGAATAAAAACATTTTCAGATAAAAAGAGAGAATTCATAGCCAGGAAGCTAATACTGAAAGGAATTCTGCAAGCTTTAGACATGACACCAGATATAAAGTGAAGTCTACAGAAAGAAAGAAGCACACCAAAGCTACTAATTAGTGTGCAAGTAAGAGATGGCTATTTTTTTCCTTCTTGAAATTTTCTTAAGTGATAATTGTTTAAAATAAAACCATAATGACAAAAGTCAGAAAACAGTAGTTTTCTTAAGCAGATGGACAGTGGTGCAAATATTCTATACCTTGATGTAAGTAGGATTATATGGGTATAGATGTAAGTTAAAAATCATCAAATATATGCAAGTTATAGCTCATTTGACTACATGTAATCTACTTCAGTAAAATATTGCAAGAATAAAAAAAGCATAATGACAGAAAGATTTAAAGTGAAGTAATGGGAAGGATTTAATAGGAAAATACTAATAAAAGAGAGTGGTGTAGCTCATTAATATTAGTCCAGTGGTCTTTAAGGAAATGTAAGTATAAATAAAAAGCTGTGCTATACAATCATAAAATGATTACAGCAAGAAGATTTTAAACAAGAAGAAGTTTTTAAAATGTAGCCTCGATATACAAGGCAAAAAATTGGCAGAATGATAAGGATATATAGAGAAATCTACCTTCATAGTAGGACATTTAACTAATCACTCTAAGGATTTCATAGATCAAAAGGGAAAAAACTCATTAAGGTTACATAAAAGTTGAACAGTAAAATTAATAAGCTTAATTGAATGGTCATATATAGTCTATTCAATCCAAAACCTAAAGATGCATATTCTTTGCAAGCACAAAGAGTACATTTACAAAGAATGACCTCATGTCATACTGAAATTGTAGCAATTCTCAACCAAGTCCATTTACCTCAATGTAATGAAGTAAAAATTAAATTAAAAACTCAATAGTCAGGCACTCCCTGGTGGCACAGCGGGTTAAAGCACAGCACTGAGAAGCTAAAGCCACTTCCACATAAGTTTGATTCCCACCTGCCAGGAGGTGACCACATGGCGCAGCAGATCTCTCCTGACCCGCCGGCTGCTCCCCTCAGCAGTGTGCTTCGTCAGTCTGCCTGTTCTGCTCCCCACTCTGTCTCTGGTGAAGCCTCTCACCGCCCCTGAGCCTCTGGCCTGTACCCCAGTTCTGTATGAACAAATAAATAAATCTTTAAAAAAAAAAAACTCAATAGTCAAAACTCAATGAGTTAAGAAACCTTCAAAATGCTCTTTTAAACTTGTCATTGGTCAAAGAAAAAAGCTATCATGGAAACAAGAATCAGAGGTGGGAGTCTTATTATTAAACAGAGCAAAGAAATGTGTGAGATTTTTGGAAAAGACTATGAAGTTCATAGAGGTTTTTGTTTTAAGATAGACAATAGAAAGAAAACTGGGTTTGTTTAATGGAGAGGATGCAGAGGGAAATGATGTCACTGTTAGGTACGAGGGCAATATAATTGAAGAAACAGTCCTTAAGAAGGTGAGAGGAATAGAGCCTGATACACAGGTGGAGAGGTTTCCCTTACTATCCAACCATTAGAAAAGAACAAACTATGTCCATCCATTATAAGCCAGACAAATACTTTGGGAAAACATGTGATACATAGGAAAATCTGGAGGTGGGAGGGTCAGAAGTTATGCTCTGATTGCATCTATTTTCTCAGTAAAGTAAGAAACAAGGTAATCAACTCAACTTGAGGAATGGAGAGGCAAAATTAAAATTCTGAGGAAACAAATAATATGTGTGACCTTTGTCTTAAGAGCAGGGTTGGGATTTGACAGGGCAAATACACTGAGGTGATTATCATGCAATTTTTCTTCAGCCCCCTTGAGAGTTTTACTCGTAAGTCTAAAGAGATTCGAGCCAGCTAGCCTGTGTGTTTTTCTCCAACCATGATAAATTGTTCTGGTGCATTTCTAAATGTCCAGTGACCAGTGTCCCCAAGAGTAGGGGTTTTGCCAAGAGAGGAAAAATAAATGATAAACCAGGAAGGGAAGGAAGAGATCACAAGGTTGGACAGCAAATCTACACTGGGTTTGGGGAATGTAACCAACAATATAAAGGCCATTATGTCAAGTGTAATCTGAAAAGATAAGTCCAATGGTCCATTTCAGAAATCTTGGGGAGATTTTTTTAATTGCCTGAGGTCATGGAAATTGGAGGTTTTGTTTCCTTTCACTATATTTTAAGAAGTAAAGGGTGACATCTAAGAAGGTCATTAACTTGACATGTAACATACCTGTATGATAAACCTGACATCTAATAATGAAAATTTTAAACCACAGTGTGCATTTCATCTAGTTTGATTTTCATAACAACCTTAATGAATTAGAGACTTAAATTTCCTGGGTATGGTAACTATATTTATCAGTTGATTTAAGTCCTTGCTAGTCTTCTCATATGTCTGGCTCCTAGCAAAGTGCTAGGGACACACTGCATGCTTAATAATTAGGTGTACAATGTATTTATTAATCCCTGATTATGAATAAAAAATTAAAGTCAGAATGGTCATAGAACTTTTCTGAGGTCTAAGAGACAAAAATAGCCAGTTTATAATTTGGTTTTCTGACATCCAGGCAGAATGCCCTTTCTACTACCCCATGCTACCCCAGGATAACATGAGATTGAGAAGGAAGCAGTGAATTATCCTAAAGAATTCAGCTTAACCTTTTGTGCTATGCCTATATACCTCCACAGCTGAGCTCAAGGAAAATAAAAGGCATGTGAGGGTGGGGTGGGGTGTCAACAGATGAGGAAACATGGCTTCATTTTGGAACTGTGATTTTCAAAACTTTGACTGTGGTCTACTGAGGAGATACATATTGTCTTAATTAGTTCAGACTCTTATAGTAAATACCATACGTAAGTGGCTTAAGTAACAAACATTTATTTCTCACAGTTGGAGGGTTGAGAAGTCTAAGTTTAAGGTGCCTGCAGAGTCAGTGTCTAGTAAGAACCCACTTTCTAATCTATATCAGCTGTGTGCTGGTTGTATCCTCACATCTATGAGAGATCATCTCTTTTGTCTCTTTTTATAGGGGCACTAGACCCATTCATTTGGTCTCCATCCTTATGACCTAATTAGTCCCCCAAAAGTTTCACCTCCCAATAGCATCACATTTGAGATTAGGGTTTCAACATATGAATTTGGGGGCATCAGTCTGTAACATATATAGTATACCACAAACCAGCACTTATATACATACACATAAGCAACACACACAATGAAACAAACATTTAATAAAGCAACTTACCCTCACTTAGCCTATTTGTGAGAAATAAACTCTCATCTTTGCCATCCTATTCTATTATTTTTATTCTTTTTTAATACTAATAACAATAATAAATTTGACTTTACAACCATAATAGGTAACAATCTAAAGTTTGAAAATATATGACCATCAGTTGATTTAAGTCCTTGTTAGTCCAAGTTGAAGGCAGTGGTCTCAATTTTTTACATACTATGAAATGACTTGTAATTGCCATCATAGTAACACAGACATCCTACATTTGTAAAATATTTTATAGTCTTCTGAACACAAATTTCTATCCTTTGCAACACCTCCAGACTTATTTAAGCAGACAAATGAATTACCCATATATTAAAGTTCAGGAAAATAGGTTGGAAGACATTCAGAAACTTGAACAAGGCCACACCTGTGCACACCTATAACTGATGTCTGATCTGTTGTTCCCCCCAAGTCAGTACTCTAATGGTATCACTGTCACCAAGAACCAAAATGTAAAAAGAGTGTCACTAAATTCTGCCACATTTCTGGATTAAGGGATTGCCACTTGTGAATTCTACACTTCAATAAAGGATAAAATACTTTCCAGAATAGAGGAAATACATAGAGTAACACAAAGGAAAAAAGGACCTTATAAAAGTCAAAGGAGTAGAGAGAGTCTCTGAGAGGTAAAGTGAATTCTAATATCTCGTGGACAAAGGAAAAATACGAAATGTATATGAATATGTATACATACAGTGCAGGAGAACTTAATGCTGAGATCATTTTAAAAAGTGTTTATTCTTACTTGCTACTTAATTTATGTTGGACCAACATTCTGACTTAAAGCTGATGTCTTTGTACTATTATTAAGTTAACTGATGTCTGGTTTTCAACAATAAACATGAAAAACGGCTATTCAAAATTCTTGCCTTTAAAAAAAAAAGTCTTCATTCTCCTTAGCATCATGAGATATATTCCCTCAGGAAATTAAAAATCATCCACCATTGTGTGTCTATCTTACCACTATATTACAATTACAGAAGCACTGAAGATTATAAGAAAAAAGGCTTAACTGTTTTTATAGACAAGTTTATTATCTGCTAGAACACAGGCTATCTCCTGTATTCACCGCACCTTTGTGATCCTAAGTAAGACAGATGATAACAAAATAAGACTATTTAAATTGAGTAATAATAGAAAGTTAGCAAGCAATTTTTCCATGTTAAAAAAAAAAGCACAGGTGTTTTGCTTACATCATTATCTAATGTTGTTGGAAAATTCACACACAATAGTAATCTACCCTAAGAATGGCTTGTGTTGCCAGCCTTAGTGAAACAGCTTCTCTGTAAAATTCATCTAGTATAAATTTGAAACACTTATATAATGGATAAACTACTCTAGAAAAGCAATAATGCCAATCATGAAGTTGCTTCAAGGAAGATTTCAAGAATTTTCATTGGAATGGATGAGAACTTGGAAAACTACCTTAAAAGACCCATAAATTAGCAACTTTAGGAAATATTTTCAAAGGTGACTTAAGGACAGCCCTTTGGAACTCTTAAACAATGAAAACCAGGTTTAAAGTCTCCACATGGAAAACTAAAGATTTAATTGCAAAAGCGCTTAACCTTTGTCTGCTATGTTATAGTTCTCTTGTTGCAGATTATTTTTTATTATTTTTAACTAGTCTCTGTATTACACTTGCTTTTTGCCTCCTTGTCAACACACTGTGGTAGATCCTATTAGTTTACTCAGTGGTCCTTGGATTGTTCATTGAGAAGATCACATCAATCTCACCACAGCTGTTGGTAGCATGTTTTCCCTAAAGTCAACAAACATTTCATTTCTTCAATACAGACTTCAGCTAATGTTTTACTAGTAAATCCAAATGTCCTTTTAAAAGTGTAAAGGTTTTTAAGATATACCAATCTGTAACATAATTTTCTAGGGTTAGGAAAGAGACATGAATACCTATAATACTATTCACACATAAATACTAGATTTTTTGGAAACTAATAAATGTGCTGCATTCTGCTTTCAATCACTAAGGTCTACCATAAAAACTCTTCCACCAAGTGGGAGCCCAGCAGTATGTGCGTTCTCAGTCCTTGGGCTTGGTGGCAGGCCCCTGCCTCTGTCCCAAGCGTGACTGCATAGCACTGCCCTGTTGTCTGATTGCTTCAGAGCTGGCATCTGACTCAGCAAAACCAGTGAGGGAGGATTTTTACCAGAATGGTAGAAGCAGGGCATTCTCATTTTTCTTCTGAGATGAAAGTCCAAGTAATCTTAGCACTGACAGGTACCACCTGTACCAATGCCTGGCAAGAGCCTAGCTGGGAAAGGAAGCCAAACTGGAAAAACAGCAAAACATGAGAAGACGCAAGAGAGGCTCCTGAATTCTATCTTTTCATCACCAGCTGAACCCACCTGTGCTTGAGATGAAGGTGGGCTGTGAGCTGCCCTTCCATGTTCTGAGTTACTGTCACTTGCAAACAAATGGCTCTGGCAAATGTTACAGATTTAAACACTGCTCTTCATTCTTTGTCATATTCTCAGAAAGTGATTTAACTCCAAATGTAAAGTTGCTCTTTACAACCAGCCTCTCATTTTGCTCCCTTCACTGTGCGGGGCCTCCTCTCAGCCCCATGCCAATTGCCCTCCTCTGTTCTCTATGTTCCAGTCTCCCTTTTTCCAAATCAAAACCTGCTTGCGCACACAGTGCTGACAGAAATCATTTACATCTTCGTGTAATTGTATTCTCTTAACAGCCTCTTAAGAGTATTTGCAGGTTAAAATTGATCTTTAATTGTAGAATAGAAGTCATAAGAGTCTTTCATGTTAGCCTATTTTATTTCTGCTGACACCCCCACTCAATCTACAGGCCACAAGTCTCAAGTCACATTTCAAATCTGTTATCTTCTTCTTTTCCTCCAATCAATCTAATATCAAGATCTCATTTTTTAAAATATTTTGCATAATTTAAAATTTTCTACTGCTCTCTCATTTGATTTCTAAAAATTTTAGCCCTAGATATTTTCAGCTGGCTTCTAACTAATCTCCCTGCCGGGCCCCTTCTTTCTATCCTATTGTCAGAATAATATTTCTAAATTACCTGTTCATCAGGTCACATTAACAATGATTTCATCTTCCATTTCACAGACTTCAAACCTAAAAGTGAAGCATCCATTCCTCTTTCCTCATTCTATTTTAATGAGGACCAGGACTGTCAATTCTATCACAATAATGTCAAGTTTAAATATCCTCCTTGGGGGCTAAAATAGGATCAAATCATTTTTATAATGCATATAAAATCATGTTCTGCCTCACTAGTAGTAAGAATGGATGTTACAGTCACAGTACCTTAGACCTACTAGGATAACTATATTGGGGAAAAAACAGAAAATAACAACTGTTAACAGGGATATGGAGAAACTGGAACTACTGTGCATAACTAGTGGGAATGAAAAAGGGTGAAGCTGCTATGAAAAACAGCAGTTCCCCCAAAGGATAAATGTAGAATTACCATATAACTCAGCAATTTCACTCCTAGGCATATAACCCAACAAATTGAAAATAGGGACTCAAACAGATAACTATATACCACTAGTCACTTTTCACAAGAAGCAAAAGATGGAAACTCAAGTGTTCATTAACAAATGGATGGATAAAAACAGTGTAGTTTATGCATCCAATAGAGTATTATTCAGCCATTATGGGAATAAAGGTCTGATACATGTCACAACATTTGAAAACAAGCTGAATAAATCAGTCACAAAATGACAACTATTATACAATTCAACTTATATGAAATACCTAAAATGGGCAAATGTATAGACAAAAAATGGATTATAGGTTATGAGGTGTGGAAGAAGGGGATGGCTGGAGAGTCATTGCTTAATGGCTACAAAGTTCTGTTTGGGCTAAGGGAACAGACTTGGAAAAAGATAATGATGATAGTTATACAACTAGTACCATGGAATTGTAGACTCAAAAAAAAGGCTAAAATTCTTTAACAGGCAACAAATTTCCATAAGATTTGTTTGTCAGAGAAAGTGTATCTCTCCACTTTCAAACAATAATTTCAGAGTACAGAATTCTAAATTGATAATTTTTTTCTCTCAACACTTTAAATATTTTATTCCACTCCCTTCTTGGCTTCCATGGTTTCTGAGGGAAAAAATCACTTGTTATTCATATCTTTTTCTTCTAAGAAGCCCCTGTGGTTTCTTTTTTTAACATTTATTTATTTGTGCATACAGAACTGGGATACAAGCCAGA
>NW_004567137.1:6252561-6261882 GCF_000260355.1 Condylura cristata
TAAAGGTCCTATGTATAGGATCTTGCAACCATTTATCCTGTTTGGAATTCTCTGAATTTTCTGTATCTGTGGTTTGATATCTGGCATTAGTATGGGAAATTTTCGAGTGTTGTTTTATGAATTCTTCTGTTCCTTTGCTTTCTTCTTCTCCTTCTAGCATTCCTGCTTGTGTATGTCATACCTTTTATAACTGTCCCAGAATATCCTCAATTATTCTGTTTTTTTCACAGACTGTTCTCTTTGTTTTTCAATTTTGGAAGTTTCTATAAATACATCCTTAAGCTCAAATATTCTTTACCCATATCCAATGGCTCAAAGAGATATTTGTACCTGTTTGAGCATTTGTTATTTCTGTAACAGTGCTCATGATCTCCAGCATTTCTATCTGATTTTTTCTTAGGATTCCCATCTCTCTGCTACATTTTTTTTTTTGCATGCTATGTTGTCTTCTTTATCCATAGAGCAATTAATTAAATTAATTAAATCCATTAATTAAGAGTAGTTTTAAATTCCTAGTCTGATAATCCCAACATCCCTGCCATTTTTCAATCTTGCTTGTTTCATCTCCAATTTTTTCTTCTGTTTTGCCCTTTAAATTTTTTAAAACACCTGGTATGTTCCTCACAGCAGAACATGATGACTCAGGTAAAAGGAACTGCTGTAAAGAGGCCTTCAGTAATGTGGTAGTGAGATGTGGGCTTAGGAGAAACATTCTATAGCCCTATCATAATTCATCTGCTTCATCTTCACTGTTGTTAAATAAGATGGGAAGAAAATATATTAGCAAAAGGATTCATAAATATGAACATATACCTTGTTTTACAGATTTGACTTAAGAATCCTATACATGTTTCTATATAAGACAATTTTTAAAATCAGTCTCTAAAATAGAAAGCTAAATGAAGCAAATGAACTTAGTTGCATATAGATTTGGTAGCATAACTAGAGAGTCACTATTTCATGTGATTTTAGAACACAAGAGTTAAAAACCAGTGGGAAATTCTTCAAGAGTGCTAAGAACTGAAAAAAAAAAATCACATAGTTGTCAGTTATCGTACTTTAGTGGTAGTGTGGGTAGTTACTCTGAGACTACTGTGTGTTGTTAAAGATAATGTGTATATGAGGACACACAAAATGAGAGTTGCTCCCATGACCAGCCCACACCACAAATCTAAGTCAGCCTGTGTTTATGGTAAATACTTCACTGCCAAGAAAATCTGACAGACAGCATCCTCTTCATCTCAGCTTTTGTTAGTTTACTATTCCCTAGAAAACAGGCCCTGCCTTCTATAAGAAAATCCCTGGCCTCCTACATAATCATACCACCTCTCCTAATACACTTTAAAGCTTATTCTTGGTCAAAATCCTTTGGGAAGAGTGGAACCCTGCTTTTTAACCACTCTCCCCCTGCTGTAAACCCTCCCATGGTTTTCTCTTGATAAAAGACATCAAATTTTTTAATTAATTGTGTTATTTTTGTCATTTGACAATGTGTAGTATGGGTTAAAGCAAATAACTATTGTCAGTGCTGCTGAGAACCAGGATTCTTACCATGAAGGAGGGTAAACATAAACATAAGTTCTATGAGAGCAAATAAAAAGATCCAAGTTCTATAGTTGACTTGGAAGAATCACACAAGTTCCTGACATATTTTTACATGACTTACATTTTTTAACTCTACCCTCAAAGTAGCATCCAGCACCAATCCTCCCCTACAGAGGAAATACCATAACATCATTCCTTTTACTTACGTGAAAAATGTCCTCTGGGTCTCCCTGAGAAATAGTCAACTAAGGTGTTAACTGGTTTTATATAATGAATTCATTCTAGTAAACTATTACTAGCCTTTTTACCTCTTTCTCAGTTTTCATCAAGATAGTTTTAACATCTCCATTTTACTTATAGAACATTGTTCACTGCCTCCATCCCCAACATATACACAAAAGTTTCAAGAGAGCATCCTGCAGTACATGGAGACTGGTTCCTTGGCAAAGCATTAAGAGCTGAGTCACAGAAGGATGACCTCATAGCAACATACTCTTACCTATTCAGCTTTATATTCTGTCCATTTCTGTCCATTCCAAGGAACCATATCTTGGGTTCTGCCAGTACAGATTGTTTCGGCAGGTTTTTGGATGAATAAGTCCTTTCCTCCCACAGCATACCAGCCATGCTAAAACCTAATCTTAGTATCAGTTTAGAATAATGGGGTATAAAAACACATGCAAGCTTTTGTCATGTGAAGAGGCTACTGCCTCAAATGAGGACTCTACATGATGTGTGGACAAGGAGAAATATCTTCTAAAAATGGGAAGGAGGTAAATGGGTCAATTCTGTTGACCCAAAGAGGCCTACAGGCTGAAGATTTCCATTCAAATATCTCTATCTTACTTCTCTAAGGTCTTGCCACTTCTCTGAGAGTCTTGATTTTACTATAAAGTCTTTCAGGGGAAAACGCCATTAATCTCACAGTTAGGTCCTGGAACTAATTTTCAGTACTATCTTCCCTCTTGATTCAGAATGTGAGTTTCTCTAAAATGCTTCCCTAGAAGCCATGACCACTGGATTTGAGTTATCAGTGGGCAGGGGCCAAATTTTATTGGCTTTTCAACACATCAAAAATTATAACCCTACTTAAAATACAATATTTTTAATAAGCAACAATTTATTCACTATTTATTCATTCAACAAATATTTATTTAATGCCTAAGTTACCAGGCTTACTGCTAACTACTGATAGTTCGAGTATGACAAAGAGTCAAACAAATTCCCCCATTTTCTCCTAATAACCACTGTAATAGGAGCTGTCCTCAAATATGGGTTATTTTTCATTTTTAATATCCCCTTTGGCCCTTTCCCACTTAACTATAACAAGTACAAATGTGGCCCTGTTGTTTATTTCTACTTATATTCACAATGACTCAACATGGTTAAATTATTAATCTTATTTTATAAATCTGGTAACTGACATGTGAGAGACAAGTGATTTGCACACAAGTATAATGGTAGCAAGTGGAGAGTGCTGGGAACAGCTAGGGCTCATAATACTATTTGATACTGCCTATGTGATGTTCATTCTTACTACACCTCTTTCAACATGGTCTACCCACGTCTGCTGAAATATCCTCCTACCGCTACCCACCCAAACTCTTGAACTAGTAATTATGCTACGATTGTGTCTTTCTCCAACACTGTGTTCATGATTTTTTGTAGAGAGCATATCACACTTTGATTTCCTAAATTTTGATATAGAAAAGAACTTCACCAGTTATGAGGTTTTTATAATAAGTGTATCCTCTTTTACATTATATTTCCTGGACTATATATGCCTCTATGCAATAAATATCTAAATTTCTCTTTGAAATACAGACAGGAAAATTTGCTAAAAGAGTAGTATCTCCTCAGATAAATTTTGTTTAGCTATTTCATTTTTTTCCTAGGTTAAACAATAGGATATGGGGGCTGGGTCTGAGAGAGGTGAAAAGTGAAAATTTAGGTGTCTTTATATAAAATAAAAAATAATATAAATTTATATAAATAAAATTTAAAAATAAGTGTCCTCAGGGGAGAATTGTTTTGAATTTAATATAAGGAACAAGGGGAAAATCAAAGACAATAATTTGTAAATTTAATTCTAAAACTATTTAGAAACTTCACAAATAGAGCTCAGCAAAATATTATTAATGAATTTCAAAAGCCCTTTCTAGTTTATTTTTAATATTAATTTGATTAACTTTCACATTCTAAGTCATAGTAGCCAGAGATACAGCCTCTGTGCCTTGCATATATTGAAACCATGTGAAGTATTTTTAAAATTCTATTGTGATGCCTGATGTGGGATTGGCAGTATTTAAATGATTCTGGCCTGCAGCTCATCATCTCAGGCTGTGAATTCATTAAATTTGAAAAGAGGCAGGCGAAAGATTCATGTTGAATGGGAGATATCCAGGAGAATAAGCAGGTTGGTCCAGGAGTTCTGTTGGGTGCCTTTGAAGAATGGTAGCTCACCTACTCCTAAGTAAGAACTGAGTGTTGCAGCATATGGTGTTTGCGAACACACATGCGCTCTCCGGGTAAAATAGAAAGCAGCCCTTGATCACCTATGCTGTCCAAATGGAAATTATCCTACTGTCTCATCCATCATTGCTTGGTTTGAGCACTGTATAATTCATTTTGTGCTCTTGGGCCTCTGTATACCATCACAAGTGCTCCTGCAATATTTAGTGTTTCGGGTTGGAAATGTGAAGTGATGCAGACACAGTACTTAGTGTGCAATGGTTACAGAACACTGTGACTTGTGAAAGGCTCTCAGAAATAAAAAAGTCCATGACTAAACTTGAGGCCTTAACATAAAAAAAAAAAAAAAAATAGCCAATGAGATTGTCTGCACTTTCTGAGGATGTGGCTTTCTGGTGAGATAATACTGGATTCTGAAGCTTTTCTTACAGTGAAGTGCACTTGAAACTGGCTTTAAAGATTCATTTTGTGAGTTTAAAAATCTACCTTTAGGAAAAGAGGGACTAGTGGGTAACTTAGCATGAAAACAAAAATGAACAAATATATTCACTCTTCCTATGGGAATTCTAGGCCTAAACAGTAATATAAAAAGACAGTTTGCTTTCTTTTCTATTCCTTCAAAATCATCACAAGTGATAATGACTTCAGGAATCTGTGTGTGGCCTATATGATGTGGGTTAAGCCTAGGGAAAAGCTAAGGGCTGAATATATTTTAAGTGGGCTAAAATCCAGATAAACATCCCCGAGGTCAGTATTTCCATTAGTTGTCCATGTACATACAATATTCAAAGCACCGTTAAAACAACATACACTTTTCTAATGTTTTACTGTCAAAAAGCCTTTATCCATACTCAGTTTCTGAACACTGGCAAAAAGTTTTATTGCTGAGCAGAGGTAATGTTTAAACAAACAAACAAGTAAACAAACTATGGTTTCTGGTAGAGTAGCTTTAGTTCAGTAAATACCCTAAATACAGAGCTGCATAAAACTAGCCACGAGGCTAATTAGAGTGCATATCACACATCCATAGAAGGGTTAAGCAGACTGTATTTTTAGCAGACTGTGTGGTTATTAATCTTCAAAAAATATATCCCAACTATTTCTAAAATCAACTTGACGAGGAGGTTCAAAGCTCAGTATGAAATGAACTGATGTTAAGTGAAGTTTTATTTTACCCACATCCGAAATTAGTTTGAGTTAAAAATCATTTTACGTTATGATCTTGGTGTGGTTCTTTAAAATTCAGCAGTGATGGGTCAGTCATGCGTAAATACAGTTGTAGAAGCTGATTCTACAACTCTAAAAACTGTAATCCTATTATATACATAAGATTTATTTGATATCTCTAAGTCAATAATGAAGATAGTTCAAACAGAACTATTTATCCCTTTGTGCGGATTTCCCTGTATTAGGGAATATCCTTTCATATATCTCTGTTCTACATGTATGATTTTAAATATTTAAATGATTCATAAGACACTAAAACATAGCCTAGTAATCTTTTCAATCTCCCATGCTCTCTGGGCAATTAGAAGTCTGTTTCAACTTGCCTGCTAGGAATTTCCTGCTTGTGTTTTCTAACAAATCTCAGAGGAGCATATTGATTTTGATAAAATTTCATTTCTATAATATTGTGCTAGCTCTGCTTATAATGTTGTTTTATAGGAAAAGAAAGATAACTTCTCTCCAAAATGCCTAACTCTACAACAGACTACCTAGAATGACAGAAACTGAAATACCAAATATAGAAGAGATATAGAACTAACACTTGCACATGTTGGTGGTAGAATATACAGTGGAATAATCATTAGGAAAAACCACATGACAATTTACAAAAGGTAAATAAATGCCTACATTATTGCCCACAGATTCTTTTCCCAATTTATTCTTCTTGTAGAAGACACTTTTTACAAGAAGATACTTTTTAAAAAGCTTATAGTTGTAAATTTTTAATATACCCAAACAAAGAAAAAAAAAACTCAAATAACTATCAGCAGAACACAGAAATATATTATGGTTTATTCACCTAATGGAATACTACACAGTGACAGAAAATGAATTAATGGTATATGCAACAATATTAATTATATTCTTAGATATTATGTCCTATACTAGACCCAAAAGAACATATTATATAAGTCAACTTATATGAACTTCTAGAATTTAAAAAAAAAAAAAAACTAAGCAGGGATAATGGGTGTGAGAAATAAAATATACCTTCCGAGGAACAGGGCACAGACTGGGAAGGAACATAAGGTGATGCTATGCAGTGATAGACAAGTATATCTTAATATGGATGGTAGTTTATAGTAGCACATAAACTTCCAATCATTGAACTTTAATAAAATTCTTTTCAATATTTATGTGTTATGCTTACTATAAAGATTTTTTTTTAAGTGTGCTCATTTCTATGCAAACTTGGAGAGCTAGGATGACTATGGACTATGGACTATGGACTATGGACTATGAACATGCCCAGGAAGTGCTGTTACTAAATAAAATTTAAAATTCCCCTCCAACCCTGGAGGAGAACGGAAGTGAATACTAAAGTGGAGCTGCAGTATCTAAAAGCGAGGAACCAGGTCTAAAATCCAGATCCTGGGGCCCACCCTGGTAATGCAGTGGGTTAAAAACATAGCACTATGAAGCAATCTGCAGCCACTGCAGCACGAGTTCAATCTCTGGCCAGGGAGATGACCATATGGCATGGTAGACCTCTCTTGACCTGCCTGCTGCTCCCCTCAGTGGTGTATTTCAGTGCATCTACCTGTTCTGCTCCCCACTCTGCCCCTGGTGATTCCTCTCACCCCCTGTACCTCTGGCCTGTATCTCAGTTCCTGTACGCATAAATAAATAAATATTTAAAAAAAAAGAAAAAAGAAAATCCTGGCCCTCCCTGGTGGTGCAGCGGGTTAAAGCACAGCACAAAGAAGCTAAGGCCACTTCCGCATGAGTTCGATTCCCGCCTGCCCCAGAAGTGACCACTGGCGTGGCAGACCTCTCCTGGCCAGCCCACTGCTCCCCTCAGCAGTGTACTTGGTTGATCTGCCTGTTCTGTTCCCTGCTCTGTCTCTGGTGAAGCCTCTCACTGCCCCTGAGCCTCTGGCCTGTACCCCAGTTCTGTATGCACAAATAAATAAATCTTTAAAAAAAAAAAGAAAAGAAAAGAAAAGAAAAAGAAAATCCAGATCCTGATTTGTTGATCTGCATCCTTTCTGCTTCTTCTCTATATCCACAACATGTGTGTTTATATTGTCCCATTCCAGAGAAGTACCTGAGAATTCCTGACAGTACACTTCAGAGAAGAGAAATTTGAGGAGAAGAAAAGGTGGTAGCAGGATAAAGAGAACGGATGTGCTGACCCCTTCAAGAAAAGAAAGAGATGCTGGCCCAGGAACAAGAGTACCAGGGGCCAGGTATCGGCAGGAATCTCTGCATCTGCAGGTGTGGAGCCAAGTGAAGTGCCCTGCAGATTCAATCATACAGTCAGTCAAGTGTCACAGCAGACTATAGAGAAAGAACCATAATGGAAGCATACTGGCCACTTTTCAACAGAAGGGCTCAGGATAAAGAAGGATGAGGAAACTGCTAGAGAGAATGAAAATGACAATAAAAACAAACAATTGCCATTTATTGAGCACATACATGTCTGCCATTATGCTACCCACTTCACATATCAGCCTGATGAAGTACAGTTATTATCTGCATTCATGAGGTAAAACTGAGGCACAGCAGGCTGAAGAAATTGCCTAAGTACCTATAGCTTGGGCATGAACCCAGGTGCCATCCCAACACCAGCCATCAGACAAGTACTTGGAGCGTATCATCTCCTTTCCGCTGTACAAAAAACCCTGCCAAGTATGTTTCACTTTCTTCATTTTGCAAGTGAGGCAACAACCTTAGAGACACTAATTGTTCAAAGTCACAGAGTATGTTCGTGGCTGAGCCTGGGTTCAAACTCCATGTGGTGGTGTCTTGATGCTTGTCATGAGCTTGCAAGTGTTGTAATAACAGTTAACACATCTGACCAAAAATAGAAAAGATAGGCTGTCTATGACCCAAGCCCAAGGGCTCTGAAACAAAGAAGCACATGACTTATTGAAGAATGTTCCTTGCGAATGTCAAGCAAACATTCCCCACACTTTACTATCCTGAATGACAACAACAGAAACTTGGGTGATCATCAGCCCTCTTAGAATCCGGATATTCATCCCTTTCCCACAGGCGAGCGATCTAATTCCAAATGACTTTCAATAAGAACCAAGAAAAGACACATTCAGCAAGAATGCAAGAACCTTTCTTTCTCTGAAAATTTACAGAGATTAAAATCCAATTCATTAAAAATCCAGTTCTAGGCCCTCCCTGGTGGCACAGCAGGTTAAAGCACTGCACTAAGAACCTTAAGGCAACTTCCACATGAGTTCGATCCCCACCTGCCCCGGAGGTGACCACATGGCGTGGCAGACCTCTCCTGACTTGCCCGCTGCTTCCCTCAGTAGTGTACTTTGTTCATCTGCCTGTTCTGCTCCCCACTCTGTCTCTGGTGAATCCTCTCACCCTCCGCATCTCTGGCCTGTACCCCAGTTCTGTATGAATAAATAAATAAAATCTTAAAAAAAAAAATCCAGTTCTAAGTCCTAGACAATCTCTACTCTATTAATCTTCGCATTTTTCATGTAGAAACAACTTACAAAATATCAAATATACATGACTCAAATATCTGAGATGATTCTACTTATTTATAGGAAAACGCAAACTAAAAACATATGAACAATCAATGTTATATGGCTAAATCTCTATGAAACTTTCATGCAAGAATAGTTAGAGCACACATTTATATGGCCCCTACAGGAGGCAAGTTTGCCACATCCATGAAATTTGCCATTCATGTACCAAGTGCCCCAACAATCCACTCCTAAAAATTTACCCTGTGGGTTTACTTACATAGGTATAAAATGGCTTATTTATAAAGTTATTTATTACAGCACTGTTTTTTTTTAATAACAAAGATGTAAATGATTGTAAATGCCCACCATGGGCAACTATTCATAAATCATGGCTCTGCATGCAGAGGACACAAAGCACTCAGAGAAGGAATGAAATATTCTTTGTTGAGACAGAACAGATTCTGACATCTATTGTTACATGAAATATGCACATGCAGGACAGTTAATGCTGGGTATCATGGGTTGTATAAAAATGACAACTGTTCTGGGCCCTCCCTGGTGGCACAGCGGGCTAAAGCACAGCACTGAGAATCTAAAGCCACTTCCGCATGAGTTCGATTCCCGCCTGCCCCGGAGG
>NW_004567137.1:6262562-6267076 GCF_000260355.1 Condylura cristata
TTTTTTTTTCCCTAGGGTAACTTACAGTTCAGCTCAATATCTCCTTAGAATGACAGTGATGCTTGAATATAAACTTGAGATGTTTCTAGAGCTTTCGAGGCTCCCAACTGCAGCTTTCCTTTGCACATCACACCACTTTGAAACATGGTCACCCCCAGCCATGTTCTGATCTGTCTCCTTAGGAAGTGCATCATAAAAATTCTACATTTTTTCTTTCATTTGTGAATGTGGCCCTAAAAAACTTTTGATTCTTTAAATGTTTTCAAATGTTACTTGAAGAGCAGAGCAGCTGTACCAAAGTCGTAAGCAGCATATCTACAAGACACTTTCTCTGTTCTCTATGAAATGACATTTCCTAGAATCCCGGGAAAATGTGAATAGATAGGAAAGAATGACAACTAATTCAACAAACAAAGAGCTCTTTTACATATGTGATGATATACACACAGAGCATAAAACATTTCCCATTAGACAGGAACCTAATAAATTGAAAATGGCAAGTCAGTGACCAGTAGCACTGCCATGCTAGTAATTAGCAAAGAACAGGTATATCAGAGTCAGAGAACCTTCATATTCTGCTAGCATATGAATATACAAAACAGAACCAATCCACCCACGATTATATTATGGCCCCATTTGTGGACTAAATATTCTTTAAACTAATCACCATAAACTGGTGAGTGGGATAGGAGATCAACACAGAAAGCCTATTAGAAAATCCCTTTTGAGATCATATTAAAATCTACTTAGAACTAGAAGAATGATAAAAAGATAAAAGAGTTCATGGGAGTTGTGGTAAAATGTTTATCTGTAGCCAGTTGTTCAACTGGAATTCTGGTGATCCCCAGCACTGGCACTAGTCCTGCCAACTATCCAAGCAGCTAGTAGGAAATCATCTATATAAAAATGTACCAACTACCTGGTATCCTTGTTACTCAAAATGTGGTTCATGAATCAGAAGTATCAGCATTATCCCTGATTGTGTCAGAAATGCAGATTCCCAGTTGACCCTCATACTGTAAAATTCCCTAGGTGGTAAGTCACCTTCACATTAAAGTTTGAGAAACCCTGCTAGAGAGGATGAAATAAAAGGTAGAGAGAGCTATGCTAATATCCTAGATCAGGCATTGAGCTTTATGAATAAGCAAATTATGTATATAATTTTAATTTCCTCACTTTAAAAAAGTGAAAATGGTAATAGCAGGCTTCTATGTTTGTTGTGACAATTAAATGAGAGCATACATGGAAAACACCCAGCAAAGTACTAGGCACCAAGCAAGTGCTCCACACATATTAATGATCCTTTTCTACTATTCTCCCTCATTTTACAAGGAAGTAAAGCACTGAAATAATAAAATATAAAGACTGCAATATTTAAAAATTCTTAAGTTAGTGACCTACCATATGACTGAGAACTAAATTGGCACAGCAACCCATATCTAAGTCAAATATCTTTGATTCCATCAATACTTATTTGAGCTCAAGATCTCACCCATATTAACCAGGCTGCATTTTAAAATGATATATAGAAACAATAACATAATTGCATGCCTTGATGATTCATTTTTATGTAGAAAGTCAAGTCATGTATCAACAATCAAAGTCAAACTTTTATCTCCCAAATCACAAAGACAAATGCAAACACTGCAGTTACACTCTATAAATTTGTTACTTAGAGTGTCTATGTGTGTCTTAGAAATATCTAGCGAAGCAGAGACATTAAAATAGTAAGAGACTAATTGTTTTGCATGCCTATTCTTTTTTTTTTTTTTAAAAGATTTCTTTATTTCTACATACAGAACTGGGGTACAGGCCAGAGGTGCAGGGGTGATGAGAGGATTCACCAGAGACAGAGTGGGGAGCAGAACAGGCAGATTGTCGAAGTACACTGCTGAGGGGAGCAGTGGGCTGGTGAGGAGAGGTCTGCAGCCTCATGCCTATTCTTATGCAAGGAACTGAATTACAATATTTATAGCAAAACTAAAGAAAAACACCACAATGGGTTATGTTATTGTAAGAAGCATTTTAAAGAAAATGGTATAAGCTATTGAACAAACTGAAGACATCTTTCTTCATGGTGGTGCAAGGAGAAAAAAAATTCTGCATACCCTTCTGAATTCTTGATTTAGACCCCTAAAATAAAAGATTGATAAGATAATAAAAAAAACCAGAAATTTATTAGAATATATACTTCCTACATACATGGGAGATCCCCAAAGAGTAATTTCCTGAATTCAGACATAAATGTCATCTTGATAGAGAAAGCAGAGGGAGACCTCTTACTGAGATTAGATGATTTTTAGGAAAGACAAGCAGGCCCTTAAAAGAGTAGATAGAAGATAACAAAATTTGTGATAGTTATTTCATTGAAAGTCTCTCCCTATACTTGCTGTAAGTGGCATATTTTGAGGGCATTATATGCTTAATTGCTGCAGTTATTTCTGGAGGTAGTATACTCTGCTACCATTCACAGAGCACAATTAGCACAAAAAACCAAGTCTCTTACTGTCAACCCCAAAAACCTAATATAACCATGGAGTGCCACAGAATTGAAAGACCCAAGAAAGGGGCCAATTTGAAGTTAGGGAGGAAACAACAGACTAGAAGGGAAGGCATGTGGTACTGCTACTCACGAGATCAGAAGATAAGGCTTCCAGGTCTGCCCACACTGTTACCCCACAAAGAATAAGTTCCCACTGCCTGCCCTATCGTTACTGAAAGGATTAGCCAGCAGCCAGCCACATATTGGCAAGAATGTGAAGTAACATGGAACATTTAAGCAGCCAGGGAGGAGCAACCATACAGATTTGCCAACCCCTGAGACTTTCTCTTCCCAACCTCACCTCACTCAACCAGAGGGCCAGAAGAATACAACTGAACAAGATATCACTTTAAAAAGAGAATGTCAGACTCTCCATCTTGAGGAAATTCTATGAGATACACAGACAAACTAATGAAGGTATGTGTTAACCCTTGCCCTAACACACATCACCAGAAAACAACTAATACCTCCAAATTATTATACAACATGTTAGAAGAATAACAGTTATGAAAGAAAGGGAAAAAGTAAACAATCCATGACAAGGAAGGCAGAATGAATGGACAAGACTGAAGAATAATCATGACTATATAATCTTGATACATACAGTCTTACAGAGATAAAGAAGAACTGTAAATTAGAAGCAGAAACAGTAAACCATAAAGAAGAAACCCCTGGAAATGCCAGATATGCAAAGTATAACAATTAAGATAAGATGGGTTTATAAGCAATCTATAGATTCAATGTAATTCCAATGAAAATCTCAATCTTCAAAGAAATAGAGCAAATATTGCCAAATTTCCTATGTAATCACAAAAAAAAATAGTCAAAACTCTCCTGACTTAAAGGAAAAGAACAGAGGTATTATACTCTTCAAACTATACTGCAATAACATGATAATAAAAACAGCAAGGGGGACCTCCTTGGTGATACAACAGGTTAAAGCACAGCACTATGAAAGTACCACTGCCACTGCAGCATGAATTCGGTCCCCAGCCAGGGAGATGACCCTCATCATGTGGCAGACCTCTCCTGTCTCACCCGTTGCTCCCCTCAGCAATATGTTTTAGTACATTGGCCTGTTCTGCTCCACTCTGCCTGTTCTGCACCATTATGTTTCTGGTGAATCTCTCACCCCCACATCTCTGACCTGGACCCCAGTTCTGTGTACATAAATGAATATATCTTTTTTTTAAAAAAGAAAACAACATCATGATATTGGAACAAAAACAGACATACAACTAATGAAACCTGACATTGAAAGCCCAGGAAAAAAATGCCATACATGTATGGGCAACAAATCTATACCAAAGAAGCAAGGAATACAAGAATATATACTGCAACAAATAGCCTCTTCAATAAATGGTGCTGGGGAAACTGGTCTACCACATGGGAAAAAATGAAACCAAACCACTATCTCATACCACATACAAAAACCAATTCCAAATGGATGAAAGATTTGAATGTTAAGAACTAAAATAAAAAAACATATAGACAAAAACAAAAGCAAAACACTACATGAAATACACCTCAGAAACACCTCAAGTACCCTCTGGCACTCCCCTGCACTCCTGTGGGGAAGGCGAGATCCCACCCCCACAACAGAGGCCCAAAGACTTGGGAGCCAGAAAGGCTCACAGTACTTAGAGAGTAAACAAAGCCAGCCACCAACTCAGCCACAGGCCCAACTCCAGGGAGATCTACAACACTTCTAGTACTTCATAACCACCACGGGCACACCAAGCATAGAGGGAACCTCAGACATCCGAAAGGCTACAAAGATCAACAGACACCTTCCAGAAACACGGACTCAATGTGTTACTAGAAGAGGCTGAACAACACAAGAGACCCCTGACTGTTACCAGCTGAGATGACAGACACAACTACACACAGTGGGAGCTGGGAAAAATAACACAACTCAGAATACCCTCCACAACTGAAGTGTCTGGAATTCCCTCAGCTATTCCAGAAAGAA
>NW_004567137.1:6268347-6268750 GCF_000260355.1 Condylura cristata
AGAAGAGAACTTCCCTAATATGAAGAAGGAGATGAAAGTAGACATCCATGAAGCAAGAAGAACCCCAAACTACCATGATGAGAGGAAACTTCCAAGATTACAAGGCAAGGAAAAGATTAATGATGAGAATGACAAGAGGGAAGAAACAAATAACTACAAAGGGAAACCAATCTGGATGACATCAGACTTCTCTGAAGAAACACTACGGGCAAGAACTGAATGGAAGGACATACTCAACAAACTCCAAAGCATTAAATGCCAACCAACAATATTCTATTCTGCGAAACTCTCCTTCCTCTATGAAGAAGGAATAAGGACATTCTCAGACAAATAGAAACTCCACAATTTTGTCATGACTAAACCCCCACTTCAAAAACTACTACAAGAAGCCCTCAAACCAAAT
>NW_004567137.1:6270614-6283440 GCF_000260355.1 Condylura cristata
GAGAAGGCTTTCAACAAAGTTCAACACCCATTTATGTTTAAGGCCCTTGAAATCCTCGGAATAGAAGGAACATACCTCAACATGATAAGAAGTGCACGGGACTATGGTGATGGCACACAGGTGACTTGATGATGGGAAACCCATGGGGATTACAATTGAGATGAAAAAAAAATGTACAAAATGATGTAAAAACAAACTATTATTTAATAATAAAAAAATTAACCCCAACAGGGAAAAAAAATAGACACAGAGATTAATGAAACAGAATTAAGAGCCCAGAAATAAAGCCACACTTAGTAGATAGCTAATTTCCAAGAAAGGTCCCAGGAATATACAATGAAGACAGTGAAGTAACTTCTACAAATGGTGCTAGGATAAATGGACACTCACATGCAAAAGAATGATACATTAAAACACTAATATATACCATATACAAAAATTAACTTAAAACACAATTTAAAACTCAGATATAAAACCTGAAACTGTGAAATGCATAGAATAAAACATAGGCAAAGCACACTAATGACTTCAGTGATGAATTAGGCACAAAAGTAAGAAAACAAAATAAAAAAATTTTAAATGTGACTACAGAAACTAAAAACCACCTGCACAGCAAAAGAATCATTAAAACCAAAAGACACTCTATCAAATGGAAGAAAATATTTGCACCTCATATATCTGACAAGGAGCTAATATTCAGGATTTACAAAGAATACATATATCACTAAGAAAAAAAAAGAACAGTGAAATTTAGTAAAATCAACTGCTGATTTTTAAAAACAAAGAGCAATAAAGTTCCAATAAAACTAGAAAAAAATAAGAAATTAAGAAAACTGCAAAATTAAAAGGAGGCAAACAGAATAGATTTTTTTAAAATATAAATATTAATAGTTGAGAAAAATCTAGATTAATAAAGACATAGCTTAGGAAACTATGAAATGCCAACAATGGCATTAGAATACATAAAATTCAAATTTAAGTTCAAAGGAACTTATTTTAGATAATGCAACAAAATATTTTCACAGATTCAGACTGAGAGAATACATGCATGTCAAAATCAATGAAGAAATACTACTTAAAATAAACAAGAGAAAGGGGCTGGAAATGCAGTTGATAAGGAGGCAGAGGAAGAGAAATTTTGGTAAACCACAGAAACAGAGAACCCAAAAGCCCTTACTAGGGCCTTACTAGGAGTAAGAAAAAAATGTTTGCCCTTACTAGGAGTAAGAAAAAAAAAAAACATGAATAAAGATAATTTATACCCTCATATTACTGCAGACCCTTGAAATTGATAAAGTGTGGGGGAAAGGAGTCAAAAATTGCTAATGAGGACAAATGTGCATAAATGGGAAGAACTGTAAAGCACAGCTACTGGGAATGGTGAACTTATTCTGGAAAAGAATTTGACAATGCTTTCTGAAAGTAAGCATACACAGTTCAAAATCCAGTAATCCCAATACTGCGTGGGATCTATTTTGCATCCAGAATAGGTGCAGACAGAGCTCGAAAAGGCACGTGTACAAGAATTCTCCATGCAACCCTTATGTGAAGTGGGCTGTTGGACACCCCTGAGGTGCCCAGGTCCAGCACAAAGTATAAAGAATTGGTCAGCATATGAATACCTGGAAAGGGTGAACTACCAATGCATACAGTAACAAGGACTAATAATAGAAGTATATTGGAAGAAGTGTGTAAGAAAAGGAACCTACCTATATAGTATAATAGCATTTCAGTGAATGTAAAGCATATTAAAAAATAATAATAATAAATGCTATGTATTTTTCAGTATTTATAACTAACTATTTGCATATGTTACTTACAAACTTAAATATCAAATACACATACTATGGGCCATTAGTGGGGACAGAGAGGGCTGGAAATGAAGAGTAGTAAAACTGGAGACATGCAAGAGTGTGCAAGAAGGTGGTATTGTGGTAGGAAGGACTCAGATTTCCTGGTCAACATGAATTCCAATTGTGGTCTATTTATGAGGCTTGGTTTTCAAATTTGGCAAAGAAGGTAGACTCTACCCAAGGAATAAGCACATTTTACAAATCCCTGAAGTATAAACAGTAATGCAAGAGTTAATAGGGAATTCCCTTACATTTTGCTGTTTCTGAATTGAATCCTTTCTTAAACCAGTAAACATAAGTAAATTATTTTCTTGATTTCTGTAAGTTGTTTCAGCAAATTATCAAAACGCTAGTTTACAATGCGTTGGTCAGAAGTACCAGTGGTCCAGGTCTTGCAACTGGCATCTAAAGTGGAACAATTTTGTGAGATGGAGTAATCTAACACTAACTCCAAGTGGATAAGTGTAAAAAAAAATTAATAAATGCCCAATTTGTGTGAAAGAATTGGAGAAGTGGTGTTAGCGGAAATCATAAAACTTGGCTATTGGTGGCTCAGGGAGTAAAAGAGTGCCAACTTGTGATAATTACTCAAATAGTTCAATATCATAATGGCCAATTCAGTATTCACAAAACTCTGGCATTTAAAAACAAGGTATGTGTTTAAAAACCTCTGCCATTCCCAAATATGTAACACAATTTTTTTTAAAAGATTTATTTACTTATGCATACAGAACTAGGGTACAGGGTGCAGGGGCAGTGAGAAGATTCACCCGAGACAGTGGGGAGCAGAACAGGCAGATCAATGAAGTACACTGCTGACGGGAGCAGCGGGCGGGTCAGGAGAGGTCTGCTGCACCATGTGGTCACCTCCTGGGCAAGAGAGGATTGAATTCATGCTGAAGTGGCTTTAGCTTCATAGTGCTGTGCTTTAACCCACTGACCACCAGGGAGGGCCCAACACAATTTTTAAGCACATATTCACAAAAATAAGTACCATGTATTATACATCAAAGGGCATTAATGTGAACATTGGAAGTCCCTTTCCTTTGTGGCAGCAAAAAGTCATAAATGTTACCGACTTAATAAAACATTCTCCCAAATCACTTTGCACTTGATTGACCAGGATATTTTTTTCTACCAGTAACACACTTTCTATCTGGTTTTCCCTGGGATATAGAAATAACAAATATTAGTGGCTCTAGTGCTGATAAAGTAGCTTGTTTTTTGAAACTATTTTCGTAATAATCAAGTGGCCTCTCACACCACTGTTTGGAAAACCTGGTCTTGGCCCAGATGTGCATCATTTACTCAGTAACCAGGTGGGCTGAAGTCTGTTTATACAACAATGAACATTTTTTGGACTGATTATAACTATAAAGAGTCTTTATCCACCTAGAAGCTAGGTCCTCTTGTAACTCCATGAGAATTCAGGAAAAATAAGTAAATACTTTTACAAGGTATAAAATGCAAGTCACTAGCACAGGTGTGAAAAATACCAGCTTTATTATTCCATAAAAACTTAAAGTCTAGTTCATGTTCCCAATTCTCCAAATTCACCGTGGGGTTGTCTCTAAACTCTGGGGGCCAGACACAAGTATTAGACATGGAGAGGGCATATATGGTCTTACTTGCTGTCACAGGTCATAGTCACCTCATATCCCCAGGGGTTGCTGACACATTCTGGTTTATGTGCACATACCAGTTGAATCTGAGGAACCCCTATACTATGTCCACAGCTCCTTTTGGTGCAGCTGTGCTCACTGCCACTCCCACAGTACTTCAGAAGGTACAGAACAATTTTGCTGCAGCCAGGGACCTTGGTGCAGCTGACTGTGATGTCATTAAACTGGAGACTTGCTTTCTTCCCTGGACACTAGCCCAAAAGACAGGCCACAAGGTCCCTGTGTTTGTGATACTGCCTACCTCTCTCTCTTGCTCTTTTCTCCATTTCTCCTCTTCTTTCCTCTCCCACAAGCATACAATGCCTTCTGTTTGAAGGTAAGACAAGAATGTTCTCTCTCAGGTGTTTCTATCAACATTTCATCCATACCCCACACCCAAAGTCACTTCCACTACCCTTATAGGAAGGGAAACCAGACTGAGCCTTTCTGCTAGGCTTTTCAACTTGTCTCAAATTTCACCTGAGGAAATCATCTCAGAGGAGCCTCTTACCTCTAAGCAGGGAGTGTTAACCAGAGAAATGGGAAGGAGGAAAGGTGACTTCCACACGAGTTCTGCAAACTTACCTCTAAAACTGCTATTCCACAACATTTTTACCATGTCTCCCTATATAACTGGGTTCTTGTCTGAAGTAGAACCATGATTAAATAAGCACTTAATAGACAATGATGACCAGGAAGAAGAGGAGTCCTGTCACAGAAATTGAATTTAAGTCAACAATTAAAAACTTATAGAACTAAACACAGAATTCTTTACATTTCAAGCTATATTACTGGCAGATCATTTATATTCTAAAAAGAATACTTGCTGGCATTTGATTCAGCTGTCAATATCCAAAAGGAGATTGTTACTTTCAAACACTGAAGATGGAATTACCCTGAAACTTCCACCTCCTGTATTAGGAGTGGGGCAGAAATGAGTAGATATATACTTGTTCTACTTTCACAGGCAGGCACAGGTTCAAGAGAAAAGGACATTGGTTAGGATTCATTAAGGTATAGTAAACACAAGAGAATTTATTTTTCATGTGACTTAAATGGGAAGAAAGGATACAGGTTTCCCTTTGAAATGGGACAGTTGAAGTCTGGGTTTCTCTGAGGGTGTCTAGCCTCTGCACGCCTGCCTTGGCTGAGTTTCACACTCCAAACTGCTGCCAGGGCCACATTCATTCCTTGACCATAATCATAAAGTCTCTCTAGCATCTCAGTCATTGTTCTAAGTTTGAGGGTACAGATGTAAACCAGTGAGATAAAGCACGCATTCAAGTAGGAGAGACAGAAAAAGAAATATCTATATAGTGGGGTTTTAGTTTGATAAGCACTCTGAAGAAAAATAAAATTTGGCAAAAAGAGAATGACAGGAAGGTTACTTAAGCCAAGGTGAGAGGGAAGTCACCTCGGAGAAAGAGAGGTGACTACTGGAGAGACTGAGGGGTGCGCCTTCTGAGGCCTCTGGAGGAGCAGCAAGGGCTGCTTTAGCTGTCCTTCTGAGCAAGGAGAGCAGGATGAAGCAGGAAAGAGGTAAGAAGAGAGGGCACAATGCCAGGAGCAGGGAAGGCTTGGTGAGATACGAGGTATTTGTACATAAGTGGGTACACCCGTGTAGGGTTTCAGCAGAATTTGACTTATGTTTAAAAAGAGCACTGTCCTATATGCAGAACAGTCTGTGGGGGTGAAAGGGCAATAGCAGGGAGCACAAGTAAGGGGATAAAGTAGGCTAGGTCATGGCACCAAAAGGATACACCCAAGTCTTGACCACTGGAACCTGTGAATGTGATCTCATTTAGAAAAGGGATCTTTGCAGATGAGGTCATCCTGGTTTAATTTGGGCCCTAAAACCAATGCCAGGCGTCACAAAACAAAGGCAGGGGGAAGATGTGACACACAGACGAAAGAGAAGGCCATGTAAAGGTAGAGGCAGAGTTTGGAGTTCTGTCACCACAATCAAGGAACACCTGGAACCACTCAAAGCTGGAAGAGGTAGAGAAGGATTCGCCCCTACAGCTTCTGGAAGGAGTGTGGCCCTGCTGGGACCTTGGTTTCAGACTTCTGAACTGTGAGTGAAAATGTTCTGTTGTTTTAAGTTTTGTTAATCTGTGCTAACAGCCCTGGGAAACTCATCCGAGAATTATCACAATCTCTAGGCAAAAGAGACAGTGGATCAGACCAGGACAGTCATGGTCCAGATGGCTGACACAGTAGCTAGGGCTCACAATTTGAGGGTGAAGATGAAAAACAAAAGTTTCCCAGAATTAATAGGATCTGCTACTCTACTCTCATGCTAAAGAAAGAGACCCTCTTCCCACATTCATCAAGCTGAAGTTGCGAGCATCATTCTGTCTGTTCCATTCCTAAGGTCATGTGGAGCCAAGGAACAACCTGTTAAGGAGGCTGGGTGCAACTGGAACAAACCCTGCATCACTCTGTCACAGTGAATTCACCTCTTAAAATAACCCAATTTTTAAATTAATTTATTGCCTTACCTCACTGTTAATTTTTGCACAGTATATAATTTCTCCCTTCAGGTTTAGTCCCCATAGTTTTCCAACATGATGGCACCCGAGATCCATCTTCACAGTCCCTTGTGTTCTTCTCTTCCTGGTTTTGAGCCTTTTTCCATCTCCCTTCTCCTCTTCTGTATGCCTCAGATCTATGGTCAATTTGCAAAATTTGTCTTTTTCCTGCCCTTTTTGTGTTTTTGTTCCTGACCCTCTAGATTTCACATATAAATGAAACTACCCAACATTTAACTTTTTCCTTTTAACTTATTTCACTTTGCATAATCCCTTTCAGCTCCATTAATGTTGCTACAAACTGCATGAGGTTTTTTTTGACTGCTATATTCCATTGTGTGTGTGTGTGTGTGTATGCCACATCTTGATCCACCCATATGTAAGTAGTGCTGCAATAAACATGGAAGTGCAGGTTTACTTTTGAATTAATGATTTTTATGTTTGGGGGGTAGATTCCTAGAAGTGGAGTAACTAGATCATTGGTAGCTCCATTTTCAATGTTTTGAGAGTCCTCTACACAACTTTTCATAGTGGTTGAACCAGACTGCATTCCCAACAGCAATGTAAGAGGGTTTTTTTCTCTACATACTCACCAGCATTTTTGTGTTTAATATTCTCACACATGTGAGGTGGTATGTCATTTTGAAGAATTCAAATTTATCGCAATTCTCTGTCCCTCATGAAGTCAGCCCACAACCCTCAGGAAAACCAGCCCCCTCTCCAGGTCCAGGGTAGATCTAAGTCAGTAACACATACAGGTTCCCATGAATATGCTGCAGAAATTAGCCCTTGAGTGGTAAGTCACTGAACCCTTGGAAGTCACAGTGGCAAGGAGGATTTAAGTCAGCAGCAGCCTCAGAACCAGTCACTTCTACCCCAAGTATCCTAGCATGCCCTTGTCCTCGAGTCCTTCAAAAATTCTCACAAAGGTAGGTTATGATGTGAAAAGGAAATGGGACTGCGGACACCCTCTACTTTATCAGCAATTTAAGAGCCCAAACCTAATCCAAGGAATTCATGAGGTCATAGCATTCCCCAGGTAAATGCTGGTATTTCCTTGTCATCAAGCAGAACTCCCTCTCTCTCTTCATGAACAAGGGAACATGTGCTTCTACTTCTACTAGCTAACATCTTGATGAGCAAAAGACACCTGACCATGTTACAGGGCAGGGAGAGAGGGACACCCCTAAAACTCCAAATCTGCCTGCTCTAAATAGGTTCTGCCATTGGCCTCATCAAGACAAAACATACAGGACCTTTAATGGAAAGGAACTTTAATACAATGAGTGTGCAATACAAAAAAGACAAAAAATATAGTTTTTAAATCAAAAAAGTCCACCAAAAAGGGATTGTACCAAAGCAAGGCCTGAAAGCCTGCCACAAGCATAAAGCACCTTCTATCAGGGACCCATGAAAAAGGGTCTGAAATGGCCAGACAAGTCTGGGAGAAAGAGAGCAAAATCAACATCAAATGCTGCCATAGTCAACCTCCCTACGGGTCTCTCAGCCACGGCTGTTTCAACCAGTCCAGAGCAAAGAAGAAGCAAGTGCAGTTTCTTCACATGTCTCTCTGAACCATGTGCCTCCCTCAGGTCTCCTTCTGGTTCTCCATCCTGCTTCCTTCCTCCTCACTCTCCTCTCCAGAGTCCTCTCTTCTCTCCTCAACTCCACCCTCTTTTTTAAAAAAATAATATAATAGCTTATTTTTATATCATTTTGTGCATTTTTTCCATCTCAGTTGTAATCCCCATAGCTCCACCCTCCTTTTGGGTGGGACAGGGAACTACCCCTTTTCCTGGGGACCACCCTGTTAAAATCACACCATTACATCTTCAGCCTATCCTGCTCCTTTCAGCTACGGAAACTAACAAATTTCCTTATTTTAAAATATGTTTGAATTAGGTTTTCAACTACTCATACCACAAAGCATTCTGACAAATCCAGTATCTATGCCAGAACCACAGAGGCAAGAAAGATAGGTTCATTCTAATTACTTTGCTCTAAATAGGGGTCACTTCTAAAACCTGTTCCCCTTACTCACTTGGCTAAAATATCCACCCACAATGTAGATTAATATCTTTTACGTGATACATTGATTCATCTATTTTCAATCAGTAGAGAAAACATGGGCTTAAAGAAGTACTAAGTACAACAAATCCAAAAAATAATAGGATTAAGAGAATTAAACAGTGGTTTATACTCCAAATTCCTTTTCTCTATGGAATTAATCTAGTTGGTCTACTTAGAGATATCAAGATCAGATTCACCAAAAAAATAATACACAGAATGAGTCCTATGTTTTTACAGATATAAGAATTGTTTCCCTCGCAAGTAACTTGGGAAGTCAACATAGCAGTAAAGCAATTGTTAATTGGCATAACAAGTATTTACAGAGCCAACAGCAACATATCTGATATAATCCAAGTGGACGTTCATCTTCTAGTCACTTGTCCTTGCACAGGCACAGAACCAATAAGGCTTACTACTTATTACTTAAAAACACTGTAGACACACCATGTTGCTGCAGGAGGGCGATCTCAAAGAAACCACAGAATGAACATTTTACACACAAATTCACACCACAGACATGTCTTTATTCGCATGTACAGGAGTATAAATTTTAATTATTAATGAGTCTACATTTTAAAAAAAAAAGTGATTTCACATAAAAATTTAGCTTTCTGGTTTCTCTCCAAAAATTGGCAGCTGTTATAATTGGCTGGAGCAACCATAAAAGCTCCACTTTGTTATACTCTCAGCTACCCTGGTTATCACTCTAAAATCCCGCATCTACTTTTCCTCTTTAATTCCTGCAGCTAGTTGAGGATATGTTGTGTTCTAGAGGTTTCTAGGTGATCCTGAGATGGTAGGATGTCAATAACCCAGCTTCCCTTGTTCTCAAGATGGTGTCATGGCACCCAAAGTTGCTGCTGGTCAAGCTAAAATGGAGCCAGGTGTGTGTGCGGAGCCATTCTCACATGGAAAAAAAGTTTTGGTCTTCCCAATAAAAGTATCAATGACATTCTTCAAACAAATAGAACAAATATTGATGAGATTCATATGGAACCACAAAAGGCCTCGAATAACTAAAACTTTCATAACTAAAAAGAAAGAGAATGGAAGCTTCACAATCCCAAACTTCAAGCTATACTACAAAGCCATAAATAATCAAAACTGCATAGAACTGGAACAAGAGCAGACACACTGATGAGTGGATTCGAATAGAAAACCCAGATGTAAACTCACAGGTTAGTGGGCAGCTAATCTTTAACAAAGAAGCAAAGAAGATATAATGGAACAAAGAAAGTTTGTTCAGCAAATGGTGCTAGGAAACCTGGGACGCTACATGCAAAAAAAAAAAAATGAAACTAGATCACTACCTCGCACTGTACACAAAAATCAACTCGAAATGGACTAAAGACCTAGACATAAGAATGGAAACCATAAAATACCTGGAAGCAAAGATGAGTGAAACATTACATGATATACACTTCAGTAACATCTTTGAAAAAGTCTTGGTCTGAGGAGATCTGCTGAAAACAGCAGGCAGACATTATGGATGGCCAGATTAGCATAACCAGTTAGGAAGTTAAGTGTAAACAGGGACAGGAGAGAGGATGTTTAGATCAACAGCAACAATGGAGTCCCCAGGCAATACCCCTATTCACTGCCCCCTATCTTGTGCCAGACTATTATGCATCCCCCAATCCATATCTCCACCACACACATGCCTCTGCATACTTGCCCACCTTCCCCAAATCTGTTACCAAATAAATGTGAGACTGGTCAGGGGAAAGTTGCTGCACCTCCAGAGATATGAGACCTTCAAGGTCTTACTCTCACTCTCCCTCTCTTTACTTGGACTTGGAGTCATCTTTCCACCGTCCTATGCCACTCCCAATGCTGCCACCCCACAAGGCAACAGTAGGAGACATTCCTTCTTAATGAAGAGCTCCTACCACATTTGATCAATATTGTCACACTCAGTTATCTCATAATATTTTTTTATCTTTACTCGTAAGCTGAGTCTTTGCAACATAAAGGATTCTTACTAATATGCTAACGAAGATACAGGAGCTTCCAAAAGGTATAACAATGAGGATGAAGCTTCTACAATGTCTCACCCTACAGTTGTGATAAGAAGAAACCCATCTCAGGCTCAGTGGGACCATCTATTTATTCTCATTGAACCTGCCCAACATCTAGTCCTAAAAGGGTGTGGTTTTCTTTCCAAATCAGCACAGATCCTACAATAGAAATAAGCACCTCTGACAAGGAGGAAGCAGGAAGTGAATTCGGAAGGCCCAAACAAATATATTCACTATGTTCACGACTGTACTTCCCACATCCTTCCCAATTTTCAACAGTATCTTCACTGACCTGACATGGATTTCATCCTTGTACAGAGACCAACCTTAAACTGGCATATCTGACTTCTCTTACTGGGGAGAGGGGAGGCAAGTTACTGCTTTCTCATTTATCCTTTTATTTCATTTTGATATGACATCTTACAAACGATCTAAAGCAATGTTTGAAAACTAAGAACTCTGGGACAGAGCAGTCAATTTGGCTTACCTGTGGGTCTACTTCTTAACAGGAGAGATGGCATCACAAGTGACTTATGCAGAATCCTGGTCCCCTGCTCTTACACCAACCTCCCCCTTCAAGAGAACTACTGTAATGCTATTATTACTTTGTATTTAAGTAGTGATACTGAAGGATAAAGAAAAAGAAATTGCATTTTATAAGTAAAGGTGAAGAAAGCTTGCCTTTTTTTTGAAATTTTCCTGATTCAGTAATAAACCAGTGAAGTATATGGATGTCCCATTCCTGACATATGAAAACAATGGTAAGTTAGAATAGGGGACAAGATTTAATAATATTTATTAAAGTCTGGGAATTTTTTTTTTTTTTTAAATAGCGATTTGCAGCTACATCTGTTCAGAATATTGACGCAGTTACTACCTGACCCTGTATGAGGCTACATGGACTATGGAAAAAGAGGACACTGAGAGAGGTCATAATCTAGTCTTGGTGTCAATTATAGCTCAGTAACAGTCATTTTAAACTACGTGGAGGGCAATGGCTAGAAATGACTACTAGTTTAAAGATTAATTTTAACACAAAAAATTTTTCACAGAATTAACAAACTATCCAATTTTAGCTCTGATTTCTAAGACAGTTTCCTTCTGTGACACCACATTCAAAGATCCATAAAACAGCCCTTTTTGGATATATTTCACATTCCTCTAGCAGATCCCACAGTGTTCAAAGGAGCGACAGCCAGAACTGGCACAGTGGTTTCCGGTATTTTCCTTGTATCTGAGGAGAAACAGGTTGTAAAGGACTAATCAAATGCTGTCCTCACAAGGGCAGGAGACAGAGACGCGGGAAGGAAGGCACTTCCTGCCAGTCTCCACCCCACCTCCACCGGCCTTCCTGCACCTGCAGTGACCCCCAAACCCCGGAGGCTGGAATCAACATGGAGAGAATCCAATTAATATTTGTAAGTAGACAAAGTCAAATCTTCATAAAATATAAGAGCAACCTGGATTCATGCTTTTTAGTAGGGAAAAAATCATTAGGATAATTGACTAATACATGACAAGCTGCAGCTGGTTTGCCTCCTGCTGAATCCTGGGTTTGCCCCGTGCAGAGAAAACCCCAAGAACTCGTTCAAATATGTCACTCATCCCTCTTGTGACAGCTTTCACTAAATAGTTGGGGTAGAGAGGCTCTGAATGGTGCTTTTATTTTTTCCGTCAAGTCATTCTGCATTTGCAAAATCGAGTTATTTTCAAATGAGTGCATTTTAACTTTATACTAAAAGTTGTAGAGAGCTGTAGCCTGGGAGGCAAGCAACTTCACTGGCATTGGTTATGACTGAAGGGGAAACATCCAGGCTTTCCACACCCGCTTAGATATACTATGATCCCCTGGGAAGAGGAAGTGGGGGGGGGTGAAGAGGGTGCCACTCTCCCATTAAGCATAAATGGAAAGCAACAGGGTGGAGAGGCCTGGAGGAGACAGGCGATACTGTTGGGTTTGAAAGGCTTATCTCTGACTATACATATAAGGAAGATGAAGAAAAGCAGAGCAAGAAGAGTAACAATGTGGAATCTGGTGGCCTGTGTGAGCTCAGCTTTGCCCATGTTCCCCTGAGATCTAAGAATTGAAAGGTCAAATACACTTATAGAGAAAGCAAAAAAAAAAAAAAAATCCCATGAGCATGTTGCAGAGTGAGAGAGACTGAAGTATGGGAATAAGCCCCAAGTATATGAACCCAGTGTGACCACAGCTGTGATGGGAGTGACCTATTGGCAGTGGAAACATTTTTAGTTTGCCATCCTTCACAGATGGGTACTTTTTAAAACAGATTTCAAAGGAATTACTAGAAAAACAATTGTGCTTAGGTGCTGTGGCAAAGCCGTATTGTTGTCAGAGTGAGAACTACTTCCTCTCATCTAATCTCCCACCAGTGACCCGGAGTTCAAAGGTGAGCCCTGCTCTGTGGACCACATGGTGACAAGCACTGACCTAGTCTACAGAGGCTGACACCAAAGGATTGCACGTGCTATTGCATCCTTCAACTTAGCAGATGTGAACTTCCATGGAAAAATTCCTTTTCAAAGGCACAACTTCTGGGTCCCAGTTCCCCATAAATGACTATGCACTGGCAAGTGAGATAAAACATCAATGTTGGGAGAAGGTAACACTGCAGAAGATAAGGACAGGTAGGGATTTGTTAAAATAAATGATACTAAAATATATATATATGTAT
>NW_004567137.1:6283554-6292673 GCF_000260355.1 Condylura cristata
TGAGAGAAGTGCCCAGAACAGCAAGTTGTAGGGGCAGGAGGCAGCCAGCTATGAAAATGGCCTTGGGCAGCATTTGGTTAACTCCCTCCCCCAAGCCAGGACTGAGCCCTCTTGACTCTGAGCTGGGCACTAGCATAGCTCTAGGCTCTACAGAAACAAGGACACCACCACCAAGAGCTGCCAGAGGCTCAGATCTGCACATTTATCCAAGAAGTTACCCATCATGGCCTTGTATCTATTTTCTTGATGTCTGGAGTCACATGTTGTCTCTTAATTTTACTTATGTGTTTTAGAGGCTTTGCAGCTTCTCTGTTTATTAAATCTTCTTTCAGCTTCTTCCCAGAAGCTCCTCTTTAAAAACACATAAACAGTTCAATGTGAAAATTAGCCCTGGCTGATTTATAATTCATTCTAGAAGAGCAGCTTTTAAAAAGACAGAGGGAATTAAGATGAGAGTTAGGCTTGAGATGACCATGCCTCCTCCAGCTTTTGAATTAGATGTGTTTAATGGGAATGCAGCACTGGGGCTGTGGGCAATGGGTAAAATCTACTGGCCCTGCTGATACTAAACATTCCAGCTGCGAGTGGAATTCATTTTGGAATACCTAAAGTGAATGAGCCTGGACAGGCTTTGAAGCACCATTGAAAAGACCTGGTCTCTCCCTACCTTCATCAGTTCACCAGGTATCTCTTGTGTTGAAATACTGCTCTTTCTAAAAGAAAAGCTCAAATCCAAAGCCCTTCACCGTAGCCTCCAGTGGCCAGTAACTTGAAATGCTCATTGCAGTCCCTATTGAGGACCTGCAGTCCCTGTTGAGGGCCTATGTTCCCTCCAGACACACAGGATGGGACTGTGCACTGTTTAGGAAACTTCTACAGCCCAGGACGAAGTACTAGCCCAGGAAGAAACTAATTCACACAAGGATTCTTCCCAGAATCCAAAGACAGCAGACAGAGAGGAAGTTTGCATTGCTCCATCTACACTCAGAGTTGTTAGCGTAACTACAAAAGCAAATAAAAAGAAAGTTTGGACAGAATTCTGTAGTAGATGGGATCAAGCTAGAGGCAAGAAAGGTGAAAGGAATGTTAAAAAGGCAACTTTAAAGAATCTGCTACAGCAAGTCATCTTTAATTAGAGTAAAAAAACCATTCCACACTATGCATGAGGCAATTTTAGTTTTAAAAGATTCAAAATTATTTTAGAAGAAAAAATCAGTTATCTATAAGACTTAAAAAAAAAAAACTTTCTATAACACCATGCTTTTACATGTTTGGCTCAGAAAAATTACCCCGAAGGATGAAACATACCTCTGGTGCATACATTGAGGGTTTTGAGGTTGACAATGTTACCCAGGGACATTCCTGTAACCCCTCAGAAGTGCTGTCAAGGTCACCCTGAAAAGGTGGGTCAGTCCCACCTCCTCCAGGAGTCTCAGTCACTGTAAAAAGCACTTAAGTCCATTACCATTTCTAGTTTTTCATATATTTAAAAGATTGTTTTCTGCTCTGAGTAGTAATCACAATCCTTATCTGTTTACTTTTTTAAATGTTTTGAAATTTAATAAACAAGTCAACTTTTCCCTTATGCATCACCCACCATAATTTATAGATTTAAATCATGTCTCTTTAAAACCACCAGCTCTTAGGGGTTGTTTTCATTTTGGGTTTTTTTTTTAATCTTTTAAATTCCTCCAGATATGACATCTGTCTTCTCACTTCAGTTGCCTCCCTGCTTACAGTATTCAGAAATGAAATACACAGTTAAACACTGAAGCATACCTCTTATTTTCTGTAAAGATTGAGACTCCTAGTTTCACAGAAAGAAAGTTATTTCCTTACTCAATTTGAATCTTAAACATGAGGCCCTTTTGAGAGAAGGAGATAGGACTCTTTGGGTGAAAGAAATAGCTTCAGTCTTGGAACTCAACTTCATTTTCCAGGCATTCTAAAATTGTAAAATGGTCATATTTGTGTTAGAACAGAAAACACTCGAAATGCTAATGGGATCTTTCTTTCTCCATTAGACACACAAACAGATTAATTTATCAGAATAAGAAAGCTGAAGAATGTCTTAAAGGAAATAGTAGTATTGCAACTTGGAGAGGTACAGGGAAGAGAGGAGGAAGTATAAGTGGAGAAAGGAGAACCTGTCAAGAGAATTGCCCATGTACAAGAAACCAGAGATTAGGGTGAAGAAGGTAAGCAATGGAGGAGGTGTCCAAAAGCTTGATGAAAATAAACCGTGTTTCACCATTTGTCTTCGGAAAGAGTATTTTGTTAAACTTCTTTCATGCTATGGTGTTCAAGTGTTAGTGAGTACCCTTGGCATATCACACAATTGCAGGTCCACAGTGTCCTCCCACACTCTGATGACTCAAAGCAACAACAAACAGTTGGGATTTCTGTCATTTGGCAGGCTAGAGGGGAAATAAGTTGGAGTCATGGTGACATCTTACTTCCCTGGAAATCCTCCGTAGTTTACTGGAAAGAACACAGAACTGCATTCTTGTCCTATTTTTGGGATACACTCTCTAGGTGCTATTAGAAAATCTGCTGATCCTCAGATTACTCAGGTTCTGAGTGAAACAGAAATAATAACAAGAATAAATATATCTTGGTCTGTGAAACACTAAGATAAAGGTATAAAGGGGCTTTGAAAATGTTTAAATATTACATACTATGTACTTCTGTTGTATATACATAATCCAAAGCTTAACCACAAGGTAGGTAGGCACTGCCTGACCTATGGTTGGAATTCCTCTCTGTTCCTTCTTCAATGAAATTTTCATACTGCATAGTTGTTCTGAACATCGCCAAGGAAGAAAAGGAAACAGCTGAATGCCAAGAATATCCCCAAAGTAAACAGTCATTCTCTATAAACATGGAGAAAACAGCATTTACTGCTCAAAGCTCTAGGTAGCTCTGCTCTTCAGGGAAAGATACCAAGCTGCAAAGTATCTGCCCTGGCAACAAATTCATGAATCACAACAATTACCTGTTTCTTTTGGATATTGGATCTGCTAATTATCGACCAAAGTTTAGATTGGACAGCTGCTACTTGACTTCATTTAGTATCCAATATGGAATGCTTTTGGCAGGGAATTGGTTTCTGTTTTCCCACTAGGAAAATGGAAAATGAATTGGAAGATTTTACTAAGAATTAGTAAAATATTCAAAAAAAAAAAAAAACAACCAAAAACCTGTAGCTCTAGGTATTTGAATCTTAGATTAACTGTTTAGGTTTAATCATGGATGATTAGTTGAAGCTGGGCTAAAAAAGGGAGAAATGACCAGTAAAAACTAAAAATGCTACCAGGTTAAAATAATAACATGTGTTTTAACAAAAGCTGTATTTAATATTGGCATATATATATATAAGAGGAGACATCTGGAATTTGGGTGTTGGTATTGAAATTACCAGTAGCATCTGTTCATCCTTAGTTTTACCCCTTAAATCAGAGCAAAGCTACACTGAATTACAGATATTAGGGTAAAATAATAGATGAAAATGACATACTACATTTAATATGCCAGTGTAAAATAATACTATACTACTTTTCTAATTATAGTTTTAGTTTCTATTTCTAGCAACGAATTAAATGCAATTAATAAATGCTTTCACTTTCTATATAATTTATTATTAATGATCTATGGAAGTATCAAATACAAAGCTTAGTATTCTATTTCTGTTTTTATTCAAGTAATTAACAACTTGAAAAAGCTAACTTAAGAGAATTGAGTCAGCAAATGCCCAAAAGGCTGTGTAGAAATTAGCCTACTTTTTTAATCCTGAAACTATTTAGTATAATTAAACCAGAAAAACCACCTAAAGCAAAATGGGAGAGGAGGAGTTTACAAAACAACTGCAAGGTGTGCATCAGTAATGAAATTCCACATATCATAAGGGGAAAACACTAATTTTCCTGAAGAAAAAAAGGGGAATCCTCTGCATGAAAAAAGGAATAAACTTTTTGTTGCAATGACTCTATGCCAAAAAAGATAACTGAACAAAAGCAAAGTAGACTGCAACAGTAATGGTGTTCCGGCAATGAATTCAAGCTGGTAAAACAACAAAAATATCAATTCAAGGTTTTCTGAGTAGTCTGGCTTCCCTCCCTTCTTCCTTTCCTCCCTCTCTTTTCCTTCTTTCCCTCATAACTTCCTTCATTCTATCTTCATTTTTCTACATTCCTTTCTGCCTTCTATATTTTGACAATTGTAAGGTTAATACTACAGGGTTCTTTTTATTATTTCAAGGGATAATTTTCAGTCAATTGTAGAATTTTTGCACTCTCCTATTTAAAGTCGCCCTAAGTCATTTCCTAACTGAAGAAATGGGGCTGGTGAGGGTCCCGCCCTACTACTTTGTTGTATAACATTGAAGATATATGAGATAATTACTGCTGAGTTGTTTTTATTTTTAAAAGGTTTTTTAAATGCCGTATATAAATTTTAAACTATTATTTGGCATCTGCCATTGAATCTTCTTTTTTTTCCTAGCAGTATCAACAATAGTAGGATGTTTAAATACTGATTACCTTTCTGCTCTACCCTACTCTACCTTCCATCCTCAGGAATCCAATGTCAATACGCTTTATGGATTGCTCCTATAACTGTGTGTGTGTATGTGTAGGATTTTGCCTATATCTTTTCTGGTTTCCACAAGTGAATCATATAATATACATTTTATACTCTTTTCTCTGCTGTCTGCTTTTCCATTTGACAGATACCTGGACTGCTCTATATACATGCACTTTTTAAATCTATGCATATCATAAATATGATTTTATGCTAGAGGATAAATTTACACATGTTAGAGGGAGTTTTCAATACACTATTGCGTTCTGGCTTCCTCTTCTGATCTTTATTGTTTGCCTCCTACTACACACTCCCTCTTTCCTGAGGTCATCCACTTTACTACACACATACACACACACTGAATTTATCAAAAATCTCTGATTTTTGCTTCCCCCATGTTAAAGCATAATTTTCAAAAATTAAAGGCAGAATTATCAGACAATTTAGAATGTGCACATATATAAGATACATCTAATTCGTTAATGAGAGAAGCAGCAAGATAATGAACGTGCTGCAAGGATACCATGCCAAAAAATCAGTTTATAATGTCAGTTAGAAAAGAAGCAAAGTGAATGTGCTGAGTTGGTAAATTTAAAACCAGTTAGTATCCTGCCAAGCAACAAACCAGAGCCTGATTCTCTGTCTTGCAGAAATCATTTGTGCAAATTAGCAAATAATATCACAATGCCCACGTCATAATCAATAGTAAATATGAAGTAAAACAAAAGTACATCTCCTTCTCTGAGCCTATCAGACAGTGTGCTTCAGTATGACACTGAAAGGACACACAACCATCCTCATGCTTATTTTCTGGTTTTGAATACTTAAAAAAAAAGATTTATTTTTTATTCATACAGAACTGGGGTACAAGCCAGAGGTGCAGAGGCAGTGAGAGGCTTCACCAGAGACAGAGTGGGGAACAGAACAAGCAGACTGACGAAGTACAATGCTGAGGGGAGCAGTGGGTGAGACACAAGAGGTCTGCCCGCACCATGTTGGTCACCTCCAGGGTGGGGATCGAACTTGCACTCTAACGGCTATGGCTAGCTTACAGTGCTGCATCCTAACCCACTGTGCCACTAGGGAGGGCACTGAATACTTTTTCTGAACAGGAAGCTAACATCAGTAAACTATGGAACTCTGAGTATACACCCTTAGAAAATTTAGATGTTCCTTGGGATGACCACTTCACATGATTTTCCTCCTGACAGTCACTCAGTCACTGACCCTCCCTCACAGACCTATCTTTTGGGTTATATGGTTATATAAACACCAAACCCTTGCTAGCTCCTATTAAAAGCAAGAACTCTTAGCTCTCCTGCCTACCAGTGCCTCTCTTTTTCTTTCTTTTACTCCTAATTTTAAAAGAGTAAAAAAACAAAACAAGATCTATTGTCATTCTTAGTAGACATAAAGTAGTTGCTCTAAATCTTTCACCAAAAAAAGTCTTCAAACACTGAAGTTTTTAATACTACAAATACATCTTAATAGATGGAATGATCTAAAAATTAGTGTCAATTAACACTTCTCACTGACCAAAATAAAAGAAATTTCTAGTACTGAGTTTCTATTTCAATGCTGCCCTACTGTTTTTATAGCACAGAATGAATGTTCAGACACTTTCAATGTATAAATTTAATGGCTTTGTTTTTCTTGTCCTTTTTAGCTGTACTAGGAAGATGGAATCGATTTTATCTTCTCATTTTTCTGCCCATGAAAAGACAGTGTTTTTCTTTGCTTTTCTTCTTCTTTTTTTTTTTTGCCTTTCTGTCCAAGTTAAAGAAGGTGAGAGAGGTAGTGAAGAGACTTGTCTCAGGCTGGAAGGGAATTAAGAATGAGCAGTGTTCTCCAGCTGGTGGGAAAACCCTCAGAACAGATATTAGCAGGGATTACCTCTGAAGGTTAGGCTGGTAGATAAAGGTTCTCATCTTAAGCGAAACTTTCCTTACCTGTAAATCTGCAGAAGTACATAGTTTCCCAACTTAAAGAGATTTGGCAGGTTACTGTGACAGCCTGGAAGAGATACCATTCTCATGGGTCCCATGACCACAAAAGCTTTCTGAATTCTAATGGAACACCAGAAGAAAGAAAGAAAAGAGAAGAGATAGGGAGAGGGGAGGAGAGAAAAGATAGAAAGCCAAGTAATAGCTAAGAAAGACTATCTTGCCTGCCTTACAGGATGAGATATCAAATTCATCAATTAAGTTATGATAAATTAAGAAGTTATGTTTTTGCACACTTGAGAACTAAGATTCAAATCTACATCTTTCATTCCAGTTGAGGACACTGACTCCCAACTTTTTATCCCCCCCCCAGTCATGTGTAATCACTCATAGTCAACCTCAGCATTTGGGAGTTTGGTCCCAGATCCTATCTTCCAGAATCATTCTGGAAGTGACTAGTGATAGAGATAAGTGAATCTCATCCCTCTGAGACCCATTATAAGTGGGATAGGAAAAGGATGAACAAGCATGATTAAAGTAGAAAAGCACAAGATTAAAAATCAAAGGACTAGGACCTTCATACTGCAACTAATGCCAAATAAAAATATGTGCAAATGACAACTTGCTTATTCTCATCAGCAAAGTATCTCTTTAGGCTCTAGAGAGTTAAATGTGTCTCTCCCTCACTCATTAAGAATGGGCCCATCTCCACTGGACATAGCTTCTCAAGCTTTCCTGGAGATACTAGATATGACTAGTAGCTCAAAAATGCCATTACTGCAACTTTGCTGCTATCCCTGGAGGAGTACTAGAATTTTAAATTATTCACCAGAATTGGGAAAGAGTGGTATTCCCTGGGACTCTACTAAGTCTTACTCTCCCACATTTCCAAACGCTTCATTTCAAAAAAGACTTCCTCACAGCCTTTTCATTTATGGAGGTGACTAGAATATAACAACCCAAAGCATGTTTCTTTTGCAAAAGGATTATCTTGAGCTGTTTATTTTTAAGCAACAACACAGAAGAAACGCTGAAAACCAAATAGAAAAGATCTTTTCCTAAGAGAAATTTACATTCTTAAAGGACATCTCCATTTGTAAAGGTGTCTTTTTCAGTTCCAGGAATAGAAGGAGCATAGCATTGCATCTCTGACTGAATCTGCACTATTGTTTACTGGGCTTTACTTGATAACCTCACTAGTCCCTCCTAACCCCAAGGACTTTTGTTTGGTTAAAGATGGAGAGGGTGATAGTTTGGATCATTTCAGTGAGTTACTTACTTTTCCTGTATTACCCATGCATACGGCAAGGTATATGTTATAAAACTTCTGTTTCTGTTCCCTCTTGTCAACTTGTGTTTTGGCTTTTGTTTTTGTCTGTTTGTTTACAGCAAAGTGTCAGTTAAAGCCTAGAAGTGTAAAGGAAAAATTGTATTTCCTCCCCTACACTCACAATTGTAAAAGACTCTAACTGTAAGATAAAGCTTCTGCTACCTACAACAGGAAAAGTGATCAGAATATATCTGAAGTCAGTAAAAATTACTGGGCACTTAACAAATGCCACAAACAGATCTTGAATTTTATGTGTCTTGAATTTTATGTGACTTGTCTCAAAGGAACTCTCTGTATCATGCTCTTCTACCAGTCTTACATTCAAAAAGAAAACCAGAGAAGGAAAGGCTAAGGACATGGACCCATGGCTCAAAGTTAGCAAAGTTAGGACCAGGCCTCCAACAGCTTTATTTCACACAAAAGTCTACAGCATTTGCTTTGAAATTAAACAGCCTGGTGGAGAATGTATAGCTGACTTTAGACAGAAGGGAATAGAAAAGAATTTCTCAGAAAGACAGAACAGCTCTCTCATCAGTTAGCAACATAAATCACAAGGGTAAATATCACTTGTAGGGCAATTTACCCTTCTAACGAAGGTGGATCCTTGGGTGGGGGGGGGAGCCTTTTTTTGCTTGTTTTTTAAATATAAGTAATGCGCGAACAAACGGTCATTCTAAATATTGAAGATAGAGTACAACAATGTATATAGTAAATTCATTGCTGAAGAAGCTGAGACCAAGTAAGGGTTAAAAAAAAAATGCTGAACAGATATATCTAAGAGGTAATCTTAATAAACTTCTGAGTAATAAGATCTTTGTGATCGTCTATGAAACACAGCTTCATAGTTAAAATAACTCATCAAGACTACTATAGTTGGATACTTTTTTCACAAGTGACAACAAATACCTAAGTCTCAAAGGGGGTAGGGGGTGAAATCAATGGTAGCCCAAAGGCTATTTCCTGTTAAAATCAGATTAAAACATAATAGACAAATTAAGAAAGGTCAAAGAAATCTAAGCATATAAGCAGTCTAACATAAAAAGAAAGAACACACACACACACAAAAAAACCCTGTTAAAGTTCACAAATGATTCAAATGGAGATAAACTGTGTTCATGAATGAAATGACTCAACCTAATAAAAATTTCAATTCTCCTAAAATAAATGTCTAAAGCCATCCATAGAGGATCAGCTTTTTTTTTTTTTTAAGATTTATTTATTTGTGCATACAGAACTGGGGTACAGGCCAGAGGCTCAGGGGCAGCGAG
>NW_004567137.1:6293738-6306121 GCF_000260355.1 Condylura cristata
AAAAAATGGCAGACTGGTAGTAGATATTTATAAAGTCAAAATCTGGTGAAGTGTTAATATTTAGAGTGTACAAAGAACCCTACCGTATTAATAGTCCCTTTCAATGTATATAGGCTAAACACTCTAATATAAAGTCATGAATTGATTAAATGAATTTGTTAAAGTCCAACTATGTGCTATTTACAAGAATCACACTTCTAATTCAAAGACACAAATAGGTGGGAAGGAAAGGGATACAAAAAAAAAAATTCAACAATAATAGTTGAAGAATTCAATACCACAGAAAAGAACTATAAGAAAGATGAACATGCAAAAAATATATATACAATACTTAAAAACAGTATTAACCAACTAGATCTAAAACATTCATACAGAACTGAGGCTACTCGAGGAGAGTGGGGATTCTGAACAAAGGAGGGAGGGGCCAAATGGGCTGTTATGAAGGAGCTTGGGTACTTTAGTAGGGGATGTGGTATGATAACACGCACCTGAAAAGGTGTGAACCTGTTCCTCTAAATCATATACAATATTGTAAAACAATGTTGCCTCAATAAAAAATAAACATTCATAAACAACCAATTCCCTGTCAGATTTCACATTCTTATCCAGTGTATACTGAACATTCTCCAAGATATACCATAAAAAAAAAAAGAAAAACCAGTCTCAGTAAACTTAAAGACTTGAAATCATGCAAAGTATGTTCTCTGAGAACAGTAGAATTAAATGAAAAATCATTAACAGAAATTTTAGGAATTTGGAAGTCTGCAAAATTAAGCAATGGACTTCTCTATTTTCCCTACTATACTTGTTTAACTTTTTTTTAAAAATAACACTAAATAACATTATATTACAACATTATGTAAGGTTCAGGTGTGCATCATTAAAATGAGCATGTGTATATGTAATATTACATTAAGTTTCCCATGTAAACATCTAGTCATGTTTGTTTTCTTCATATACCACATATGAGTGAAATCATTATTGTGTTTGCCTTTTCCATCTGATTTACTTCACAAAGCATAATACCATCTAGGTCCATCCTTGCTGACACAAAGGATGTGATTTCATCTTTTTTTGTAATTGAGAAGTATTCCATAGAATATACATGCCACATTTTTTTTTTATGTAAACATCAGCCGCTGGGCACTTAGGCTTGTTTCCAGCTCTTGGCTACAATAAATAATGCTGAAGTAAACATATGGATACATTTTTCTCTTTGAATTAGAGAGGTTCTTTTCTACTTTTTGATAAAGGACCAGAAATGAGATTACAAAAGCCAATGGAATTCCACTTTTTAATTTTTTAAGGAATTTTCATACTGTTTCTTGTAATGGCTATATCAATTTACATTCCCATCAGCTGTGTGCAAGGATTCTAATAATTGTTGTTCCTTGTGTTTCAGATAATAGCCTTTTGCACAGGTGTGAGGTGATATCTCATTGTTGCTTTGATTTACATCTCCCTATTGATAAGAAAAAATCAATGCCTTTTAATGTGCCAGTCTGTCATATACATCTTCTTTGAAGAAGTGTATATTTGGATCATCTGCCCATTTTTAACTTTTTTATTCATTTTGTTGATGATGATTAGTTTGAAGAATTATTTGTATATTTTGTGTATTTACCCCTTTTTTGACAGATAATATGCATATATCTTCTCCCATTCAATTAGATGTCTTTTCATTTTGATTCTAGTTTCTTTGCTGTACATATATTTTTCAGTCTGTGTAGTCCCATTGTTTACTTTTTCCCCTTGCATTTGAAGTCAAATTCAAAAAAGATATCCCTAAAGCTGATATCAAGAAGCATATCCCCTATGCTTTCTTCTATAGTTTATACTTTATAGTTTCAGCATTTACAGCTAAATCTTTTACCAATTTTGAATTAACTTTTGTCTGTGGTGTTAGTTATCCAATTTCTCTCACATGTGACTGTCCAGTTCTCCCAATATCATTAATTGAAAAACATGTATTGCTCCATTTGTATGCTCTTCACTTCTTTTTCATAAAATTAATTTCCCATAAATATGTGGGTTTTATTTCTGGGCTCTCCATTCTCTTCTATTGATCTAGGTGTCTATTTTTATTTCAATACCATACTGTTTTAATTACTATGACTTTGTAGTATGATTTCAAGTCAGGGAATATGATGTCTCTGTTTTTGTTTTCTCAAAGTTGTTTTTGCTATTCAGGGTCTTTTGTAGTTTGAAATATATTTCAATTTTTTGTCCTATTTCTATGAAGAATAATGAAGGAATGTTGATAGGAACTGAAGTGAATCTGTATATTTATTTAGATAAATAGCTATTTTTGTGATGCTAATTCTCCCAATCCATGAGCACAGACTACTTTTCCATCACTTTGTGTCTTCTATTCCTTTCAGTAACATCAGGTTTTCCATGTATGTATCTGTTTCTTCATTGATTAGATTTATTCCAAGATATTTATATCTTATTGATGATACTGTAAATGGGACTGTTTTCCTGATTTCCCTATAGTTCATTGTTTGCACATAAAATTGTAACAGATTTTCTACATTAATTTTGTAGTTGGCAACTTGACTATTTTCATTTATTATTTCTAGTAGCTTTTTACTGGCATATACAAGTATATTATCATTGATTTGCCACCTGAAAATCAATGGGGAAAGAGCAATTTTTTTTAACAAATGGTGCTGAGATAACTAGAATATATCCACAAATGTATGAAACTAGATCCTTAACTCAAACCATATAAAAACTTAACCCCAATTAGGCCACAGACCCAAAGGTAAGGCCTAAAACAATAAAACTCTAAAATAAAATAAAACAAAACTTTCTGATCTTATATTAGGCAATAGTTCCTAAGATAGAATACTAAAAGTGAAGGAAAAATAAATTGGACTATCAAAATTTAAAACTTTTCTGTATTTGAATTAAAGACTTCAAATAATGTCATCAAGAAAATGAACATGAGATGCAAAGAATGGTGTGAAATATATGCAAAACATATTTCTGTAAATGGACCTATATCCAACTATACAAAAAGTCAACAATAAGAAATGAAATAAAGCAATTTAAAAATAAGGGAAAACTGAATAGCTATTTCTCCAAAGAATATCTAGAAATCGACAATAAGCACATGAAAAACCTCATTATTCACTAATGAAATGTCAATCAAAACCACAATAAAACAGTACTTTACACTTACCAGGATGGCTAAAATTAAATTAAAGCACTTATGAATATGGGAAAAAATTGAAACCTTAACAGATTGTTGGTAGGGAGATACAGGGCTATAATAGATTTGTAAAGATGGTTAGCATTTCCTCAAAAAGTTAAAGTTATGATATGACCTAGCATTTCTACTTAAGTAAATAACCAAGAAAATTCAAAATTTATGTTCACATAAGACACAAATGTTCAAAGCAGCATTATCTATAACAAAATAGATTTAAAAAACCTAAATTTCCATCAATGAATAAACAAACAAAAAATGAACAAAATGTGGTATGTCCATAGCTTAGAATATTATTCGACTAAAAAAAAAAAAGTATTAATAGATGCTGCAGATGGATGAACCTCTAAAACACAGATGTAAGTAAAACAAGTCAAAAACCAAAGGCCTCACATCTATTATTCTGTTTAGATTAAATGTCTAGAATTGGCAAGTGCATGGAAACAGAAAATAAACTAGTTGTTGCCAGGGTCTGCAAAGAAAGGAAAAAATAAAACAGTGAGTGTCTATACATAAAGTGTTTCTTTTCAGGATGATGAAAATGTTGTGAAATAGATAATGTTAATAGTTACACAACTATGTCAATATGCTAAAAAACTGAATTATATACTTTACAAGTGTAGAAATATCACATATGAATTCTATCTTAATAAAGTTGTTTTTCTAAAGTTCATTAGAGGAGGAGTAATGTAACCAGTGTTCTAGTCTAGGAGCTATCATATTTTTATGACTTCAGATAAGTCTATACTCTTTTGATCTCAGCATCTTTAGCTATGAAACAGTAAGTGATGTGTAAATGCCACTCCATCCTTGATGACAATGTACTGTTCTCTGCTTCTATCACTTCCTTGATGAAATGATGGCTTGTTCAACTACCTAAGGGTAATTACTCTCTGCTTTGAACTCTAAATAACATTAATTGCCTTATACTGTTAGTGTGTGTGCTTCATCTTATCTCCTGGATTAGAAATGTGAGCCACATGAAGGGTGACTTAGGACTGTCCTGTAGTAGAGATTTAATTTTATTTAGTAGATGTCTAGGTACATGAAATGATTTCTATTCAGAAGATAATGTATAAAATGAAGCAATTAGTCAAAAAATGAACTTTTTTTTATTTATATGTAACCAAGAGATTGATCATTTCCCATAAATTGATATAGATTTCATGGTAGTTTTCTGCATAACTGAATTGTCTCATAGTTTGATACACCACATTAATTCCCTTGTTTCCTCACACAGATGAGCTTCTTCCCTGTTTTGAAAAGGATTTCCTATACCGTGGAGCAGGCAAACTGATATTGATATTAAAGATGATAAAAAATAATCCAAAAATGAAAAGAAATAAAGTTCTTGAACTAGTGTTATTTTGTTGCAATTAATCAGGTCTTTAATATTCCAGTAGCTGTCCTGAGTCCTGAACCACAATGTTTTTAAGTAATGGAATTTTACTAAGAAACCTCAGTAGTGTACATTATTATTAAATCTGTACTGAGAGGTTAGGCAACTATTTTCCTGCAATCATTACTGAGTTTGCAAATAAAAAAAAAAAACAGAATTATACAGGCAGTGTCGCTTTATATAACTTTCCATAGTGTGTTTGACAAGTTGAAACTTTTAGACTAAGAAGAAAGTTGAGTAAAATGTAACCAACAGCTTTCTTTTTCTTTCTAAAAGCAAAAAACAATTACCTAAAAACTAATCTTTATTTTGCACCCTTTCCTCTACTAATGAATTACATAATTTAACTTAAAAAGTATATCCTTTATTAATAAAAATACAAAAGAAAAATTAGCTCTGGCCTGCTCTGATTTAACCATGATTTCACAATCCCCCCAAATTCCCTATTTGTTCTATATAATTACCTATATAATTACCAGTTTAAAAATACCTGAATTCACTCCTAAGTGCTGAGTTTAAACACCTGCTTTACAATTCCTAAGAAAAAACTAAAGCAGTATCAAGACACATTACAAAGTCAATAAAATTAAATGTGGTGTGCATAACTAGTAACATCTGAGTACATTTTTATTCCACACTTTATTTAGCATACAAGATATGCCCCCAAATCATGTTCATAAAATCAGAGGTGACTTCAATATTTAGCCACGTACTCAAATACATTGAGCCAAAGCTTCATTTAGTATCGTTAGTCTTCATCTTGGGTATAATAAGTCTGTGTTGTCATTTTAAATTTGCACTTAATGTATACACACTGAGTACTAAGTATTTTGCTAATGCAGATAATAATAATACAAAATTACAAATTTATTAAGTGCTTACTATATTATTAAGCACTATACAAAATTTTATCTCAATGTAAAGCAAATCTAGAAAGTAGTGGTTTACTCTTACTCTCCAAATTTACAAATGAGAAAATTGAATCTTAAAAACATGAAGCCATTTGTCCCAGGCTACTCAGCAAATAAACGGTTCCACTCTTTGCGGTACACAAATGTACAAATACCCAGAAGTCCTCAAAGAACCTACAACCCAATGAAACTGTCAGAGAGGGAACCAACAGATGTAAACTATGTTATAACTAACGATTCATGAATAAATGTGGAACAAGTCAACTCAGGGGTACAATCGAAAACATCAGTACTATGGCATAGGATATACATTAGTCATTTCTTCAGAGAAACAGTCAGTGGGTTGTGTGAGAAAAATTTGTTTAAGGAATTGACTGATGCGCCCACAGAGGCCTAGGAAGGAGCCCATACTACAGCTCAAGTGCAAAAGCTTCCACCAAGAGAGATCCTTTTTCCTGGGGAACGGGGGTGGAAGGTTAGTCTTTGTTTGATTAAGGTCTTTAACTGATTATTTAATATGGCCGATCCTTATATGGTGGGAAATTTGCTTCATGCAAGCTTCACCAATTTAAATGTTTATCTTATCCCTCCATCGCCATCTCCCAACTCCCAAGGGAATAAAAACCTCTCACAGAAACAGCCAATATAATATTTGGCCAAGTATCAGCACTGTGGCATGGTCAAGTTGATAAAATTAACTATCACTGGGTTCTTTGAAAATATATTAAACTATATGCCCTATGGTAGGAATCTGACAAACTTTGTTCTCCAACAGAGCTAGATCCCTCAAATGAAAACTACATTGTATTTACTTGCTCATTCCCAGTGTCTATCACAATAAAAGACATACAGAACATTTCCAGGAACTCCTGTTGAATTAATTTGATTGAACAGGATTGAATTAAATTCAGTTTCTGGTCTTTTTTAAAAAAAATCTCTAAAAAAGCAAATTATGTCCAGAATAAATAAGTGCCCTAGATTCAGTCCAGAGGTTTGGGAACTCATAATTATAAGCTTCCTTGGTTATTCCAATTTGTGGCAAAAGTTGTGTATTAGTTATATATTGCTCTATAACAAAGTGCTATAGACATTGCAGCTTAAACCTATACACAGTTATGATCTCAGTGTCTGTGAGTCAGGAAATTGTCAGAGATTAGCTGGATGCCCCATTCAGGCAATGCCAGCATGGCAGTGCTTGCAATTCAAGCAATAAAGCGGGGCGGGTAGGGGTCCTGAAGCTTCATCTAGCCTAGAGGCCACCAGACTTCTGGCCTCTGGACGCCCAGACCCAGGTGGCTGTTGGGGTGATTTTGGTGACCATAGGGTGCCTGTCCCACTGAGTGATACATGTATGAAAGGGGAGGGTGGGGGAAGGGGACCACAGGGCTGGACAGACGGTCTGGTGAACCTGTGTGAAATTCCTGTCGAACAACAAAACTTTTAAATGGTTTGCTAGGATTATTTCTGTATTGAAAGTTTCTAATTATGCTTTTTTTAAAAAAAATACTAAAAATAAAGGTATAAGTGCCAAAAAAAAAAAAATCTCTCCAGAGCCACAGCAAGGGATCAGTGGAGGCTGGGTGTTCTCTGAGGCTGAGAAGAGAATCTTCTTCCAAGCCTACACGGCCTGTTAGCACAATTCAGCACCTTGCTGGTTGTTGGCCAGATGCTGCTACCAGTTCCTTGCCACATGGACTTCTCCATATAGGGGCTTACTAGGTCAATCTGAAAAGTCTACTATTAATATGGATGTTACCGTTTTATGCAATCTGGAAATGACACCCTATCCCCCCTGCCATACTATTCTGGGTAGCAGCAGCCCCACCCACTTAAGAGTAGGGAAGTACACAGTGGCATGAATACTAAGAGATGAGGATAATTGGGGGTCATCTTAGAGTCTGTTTCCTACATAGCTCTCTCAGGATCCGACCTTGGTTAGGTTTTGGAAACCTCAGCCCTGTTGCTAACATATTGGGCAAGTAGGGATTCTTTCCAGGTCCTTCAGTCCCTAATGTCACAGATCAGATGCCTCACAGAGAAAGGGATACATACACCAGCCTCTTCGCCCCATTGTCAAAAGGATTCCTGAGCTTTCCCCTACACCAGGATACCAGTCTGGGAAGAAAGAGCAGATCCTAAGGAGCTGAATATTCCACTTTCTAAAATAAACCATTTAAACTAGAAGAAAATAATTTACTATTGTTTATTAGCAAGATGACCCTGGCAGTGATTACCAGGAAGTATCACAATACAAAAATCTCATACCATTTTTATAAGAAAAGAAAGGCAAAGAAGAATATGGTCTTGTGTCTATCTATACTAACCAGTGGTGGGCTTGAGAGTCTTTTTCCATACATATAATAGCCAGATTAACAAAAATAGTGGCTAGCATGTATTGAGAAATGTACCAAGAAATGTTCTCTTTTTTCCAACTTTTATTATGAAACTTTTTACATCTACAAAACACTTAAAGCTACAGCCCAATGAATTACATACATAATACTTGCACAATAACCCAGTTAGAACATCCTACATTAGTTTTATTTCTACTATCTATCTGCCTGCCTGCCTGCCTGTCTCAGCCCAATCGGAATTCCTGAAAACTTTTTACATGTCCCTCAATGTGATAAACCAGGCCCTCCCTGTTGGCACGGCAGGTTAGAGCACTGCACTGAGAAGCTAAGCCAAGCTGCAGCTGCTTCAGAGCAAGTTTGATCCCTGTCCTGGAGGTGATCAACATGGGGCAGCAGACCTCTCCTGTATGGACCCCGCTGCTCCCCTCAACAGTGTACTTCATCATTTGCCTATTCGGTTTCCCACTCTGTTTCTAGTGAATCTCCTCATCTCTGCACCTCTGGCCTGTACCCCAGTTCTATATGCATAAATAAATGAATCTTAAAATAAAAAGTGATAGACCAGACTTTTATATTACCACAATGAGAGAAATTTTCAGGAATTTGTGTTGAACTGAATTCAGTTTCTGACCTTTTAAGATCTCTAAGTGTGTTAAGCATGAATAAGTGTCATGGATGAGTCTAAAGGCTGTGTACTGTAAAATATGAGTAGGTACTGTAATTACACACGTATTTTTCTTTGTAAACTATTTGAAAGGAGACTTCAGATTTAATGACATTTTTATATTTCCTAATAAGTTGCTCAAGTTTGCTAAGCTGGCCAGTAAAAGTACTCAGCTTGGAACGATGGCAGTTTCACTTGGAGCCTGAGGTCCTAATAACCAGGTCTCTGATTCAGTGAGGGAAAGGTGAGAATGGTGCACAGTGGCACAGGCGGGCTCCTGTCAACCACAGTCAGGATGAAAGCCACACAGAGTTTGGGGAGGAGATATGGAAAGAAAAGGAGGGAGCAAATGAATTGAAGGTCAGAGAGACAGGAAAGGAGAACTGCTAAATAAGGAGAAATGACTGTCAAATGAGAGTGCCACAGAGACAAAATCTTGTACTTTTTCCTTTCATAAAGAGCAAAACTTTATTTTAGACATGATGTCTCAGAGTCTCTATCCCCAAAGGACAGAAAGTAGGATCCACTGGCTTCGCTATGAGCACAGTATTGAGTGCAATGGGGTGAGACACTTAGTCTTTGCTTCTCATGCTGCCAAGTCTTTGAGTTATCCCATCATTTAAATTATATTTAACAGTATATGAGCAATATGTCAATCCTCATGAAGGCCTTTTAAACTGATGTCTTAACTGCCATGAATATAGTCCTGGGGATCGGTAATACAGGAGCAATTACAGAAGATCCATATCACAGTGTGAATCTGTATTTACCCTTGATTATAACAGCAGAAAAAGGAACACCCAAACAGTTATTTTTAAAACCTCAAATTATACATGATATTATGTCAGAGGTTTATTCATTATGTATAAGATCAAGAAACTAACGCCTTCACTATAATCAATACTCAACATAGTCCCTATATAACTTGGTAAATAACTCTTGAGAAGAAAATATATAGATATATATTACTTGAGAAAAGCAAGAAAGCAATTCTATAGGTTTACCCAATAACTAAAAATAGAAAAACATTTCAAAATTAGCCTATATTACACTCAGGCTGTCCATTCTATTCACCCACTGCCTCTAAAGAAAAGTTTCATTCTCTTAATTCTTTACGGCAATGACTGAAAGCCTTTTTACAGTGACTTATAGTGAAAAATATATTTTGTATATGTACACAAATATATTTGCATAAATACAAATAAACATTTATAAATAAGCAGTAATTATCTCTACATTTTTAAGTATTGTATTTGTATAAGTATTTCCAAAGTCCTTCATTTTCTCAGTTAATGAAGAAATTGTTTAGTCAAGTTAACAATTCTGTAAAAGGTCACAAAACTAATTTGGTGAGTTTAATCAGTATTTTACAAAATAGAATAAACAAGAAAGTATCAAAAGTGCATCACAGGTAAAGTACAGTTTCATCATAATTTTATATGTAGATGCTTGTGTTCTGGACATGACGTAAAATGTGTTTCTCATGGAGGAGCTCAGTCAAAAACGTTTAACACCCTATTTTTTTTAGTGGCAACTGAAGTTTGAAAAACATTACTATCTAAAGAACCACAAGTAGGGCCCTCCCTGGTGGCACAGCGGGTTAAAGCACAGCACTAAGAAGCTAAAGCCATTTCAGCAGGAGTTCGATTCCTGCCAGCCCCAGAGGTGACCACATGGCATGGCAGACCTCTCCTGACCTGCCCGCTGCTCCCCCCCAGTGGTGTACTTCATCAATCAGCCTATTCTGCTCCCCACTCTGTCTCTGGTGAAGCCTCTCACCATCCCTGGACCTCTGGCATGTACCCCAGTTCAGTATGCATAAATAAATAAATCTTTAAAACAAAAAAGAACCACAAGTAACTGCCCTTGTCTCCCATAATGCTCTACTATAGCAGTGATTATATATAAATAGTATTCATTATGTCATCTCAGTGTCTTATCCTATTTCACAGGGGAAATGAGTTTGTGAAATGTGACTCAGCAATGTATAGCTACACCAAGGGCCATGTTCAGATGTGGAACCAAGAAACACTGACTCTTGATGCTCTGCTCATTCTAGACCACTGGGACAAAAAAAAAAGCAGCAAATGTAGAAAATATCAGAAAAGCAATCAATGGTTCAAACAATACAAAAATATATTCATAAAGAATGACTTATGAAAAATAATTAGCTATGTCCTATTTGACTGAGATATCAAGACTAAGCCACATAAATGTATGGTGCAGGTACACAGGAAGATTTCCTTTTATAGTTTAGCCCATTTTCACCAGTAACAAGCTTCTAAAGTGATAACCACAAAGACATCTAAAAGCAGCGGATAAACAGGAACTGAGTATAGGACCAAGAGAGAATAATAGCAAAGAGAATTAGAAAAAAGCTCAATGGTCAAAGATAAATAAAACTGCTTATTTGGCATTAAAAAAAAAGGTATTTGTATGCTGAAAAGAAATTTTTATTGAGGGGAAAGCTAGAGTTAACTTCTAAAGAAACTTTTATGGCTTTTAGTTTTAACAGTAGGAATTAATAGAGTAAAACAAAACAAAACTCAAAAAGAAAAATCAACAATTCAAATGGAAATAGTTTACAGAAGCTAAACCAAAAGATAATATAAGTAGAGCAATGAGCCAATGGGTTGGATAAAATTACCTAAAACTACATCCTTCTCTAATATTGAAGATTTATAAATAATCCTTGGTAAGTGACATGTCTTTTCAGTTAACTGTTGTCAATAAGCAAAGGAGACCAGGAAATAATTCCTAGCTCCTTCTTTCCAAGTTGTGCATGCATCCTGGCACCGAGCCTCTGGCTTGTACAGTAAGTCAGCTTTCTGGAGCAGAATATACATAAACTTTTGAAAGGCATTCTCATTAGCATTCTTGCCCAACTTAACTGTATGCTATTACTCCACAAGGGTGGATGGGAGGGTGGGATGGGGGACAAGAGATAGGGTAAAAATTTTAAAGCACCAACCAGTGCCCTAAGACAAGATTTGGTAAAGTAAGACACAACCTCATTAATGAGCTACTAAAAGAAAAACAATAAAGAAACCCATAGCCCAAAATTTATTGCCCTTCTTTGCTTTACAACAAAACAAGATACAGAGCAGCCAGGCTTTCTCCCCAGCATTCATTCTTAAGAGAGATATGGATAGGAATTAAAATTCTAAAGATTTGCCTTCCCCATCATTAAAGCACATTCTTTTCTATCTTTCCTAATATTTCACCTCCAATTAAATTGTATACAAGGCCCAAATCCTCTTAGAATCATCCATATAATTTCTGCTCACTCTCTAGCTACCAGTGTTTTAGCTTTTAATATCGATGTTTTTAGCATTTAAGTATGATGCTTTCTTGCACTAACTAATGTGATCCTGAAAGTATAGCAACAGTATGAGAATTTCTCTGAAACCTAATGGAGGGGCAAAAGAAGAGCAGCAACCCAATCATTGTTCTCTCCATATCTCTTGTCTTTTGCAGATTAAGCATGATAGAAAAAAGTAGAGGCAGTTATTATAGTTATTTTATTTTGATCTAAATAATACATTACTTTACTATTTGACTTAATTGATTAAGCATTATAGTATCAGCAAGTGACTACTGTTTTAATTACATAGGTACTAAACAGCCTAATAATTTTAATAGTAACAATCTGCAGTGTTCATTCATCCAAGAACAAAAATAATATCTCTGTGTTCAATCTACTTAAATGGGAGGAGTGAATGTCATTTAAATATTCTACATGGAGGAAAAATACCTAACTATAGAATAATGATCTGCTATAAGATAAGTTTAATTGTAAACATTAAAACTTTACAAATGAACATTAGTTATATACCTTTTT
>NW_004567137.1:6306221-6355258 GCF_000260355.1 Condylura cristata
AGTGCTTTAACCCGCTGCGCCACCAGGGAGGGCCTAGTTATATACCTTTTTATAACTCACTGACCTCAATATCCCATTGACCAGAGATATGAAAACATATTTTCAACACACTGAGGAAAAATATTAATGTTATTATACACAAAGCACCACAACAACATAAAAATACTTGCTAGAAGACTCCAGAAAATGGTACTCTAGACATTGAAGATTTACCTGGTAATTGTTTCTGAGGAAAGGTAAATTATGTACAAATAAAAATCTTTAGATGAATAATGGTACAACGTGATAGTGACCTGAGAATTATCTACAATAAAATTTAAGCAAAATATTAAGTAACTCTACAGAGCCCAAAGCCCAAAAGAGAGTATGCTGGTTATTCATATGGGGGCATTGCCAATATTTATGTCTTCCATCCAAGTATCTTTTGTGATTTTTCTTTCTCCTGTATTGTGTGACACTTGGTGAGGTGAGATCTAGGCTCTTCTTCCCTACTAAGGAAACAAGTTATCTTTATGTTGCCAAGCTTAGGAAGAGGTGAAAATAAGACTTAAGTTTGCCTAAAAAGAGAGTCTTCTGACACTCAGATACTTTACCAAGAACAGAGCAGCAAAGGATCTTATTCATCTCAAAAGAGCATCAAGACCAAACTATTCCTAAGGTTCTCATGCCTCAGTTACCTCCAACTGAGACATCAAGTAACCAGGATACTTCAACCACTTACCAGAAGAAGGAGACATATACTCCACATTAGAGAAATAATGTGATGTTTCCAAAGTCAGAAGAGCTTCATCAATTTATACATCAGAGACTTTTGGAAAGTGCAGATAAAGGTAACCCCCACCAAAAATGCTCAGTAATGGGGGATAAGTCTTCAGTCTCCTATCTTGCAGTAACACAATTCAAGGAGGCATTTATTTGCTTCTCTGAAGTCCCAGCAGGATGAAAATATAAATGTCTATAGCACCAACCTGATAATATATCCTGACATTTGCTGTTCTTCCTTCACTGGCTTACTCTAACCATTCTCTTACTCTTGTTTCCCCAAAGATAATCCCTCTCAAATTCTGCTTTAAAAGAAGCACAAACTAAGACATATCCATTACATAGTTAATCATCACAACAATATAGGAAATAAATGCTATTTTTCCCATTATACAGATAAGGAAAGTCTAGGAAATATTAGTTAACATGTCCATTCAATTAGTGAAACAGATAGAATTTGATCATAATTTTTCTGATTCTAAAACCCATGCCTTTTTTTTTTTAGTTTTATTTATTTATGCACACCAGAACTGGGGTTCAGACCAGAGGTGTAGGGGCAGTGAGAGAATAACAGAAACAGAGTGGGGAGCAGATCAGGCTGACTGATGAAGTACACTGCTGAGGGGAGCAGTGGGAGGATCAGGGAGGTCTGCTGCGCCATATGGATCACCTCCAAAGCAGGGATTGAACTCATACTGAAGTAGCTTTAGCTTCTCAGTGCTGTGCTTTAACCCACTGCACCACCAGGGAGGGCCGCTAAAACCCATGTTTTTAATAACCTTTATACTAAACGTTCCAAACACCATCAGGTGGATGACTACAAAAATGAACTATTTTAAAGGTTAAAAGGCAAGAGCATTTTAAATAACTATAACTTCTTAATGGATATACAATGTAGAAAGATATAAATGTGACACAAGAAACATAAATATAGAAAGGGGAGTATAAATATAGAACTTTCATATGTATACAAAGCTAGGTTAACCAAGAAAACAAAAGATCTGTACACTAATCATTACAAAATACTGATGAAAGAAATTGAAGACACAAACTAGATAGACTGTTATAATAATGTGTTATGTAATCCTGATAAAAGCAAAACTCATCAATCTATACACAGATAACAAAGAGACAGGAATAAAGTATACATGACAGATTACTGTCCAGTCACAAAAGAGGAGAGCACAGAATTTCCTTACACATTTCATAGGGGAGAGGGGAGTGAAGCAGGGGTTGAAAAGGACAGAATTTTGATCACGACAGTTTTGATGGACCAACTAAAAAGCTAGAGTTACCATCCATTGAAAAGAAGGTAGACAGCAAACCATTAGGTAAGGTCTAGGAATTCAGTTTAGAGAAAAGCAAAATTTCTGGAACAATACAGTGAGAGACAAGTTCTCAGTTCAGTTGAGGGGCTGTGTTGAGATAGCAGCACAGATGGTTCACCTACCAAGGCGGCTGGTAGAGCATACAAGGCAGAAGATGGCAGATGGGCTTCAAGTTGGGGTGATCACTTCTATACATTCTTTGGTGAATGCTCCAATTTTCTCAGTGGAGAAGAAGGCTTTGGGGTTTAGGAATAAAGAAAAATCTACTAAGTACTCATAATGAGAGTAGGTAAATTATTTTATTTAAAAAAGCATTTAATATGTCCTGCAGAATTAAGGGTCTACTGGTTTATAAAGCCAAAGTGTTACAGGACAACCCAAAATGAACTGGGTTGCCTGTCTGTGGGTCCATCCCGTGTGCTTAAAATTCAATTGTACTGCAGGCACACACAAAAATGTCAACAATGGATTGATTTTAAAAAGGGGAAAGAAAAAGGAATAACCCAAGGAAAGAGAAAGAGAGATAAAGTTAACTAGAGCATCCTACCAGTTCTGCTGACTTGGAACATCAATAGCACACTGAAGAGCTCATCAAGAGACAAACGACCAGCAACCAGCTACACAGCCCAGGGAGAAAGAGCCCAACATGGCTTCTTCATACATATCCCCAAAAGTGGTTGCTTAGCTCTGCCCTTGGGTCATTGCAGTTCTCCCCTCGGTATTGCTAGGAGTTGTAGTTTCAGTGGCTGGAGTAGGGAGTGGATCTATAGTTTCAATAACTGGAGTAGGGGGTAGAGTCCACAAAACTGCAGTTTCTTCCTGACATCCTTTCCCTAACAAAAACTGCTATGTTTTTTTCTACAAGGTTAGCTTCAAGGTCATAGACATGAAATAGAGAGCTGAATTTAGCTAGTGATATGGGCTGCCCAATGAGTAAGACAATGGAGTTCAGGGTGATTGCAAGGGAATGATTATTATGATTAACTATAAAATTTAACCTGAAAAGTAATAGGGAAAATTCAAAGCAGACAGGCTCAAAAGATTAGGGATCTCATTAGGGTCAAAAGTTGATTGGCACTTCTGCTAGAAAACAGGATAGAAAGAAAGGACATGGCAAGAAAGCAGGATGTTTGAAAGTGAAGTTATAAAGCAATCCAAGTGAGATCATGTGAGAACAGTTAATACAAGGTGAAAAACTAGGTCACTGGAAGCCAAGAGGCTGAAGGGTAAAGGTATTTTAAGAGTCATCTATATATTTACATCTTTACAACAGCTGACCAGTTTTTACTAGTTTTTTTTAAAAAACGTGGGCACTGTTTTAAATATATAATTAATTAAACAATGAGTTTAATGACAATGTATTATTAGTTTATCATTTTAAAGGAAACTATAAAAAAAAAAGGAAAGACAAGGAAACTGAACAGATCATTTAAATATCTGTATTTGTATGCCACTTCACCAGTAAGTGGCACAGCAAGGATGCAAGGAAATGGGGACCCAAGTTCCTGTTTCTGTTCTGCTGCATTTACCACTGCAGCTGGGGCCAGACAAAAGCTTAAGTAGTCAGCAATAATAAACACATATATAATCATTATTGAACAAACAGTTGCTAAGAGTGTGTGTCTTAGGCACAGCTACATCTAAATGATTGTTGTGATGGCACATAGTACAATGCTCAACTCATAGTAGACAGAAGTTAGACAGGAGTTTTATCAGGAGAATGAAACAAAAGCTCTACCACTAGAAATCAGGAGAAAAAAAACAAGAAGTCATATCTGTCATCAACAGTCAGGGTGACATCATCTGATGGCATAAGACTCAAGGTTGGTTGTTTGTGGGGAGGAGATAGGGAGAAACACTGAACAATGAGGAACCAGGAACATCTATCCCATTTCCAGATCACCAGTAGCTATCCCCTGGGAGAAACAGCAACCTTCATATGACAGGCTACAGGGGAAATGTGAAACCGAGGGCCTAAAAGCAATAAGGTGAGGAAAAACTAAGAAAGACTTCAGGGAATTCAACAAAATGGATGAGTTTGAGGAATAAGCAAAGGTGAAAGGACTAAGACACCACGATTATCAGTATCACCTGGGAACTGGTGATAAATTCCAAACCTGATCTACTGAATCAGAAATTAGTTCAGACCCATGCCTGTATGTTAGCAAATGTTCCATGTGCTTTTGACAGACATTAAAGGTTGAGAACCATTGGAACGGGAGTAGTCACTTAGTCTTAGAATGCAGAAAAGAGTGACATGAAAGTGGAGTTTTTGTAGTAGTTGGCATAATCATGGATAGAAGACATAATATGATTACGGTTTGAATTCAAAACAGTGGACAAATCCTTGAGTGCTGAGGAGAAAAAGAGAAGGCTGAGAGGATCACAGATACAAAATTTATCCATATCTTTGGCTTAAAGGTTTTCTAATGATGCATACTGTCATACTACATCTTATAACCACTACTATCTCTCTTTGTCTCCTATACTTTGTCTATCTTGATCTTGATCTAGGCTTTCTTTGGTTACAAGTAACTGAAAGTCCTTGTAAATAGCTTAAATATGTAAATGAATAAAGGAAAATACATTCTAAGCTTACAATATTTTCAAGACAGAAAGCATAATGGTACCTAGGAGAGTCGTGGTGAATGTTTGGGAATTTCTAGGACAGTCTGGGTTAGGTGTGTATCCTTGTTGCTATCACATGAGATGTGAAATATGAAACACAAATATGGTTGCCAGGGGTCATCTGTATGAGAAGATGGGTCATTTATAGTAGGCTAGGTTACCACCTCAAAAAGTGTAACAAACTGATGGTGGCAATTCTATGGGGACTACACCTGGGAGGAGAAAGCAAACATTGTACAAAAATGAACAATGATGTAAAATACACATAAATAAATAAATTATATTTTTAAAAGGTAGAGCAAACTGAGACTTTGTCCTACATCAAGGACTCAGCATAATTTAAGTGGATAATTACCTGGAAACTTTCTTTCAAATAGGAAGTGAAACAGCACCTTGGTAATATATTTCATCCTAATTGTTTTAAACTCTGACCTAATAATTTGAAAAAAAAGCTTCTTTTTTTATTATAATAGAGGGAAATAACTCCCCTGAAATTGCAACATATACACTTATACAGCATTTACTAGATTCAAATAATTCCTCTCATAAATTCAAACAAGATATAATCTCTAAGATTAAAGAAACGAACAGAAGCCCCAGTGTAACAAAAAGCAAATGAGAAAACTGACTCAAAACTAAGCTCAGAAGAAAATCTTGATCAATTGCCATGATTGTTTAAGACCCTCCTCTCTCTCTCTCTGCCTCTCTCTCTTTCACACACACACTTAATTTGTCCAAATGCCATCCTCCTTTTTTTTTTTTTTGTTTTTCATTGTTTACTTTTGTTACATATGATAATAGTTTCTAGAACAGCATTTGTTATGCCAGGCAAGCTCCTGTTTTCTTAACTGTTGTCTATTAGACTTTGCTGTAAAGTTTACTATTGTTAATTAATTACTGTCTATTAGACTTTATGGTTGTCTAGTAGACAACAGTCCAGTGTGTTTATATTGAATGTTTCACAGATTTTTAAAAAAATATAAGTGTACTGCCCACATTTTTTATACCAATGTATCCTTTTCGTGAGATATTTAAAGGAAATTAAAACTGATGAAAAAGGCTTCAAAACACCTATCCAGTTGTGTTGTGATTTTTTTTTTTTTAACAAATTGATCATGAGTCAATGCCTTCATGATGCTAGACAGAATGAAGGGTGTAGGTACTTCCAATATTAGTAATTTTCTGGATTTAAGTAACATTTCTCTATATTATTTCTTGGAAAAATTATTTGGCTCCAGACTATTTAAATTATTTTTGTATTGATGCTATAAATGATAAACTTCTTAATTCATTTTTACTTTTCATATTTTTATTCATGGCTCTCTTATAGAATGGCAGTAAGGTATAGTTGAACTTACTGATTTGGGAAAATCTGAATTTTTCCATCATTTCTACAAGTAGTTGAGACTGAAGGTAAGCCCATTATAGACCAAGAATTCCTTATAAACATTCCTTATGAATCTAACAGTAGCACAACAGCTTGCTATCTGAGTTTTGAGTCAATGTGTTCCTTCGTAAATTCCTCTTCACATCCCTAACACAGTAAATTTCCTTTAAAAGGCTGACTTTACTACAGCTGAATCTTGTACAGTCTGCCCATTCTGGACATTATGAACCTAATACCACATGAGATCAAAGTCAATTGAGATTTACTGTGATGTTATTTCATATTCTCAATGCCATACTGTGTGAAAACCATAATGACAGGAATAGATGTTGAATTAAAATGTATATATTACATAACCACACTATTTATAATTGACACATGTTTCTCACACAGAAAAAAAAAAATAGTAGGATGTGAGTCTCCCACACATTAAAATGTATTAGGAGGAGTAAATTTGCAAACAGGAAGGGGGAAAAAGGATAGATACCAAGTTCGGAGTAAAAATAATCTACACCAACACTTTCCATAGGATAACTAAATTATAAATCCAAACAATAACATCATAAAAACAAGCAGAGTTGGAGAGAAATTCAGTAGGTAGAAGTATTTTATTCCCATGGAGATGGGGATGGGGAGGAGAGTGGTGGTGTAAAAGGGAGGAAGAGAAAAGGGAAAGAGAAAAAAAGGGAAAGAGAAATGTCCATTCCTGACCTTCCCTGATTTTCTGGAAATTGAGCAAAAACGGATACCAAATGGCCCCCCTTTCCTCACTCTCCACAACTAACACCAAACCCCATCAAGACCAGAGGCTACTGCTCCTGCTGGCTCTGCTGTTTGCCCTAGCATAGGGCAGCATCCCCTTTGCCCTGAATCACTGCAGTCAATTCCCAACCAGGGTGAGCCCCAGAATTCCCACACCCTCCCTAGTTCATTCTTCATCTAGAAGCCATAACAACTTTGCAAACACAACTGATCTTGTCATCTTAATCAATTACCTCCACCATAAAATTCATATTCCTTACTCTACTTTGTAAAACTCTTTATAGTTGCTTCCATGCCTGCCTGTCCAGCCTCATGCCTTGCCTTTGGGTAAAGGCACAGGGTGGCTGCATCATTGTAAATTCTTCTGACACTAACTGCTGCACTGGAAAACCCCACTCTCTCCTCACCTTTCTGGACCTGCTCATTGTACTATAACTTAACATGGCCTTCCACTTCCCCTCCACTATGGCCTGGCCTGCACTTTCTCAGACAACTCTCTGCAACCCCAGCCCCCAATGTGCAAGAAGATGCTCCACTGAAACATCCGAGGAGAATAAAAATGGAAGTGTATATGAGGTCCACCTACTTGTCAAGGCATGTTCTTTGGGAGATTCTTTCCTTCCTTGTATCGGTTTACAAACTCACTTGGAAAGCATTAGCTCAGATCTCAACCCATGGGTGTGAAGTTTGTGGGGAACGAGTATCTTGATGGTATCCTATCACTCCCCCTCGTCAGACACCAACCCGTGGCTGGGGGTCCAGCAGGTTTCCCAACACCCCAGAGCTGTTTACCTCACGGAACTCTGCAGAGAAATCCACGGTCCTCCACCTCAGCCTGACAACCTGTCTCACTGTTGAAAAACAGTTCAAGGTAGCACTTGAGACCAAACGTGTCATTTTCCTTGTCAAAATGAAAGCTGTAAATTTTAAACCTAATGCTTAATGTATCCAGATATTGAACACAGGGACTTTTATCCTCTGCTTAATGGTCTGTCTAAAAACATCAAAAAAGATTACTTAAAAACTCTGGGCCTCAGAGGTCCTATAAAATTACATGAAGCACCCTCCACCCCATCTCCTCCAAGTTTTAAAAAATTGATTGGAAAACACATGCAATATATGAGCTTTTTTCTCTTAATCTTGACTCTTACTAAGACGGTATGTTTGATTGCTGGGGGTTGGTTAATAAAAGCAATAGGACAAGATGAAATTTTATTAGATTACAATCTAAAATTTTAATAGAGATTCTGCTTCTGGGAATGGATGGCAAACCTTATTCAGCATCTTCTTGATCAGGGAAAAAGCAAAAGCATGTTTTTCGTCCTTTAATACAATGTGACAATAAAGAAATGCAGAACTTTTTCATTTTTTTAATTCAGATATTTCTAGAGAACTGATTAAAACAGAAAGACAAGAGAAGGTAAGTGAAAGCATTAGAAAGACTTTATTTTTTCTAATAAAAGGAGACTTGCAATAAAGAGGAACTGCTAAGATTTTATGGATAGAGAAGTTAGTAGCTTTATCAACCACAGGCATACTGAGGGCTTAAAAATCCACTCTAGGACCAGAACATCTGGTCCTAGATGTTGTAGGAAAGGTCTTACTAACAGAGCCCTGAAAATTAATTCTTCTTCATTGACAGAAAAAGAATCTTCGTCATCTTTAGGTAATAAGGAGGTAGGGGGCATTTGGCACACAATCTTTATCTATCTGCTCAGAGAAATATATGAGGTTTAAGGAGATCAAGATCACTTTCAACTGTTGAAGTAAATCTAAGACTTCATATTCAATACTGTTCCAGAAGGCAGTTACTAGTTAGGGGGACAAAGATGTTTGGAAAAACAGAAAGCTTCCAATTCCCTCCTGAATTCAAAATTTCCAGTATTTTCAAAGCACCATCAATTCACAGAGTAACAGAATCATTTGTTTTATACATTTTAAGAGTGCTCTTATGTATCTGCTCCTGACACAGTAACTATTACAGGTCCCACATTTAAGGTGTTCACTTTAACACCCTAACATTTTGGTACATGTCTGGCTTCCCTACAAGATAGGTGCCTCATTAAGGATTACTCCAGCGCTAGAGCAGCATCTAATGGGTCACTGAGGTAGAGTAGTATCACCCTGTTAACAGCTGCCTACTAGGCAGCAGGATGGTAAAAGCTCTGTTGATTTTCCATTCTTCACTGCAGAGTGATGAAGGGCAACCTATATGCTAGAAGTCTAGTCAGGCCACAACCTGTATTCATGTACAAAAAAATTCAATTCAATCCATGCCCCAGGTCCACAATTACTCCATGATATATGATATAAAGGTAAAATCAATGCATTTATAGTGTGTAAGGGGGCTAAAACCAGGAGGCCTTGGAGGTTAGCCACTGTTTTGATTAGCCTTTACTGGGGAAAGTTAAGACTCTATTAGACGGCATCTAAAATCCAAATAATTCTTTGATTGATGATTACACATCTTGATTAATTTTACTGATGTGCTCAGCAATGATATGTCTTAGTCCATCATTCCGGAGCTCTAAACTCATTTTGTGATACAAAACCCAAAACTGTACTATTAAACACAGCATACTACTTTCTAACAAAAACCAATGTATTTTCAAAAATCAAATAATTTTTATATGAAAAGAGAGGCTGCAACATACATAATGGTCACTTGATACACCTGAAACACCTCCTCTTTTGGGGCCACTCTTTGTAATGAAGCATCTAAAAAGTTTGTTGAAAGACTCCTGAGGCCCACCTTCAGAGTCTTACTCCATAGACTGGGTCAGTGGTCTAAGAATATATACTTCTTAAAAGTTCCCAGGCACTTCTGGTGTACCCCACAATACCATACTTGAAACAATACTATTAGGATACCACTGTCTTAATAATCTTTCTCAATCTCTGTTGTTGAGTGGTTCTCTTCTTTTCTAATTTGGCATGCTCTGTAGTTCTCTTACACTTTCTTCCTCCCTGCCCAAGGTATCATTCAGTGTTGTGACTCTATATCCTAGAAGCGATGAAACCTTCTTTTGCCCCTAAATTCATGGCTGTGCACAGACTTCCTATTCAATTGTTCCTGATTCTTCTTTCAAACTTCCCAAACCTGGTCCTCTCCAGTGGCCTCCAACTCAGCAAGTAGCCCCAGAGCTTAAAAACTATTCAAGCCAAATCCTTTGTAATTCTTAATCTCTGTAATCCTTTGTGATTTGCCCTTTCTTCCATAACACACTTTAACACACCGTAAATCCTGTTATCTTTCTTTCCAAAATATAGCCAAAATATAGCCATCTCTAATGACCTACCCTCATCAAGCCACCCTCATCTCTTGCCTGGATTATTGCCATTATTTCCCAGCATCCTCCATACTTGTCCCCTTGTCCTCTATCGTACAACGTTCACAGAACAAAGTGATCCTGCAAAAACAAGGCTGCTCTCCTCACTTTTTTTTTTTTAAGGTTTATATATTTATGCATGCAGAGCTGGGTACAAGCCAGAGATGCAGGGTCAGTGAGAGGATTCCCCAGAGACAGAGTGGGGAGCAGAACAGGCAGACTGACAAAGTACGCTGCTGAGGGGAGCAGTAGGAGTCTGCCACGCCATGTGGATCACCTCCAGGGCAGGGATCCAACCCATGCTGAAGCGCCTGTGGCTAGGCTAGCTTCACAGTATTACGCTTTAACCCACTGTGCCACCAGGAAGGGCCCTGCTCTCCTCAATCTTCTGCTCTAAATATGTATAACTTAGAATAAAAAGCTGAAGAGCTAACGGTATCCCATAAAAATCATCTAACCACACTTCCCATACTTCTGCCACCTCCAGAGTCAGCAGGTGCCCCTCATGCTCAGGCTCCGTCCACCTGAGGCCCTCTCTCTTCCTTTCATGTGTGCCCCTGACTCAGTGCCTTTACATGTGCTGTTTGCTCTGTCTGGAATCTCCCTGGTGCTAATCTATAGGGGCACCTCCCACTCTGTTTAGGTGTTTTCTCAGATGTCTATCAAAGGACTCCCCAACTCCCTCTCTGAAAGCCCTCCATCTTGAGCTGCATCACTCTCCAAACTTCTTACCCTATTTCACCTTCTTCGCCTTGACATTTACCGCCCTGATGATCTATCACTTATGTATTTGTTCACTATTTGCCTCCCTCACCCAGAAAGCATGAAAGGACTTACTGAAAAGTAAACATTTCAGTTTGTCAAAAAGAATCCACCGATATTTCAATCAGGCTATTTTCCTTTGCCTTAAACACTTTATGATGCAACATTTTTATAATAATAGTTTGGGGGAATTCGATGTAAAAATTATCCAAAAGCCTGCTGCAGACCTTTTCATTTCATACTCCCAATAAAATTCTGCAAAGCACTCATTCCGCTCCATCTCTGCTCCTCCACATCCATGATCCCCAGAAACATTAGCTTGAGAAACAGCCTTTTTGAGTGACCCTGGGCACAGAAAGGGCGGCTGAGTCTATATATCAAACTGATTGGTCACAGGTGGTCACAATGTTGGACAAAGAATGTAAATTTTCAAACACTGTGGTTACAGCACAGAATAATACTGCCAGTTTGAAATGCTACCACAGCTAATTAATGCAACTCAAGAGTTCTCAGAGTTGATAAATACAAGAGATGGCAAAAGTCTGAAAGTTAGGTAAAGGAACCAGTATGAAAATAGCCTCGGAAAAATACACCGCAGGACACAGCCACCATTCATCCCTTACACTGAAAAATTGTATTAGTGCTTAAAATGACTCCTCTCACTAACTTTCCACCAACTCAATTTAATTTAACTCAATTTAGGCTTAAATGCTTATACTCTGAACTCGACATGTCTTTGAGCTTTCTAAAGAGCAGTGACACTGATAGCTGAACCTGTGGGCCATGCTGCATGTTCTCTGATCTTATTTGTTGGACTGAACCTTGCAAAGAAAAGCAACTATTAAAAAAATTAATGCGTGTGGAGATTAGAGTCCACATTTTGAAATGTCAGTAAATACAGTATTTATGTGACAGATCATAATGACTTGTAAAAGGCAGCCATATGTGTATCAAGCGCTCAGTCTTCCTAATGTTTTTTTTCTGAAAAAAAAAATCTTTTATTTTTAAACCTGAAAAAAATGACACAAAACGAGAACTTTCAAAATTTTTGAGGAATTCAGAGAAAAACTTGATGTCCTCAAACTGTAGATTTCTCGCTTTCAAAGAGAAACCACGGGATTATTCCAGCCTGGGTGCCACTGTCATATCACAACATTTAGGGCAATAGAAAGATTTAAGAAAAGGAAATCAAGGATAGAACATTAGAGTCAGTTCCTCGGTCTTTAATGTACTGTTTCACTACTTCACAGTGCCTAAAGGGAGTCTGCCGGTGTGCTGTGCTTTCACAAATAGCACCATTAACAGAATTTTACATGCCTAGGTCACTTTCCTTTGATCCCAAAGAAGTCTTAAAACACTGTACAAACAACAGACTTGAGGCTACATCCCTGAAAGACAGTCACTTCTGGGGAGTAGAGGTGGTCCCTGACATAACAAGAGAACATGCAGGACAATTTCAAACAAAGAACAAAGGCGAAAGATGGTCCTTCTGAAATCCGCCAAGGATGGTTAAGTGTTTTCTGAGAGTGAAATCAAACACAACAAGCATACGGCCGCTAGAAAATTTTCCTAGGAGACAGAACCTCTGCTGAAAAGTGATTAAGTACTTAATGGTCATCCCAGACCTCCAGATTTCATGGTCCCATGTATCTAAACCGCATCTCCAAATGCACTGAAATTGTATCTCAGGCACAAGCTTCCTTTTGTTTTGATGCCAGTTTGTAAAAGATCTTTACATGAACAAAAGCTGCATCTTTACAATACCATCTTTCTTTAGAAAAGGGAAGCAATATACTTTTGGGATGCCAAATCACACAATAGAGAAACCAAGTAATTCCAGTGAGCTTTGACGAGCCCTCAGCAAATCCTACAACAATTCCAGTCATCTGTCACTCAGGAAGTATCTCGTAAAGAATTGTGTGGCATTGCTACTGTCTATTACCTGTGATATTCCTTTTGGTTCACTTGAGATTTTTTTTAAAATATATAATGAATGCATTCAATAATTGTTTGAATTGCTGCTGTGCATTCTGTCATAAATGGTTTATGGATAACCATCAATTGGTTCTGCTCATCAGTCTAACAAGTTCAATGTACTACTCAGAGCAAAGGATGACTATTTATTTAACAGCTCTTGGCAGGAAAATTTGTTGCATGCCACAACTTTACAAAGAACATTAAAATCAATGACAATTTATAAACCAAAGGCTGGGAATTATGCTTTGGATTCCCATAATTCATCAGAATAAAGCTGTCAGAATACCTTTTATTATAAATTAATAGCATGTTGTCTAAGAGCACTGTGGAACAGATGTTTTACTAGTTCAGTACTGACATCTAGTGGACAATGAAAAACTATTCCCTCAACTTCTCCAAAGACCAGATTTTTCCCTTTTTTGCGGAAAGAGGAAAATTTGTTGTTGCTGCGTCAGTAAAAAAATGTTTGCCATACACAATACTGTACTTAGGTTTTGTGTGTTCATTTTTGAGCTAACAAATATGTCACAGGTTTGAACTTTTAATGACAAACACTGGAAATGTGCATTTAATTTAAAACCTACTCAGTCAACCATACTTAGTGCCTTTTTTAAAAAAGAACATTAAAATTTGGGGGGTCTACTAACTTCTAACTCTCAACTATTAACTACACTATATTAAAGCAGCGAATCTCCAACTCTTATATTTTCATAAAAAACCAGAAACTTGGTTCTACATCCAGTTCTAAAATAAACATTTATTTAGTTTATATAAGATTTAAATTTAGGACTCAACTGCATTCATGTGTACAAAAATCTGTAGTTTTGTAAAGTTTGAATGTTAGACATGTTTAAAGAGAGGGGAGAGAAAGGGACCAAGAGAAGAGAGACTAGTTGAAGATATTTTGAGTGAATTTGCTTCAACAGTACTCTCAAGTTGGTTTACACGATAACATCCCATGGTTATTAACATAACCAACAACTGAAAAAACACCTTTATAGTCATTAACATTCAAAAACTGAAAAACATCCTAACTACACTGGCAACCTCTCAAGGACATGTCTTGGCAAAGGCACCACCCTGGAGCTGGCTAGGAGTATTTTATGCCTCAGGCAAGAGACCAAGGAGAGACTAGCCAAATGTTTCAGGTTACCAGACCTCAGCCGGCCCGTGCTGGACTGGACTTTCCAGGTGGTTAAGAAGGTTAAGGAGTATATTCTCCTTTGAGCATTTTGAAATTTAGACTGCCTGAAAAATGAAGAAAAGAGAAATAAAACCATTGTTGACTGTGTACCTACTTTTGTGTCTGGTCCTGTGATAGATACTTTATGTAAGAGACTAATGAAGTAGGGCAAGGGATGAAAATTATTGGCCCTTGAAGAGAATATGAATGGCAGCTCTAAGATCAGCATCAAATTAAAATCTTTACAAGAAAAGGAGTAACTTCCCTGCCTTGACTGCTACTGGGAGACGACTGAGCTGCAATCACAACCGGCCCCATTCCACTTTACTGAACTATAAAAATGGTAAGAATGGTGTATGGAACCGCCTTATAAATTTTGTGAAGTCTATAAAATCTATTTTAGGTTACTTTGAAAGCAGTGCATTACAATTATTTCAGAAAGTCTATGTGATTATTATGAAGGTGAATAAATAGAACGGAACACTATACACTCCCACAATAAAGAGAAATCAACTTCAGGAGTTCTTTCTGTGAAAGTGGGGGTGGGGAAGAAGGGTGAACTTGCTTAAGCATAAACCCACAAATTCTTATAGATTAATGTAAAAGGAGCTATTTCAAGATTTTCATAATTTTCTTATTTGAAAATCCTTTATCACCCAACCCCAATCTTCAAATTATTGTTTAAACATCTTCCTAAATAAGCTTTTTGCAAGTCATTAAAATAAACACAGTGCCTGAGCAAGAATAACAGAGTAGCATTCTATGGACTAACATGCCCTCCCAATGGACAATTTTTTTGTATTACTTAAAGACAAAATAGGTTGTTTTTGCTGTCAATAACAAGCTTTAGTTCTTTTAGTAAAAGAAAATATTTACACTCACTCTGGCCTTTTAACTAGCATTCCCTTATTTATGAAATCATTTTTTAATTCTCTTATCATCCCAAATCCTGTAGTCTCACCTAAACTATGAACGTACACAAACTCCCCGTACCTAGAGGCAGTTCTAAGATCCCCATTGATGGAGGATCCCACAAATGCTGAGACACACACGTCACAGACACCGGAACAGAGAGATCTCTTCACAGCAGGCAACACCTGGGAGCCCAAGTGAAAGGACCTCCCAAAACTAACAGGGTATCAGTACATGTCTGTTTAGGACAGGCAAGAAGGAAAAAAAGATTAAATTAAGTACAAGCAACACACAAAACATTTCTCAACATAGAAAGGACAATGAGCAAATGGGACCCGTAGGTCTAGAAGGAATGATCATGTTCAGAAGACTCAAACCTCTGATCCTAGAACAAGAAACTGTCCTTTCACATACTCTTTGCTCTACAGACAAGTCTGGACCAAAAAGTACCGCCAGGAAAGCCAGTGACCCATAGGGGGTGCTTCCTCCTGATTAACGTAAGGTCAAGTTCTTGCAGTGGCAATAATTTTCACTAAAGCTTTTCCCCCACCTCTATTTTAGGTTGTGACTAAAGTGGACACATTAGATCTGGAAGGGATCTCAAAGATCTAGCCCAACAACTCAGTACCAGTCGAGAATTACCGCAGGCAGGTCAGAGATGCTGGAAGGCAGATAAACTCCCTGTCAGCACACGAAGGGAAAGGACGTCACAGAGTTGAGAAAGCAGGATGCCAGCAAGCATCCTACTTGTGACTAGGGGCAGTGACTCCTAGTGAGACTAGGTAAGGAGAAAGGTTAAAACACAGAACGCCTAGAGGGACAGGTCCAAAAAACTGCATGGTAAGGCAGAGCTGAAATTCTGAGATACAGGGAACAGCTAAGAGCAAGGATACATACTGGTGCTCATACCTACCACAGGGCTTTGTATCAGAACTCAAATAGGCAAATGAGAAATCAAGACAAGCAACAAAAGGAAGGAAAGCAGAGCAAGGCCAATAAACAAGGCCTAAGATTCAGGAAAGGAATATGGGCAAACATGAGACTTCAGAACTACTTTCTGCTGCTACTAAGGTAACTCTGACAGCCGCTTAGAAGTTTGAGGTAGCTCTGAGTCCCAGCTCAGCTAACATAACAGGTGTGAGCTGGTCTTTGGAGCATCTGGCTAAGGTGAAATGTATATAGACATTGAGTAACCAGAATGTCAAGAGAGCTGATCCTAATAGAACCCAGAAAATGGAATGCACTATAAACATCTGACAATGAATCACTTAGATAAATGATATATGCACGTGTACAAGCCATTATCTGTACATACAAGCAGAGACTACAACTTGAAAATCTAGAGATATTCCATGCTCATTTCTCATTTCCTCTTCAATCTGCAGTTTACTGTTTGTTAACAATTTTTCCACTATGATTCTCAATGCATTTTAAAATTATTTTGCTCAGTAAATCCCCATCTTCTATGTATTTTTCAACTTTGTTTATAAAAACGTCTACTTTGAAATGTCATTTCCTAAAGAGCCAGGGTACATATTCATTTAATAAATGTTTACACTTCTTTTGAGTCCGCCTTAGTATTATGTGTCCAAGTAGGGTAAGGAAAAGGCATGCAGTGAATTCAAATCAGTATGTTTCCCAGCTGAGAATTTTGAATCTGAGATTTTGAATTTTGCCTAAGCATACCAGACACCCTCTTTTTATTGTGCAATTTTTATTACTGAATAAATTCTAATTGAATTGACTGAATAAAGCAGGACTATATCTATAGCTATGGGAATTTTTAACTAAATAATTTCAGGTTAATCAGTGAACAGCAGTAGAAAGGAAGTCAAGTAGTTAATCATGTATTAAATCAATGATTTTATAGTTAATTTACTTCCTTTAAGTTGTTTCTCATTCTGTTACCAAGACTTTTATCTTTGAACTTCAGAATAAAAAATTCAAACTATTATATGGAGAAATGGGTGGAGGTGGGGAGCCAATTGAAAACTCCAACAGCTTCCTGCATATTCTTTTTGATATTTTATCAGTAAGGTTTTAATAGTTACACAAGAACCACATGTTGATGTTATATGATAGGTCCCAAGCAGAGATATCAATGACTGTAACTGATGAAATAACTAAATATCAACAGAAAAAGGACCTCCAAGATGGTAAAAAAAGAACATCACAGAGGGGGGAAAATGAGTTACTGGCCCAACATGTAAACAAGAATTGGACTCTGTTTATTTCTTCCTTCCTTCAGCTATCTTGGAGAATTGCTTTGTGCCTTGTACATCTCATGGTCCAATTTATTATCTTCCTGTTTTATAAAAGGTGGTTTATGCAACTTATTGAAATGTTTCCAGGAAGACTGTTGGGGGGTGGGGAGGAGGACAGGAGGGAGGGAAACTCGTAGGAATATGATGCTCGGTAACTAAGGCCCTTGACTAAAGTTTTCCAAGGACCCTACTCCTGTCTTAAATTCCACTTATTTTGTTATGGTAGATGTCAAAATAGTGACCCTCGAGCACACAGATCTTTACTTTGCTCCAAAGAGAAAAAATAGTACAAATTTCCATGAATTTCTGTGTTTATTTTCAATCCTGACAATCTTCAGACACTACAAAGGCAATCAAGAGAATTTCTGAGGTTCAGTAACAAAAGACATATCGCTTTCCTGTTATCACTTTACAAGACCTCTCCCAAGGCACACACCCAATAGCACTACTCAAACATGCTTTTAATAACTGTGAGTAAAGAAACATGATCGGGAGATGGGGTTCAGCCCCATGTATGGCTATCATGTGTTGTGTCAAGACAAAGGCTCTGCCAAGACTCCTTCTGTTTTGAGAAAAGAGATGTCATCTACTGCTTCAATCTTCAATTAAAGAAAAAACTACTACAGTCTTTCAGACAAGTGAACACAGTGAATGACCACCTCCTCTCCAGATTCTTCTCTGTTTGAGAAGAATGGGAAGCTTTGCTTTTATGCTATAAAATTCAAAGATGGAAATGATGCCCTAGTCACTCACTTCATACCTCTGAAGTGTACCCATGCTTCCACAGTATATTGTGTGAAAGTTACTCTGTTTGTAGGTGAGTTTTGTGACTGCCTATGTGTACAGACATCTGTGTACATCAGCAATGCCCAGAGTATTCTCGGATCAGCAGTTGGATCTCTACCAGATCTATATATCTTTGAAAAATCCAATTATTTAAAAATGCCAAGAAAGATCATTTTGGCTAAATTCCTCATTTTACAAATACATTTATTCATTCATCTAACAAACAGGTCTTAGTCCCAAAATTTTCCAAATACTTTAAATGACTAGCTCAGAGAAAGTTAATGTTTTTTGATAAGCACAGAAACTTAAAATTTAAAATGCTGGATGTGGAATCTAAAAAAAAAAAAAAGCTATTCTCAGCTATTCTCAGTTACAAGGTGCTAGGCAGTTACTATAATAAGTGGGAACATATAGCTCAAAGGTACAAACTTTCAGTTATGAGAAATTGTGAGGCTCTACTGTAGTTAGTGAGACAGTATTGTGTACTCAAAATCCACTGAAAGTAGAACTCAAGAGTTCTCACCTACCACCCATGCACTCCTATAAAATACACACAAGAGAATTATGAGAGGTGATGGATATATTAATTTGATATTGGTAAACATTTAACTATGTATGTATATATCAATCATCATCCTGAATACATGAAATGTGTACAATTTTGTCAATTGTCCATCATGACAGTGTGGAAAATTTTTAAATAAAAAGAGTTTAAAATTCCTCTAATTATGACCCATGTTATTTCAAATTCTCCAAGTGCTGAGAAGTGATCGTTATATTTCTGAGTCAATCAGATCAAAGCAAATGTTAGAAATATCTGTCTTTATTTATCCTATATCACTTCTTAAGGAGTCTCCTATGTTTTTTTTTTCTTCTAACCTCATAATTCCTATTACAACTATAGTTTTTTCTCAGAAAAAAAAAAAGTGTATGGAATTAATCAGATGAAGCAGGACAGCAACCTTTTCCTAGGGCCATACGTTCTAAGCTTGATGTCTATAACAGGGTCTCCATCTCAACTATACAACTCTAACATTGTAGTTCAAAAGTAGCCATAGACAATAAGAAAATAAACAAGCTTTGGCTTGTTCCAATAAAGCTTCATTTACAAAAAAAAGAGAGGGAGATTTGGCCCTTCAAGTTACAATTTCCTGACTTCCGATGTACACAATTACCTGGGAATCTACCAGCTAACTTACACCATTTTTCTCATAAGACAAATTTCCCTTTGTCCATAATATAATTCTTATCTTCTCATAAGATCACTAGATGTTCTTCAACAAAACCTTCAGCCAAAATGGAACATTTTTATATTTGTGCTGTCTAAAGTGATCATCACTAATCATCTAACTACTGAGTGTCTGAGAAACTGAATGTTAAATTTTATTTTTTATTAATTTGAATTCAGGTAGCCACATGTGGCTAACTGCTACCCTACTGGACAGCCAAATTTAAAGAGTAATGAAGATCACCAGGCACTTTTTTAGGTAGGTCAAAACATAGAAAGTATGGTGTCTTCAACTCATAATGCATAGGTAGGATCCTATAACATATTGCCTATGATTACCCCAATATTTCAAAGGTATTTTCTTTTTACAGAAGAATGCTTATGATAAGTCACCAGTTTTAAAAGTATAACCTATTTTAAAAACTTTGTATTTTCAAACAAATGGGTTTGTATTCCCAAACCTTTCTGGGAATCCATCAATTGGGTCAACAATAGACAGCTTTTCCTCTCTTTATTTATGTTAATAAATAAGTGGCAACTATAACTGTAGAACTTGACAATCTATCATTGCCTTCAATGTGCTTCTTACTTGTCTGAAAATGAATCTATTGAACTATACTTCATTGTCACAGGTTCCCTAATAATAGGATATATTTCATTAAAAGGAGTAACACAAAACAAACGTTTTGGGGATGGATTAATCAAAAAAGCCTAAAAAGAGTAGGAGACATTTGAGTTGAGCATTGACCAAATATAGGGATTTCAGGAAAAGGGAAGACCATTAGCAAAGTCATGTAAATGAACGCTATTTTAGGAAATGATGAGTAATCTGGTATGACCTGCACACAGAACACAAACAGCTAGAGATAATTCAGCTAGGCTTAAAGGCCACTGTATGTTTGGCAAACATCTCAGGTCATGGAGCAGTTATCACAGGATTTAAAACTAGAGAGGTAATGCAGTTAAAACCCTTATTAGGCCCTCCCTGGTGGCGCAGCGGTTTAAAGCACAGCACGAAGAAGCTTAAGCCACTTCCCCATGAGTTCGATCCCAGCCTGTCCCAAAGGAGATCCACATAGCTTGGCAGACCTCTCCTGACCCGCCCGCCGCTCCCCTCAGCAGTGTACTTCGTAGATCTGCCTGTTCTGCACCCCGCTCTGTCTCTGGTGAATCCTCTCACCCTCCACATCTCTGGCCTATACCCTAGTTCTGTACAAATAAATAAATAAATCTTTAAAAAAAAAAAAACACTTATTAGTCTGGTAGCAGCATGGAAGATGATTTCCAAATACTAGATGCAGAGAGAGCACATCAATAAAAACTTTAATTTTCCGTGAAGATAAAAGTAATGAAGAAGATGACTGGATAAATGACTACAAATGCTACCTAGAACTTTAAAACACAGATCAGAGTTCACAGGCTCTATGTTATCAGACCAAATTTAGTCCACAGATATTTGCTTGTTTTACAATGTTCTTTTTATATTTCATTTGTTTGCCAATATTTGTGTATTAGGGGATTTTTCCACAAAAATCTGGATTTCTCTTTACAATGTCCAATTCCTCTGAACACTCAGTCGGCATTCTCTCCTGGCATCAAGTGGTTGTTTCTGAGTTGCAGACACTGACCTCTCCCCACAAACAGCTTTCTTGAGACTTTTATGATCCACCACCTTCCATGGTTACTGGACTTCTAGTCAGTTTCATTCATCTTGAAGGCATTTTAGTTTTTCACTCTAATGTAATTATTTGATTTGGTCCAAAGTTTAAAAATTCATTTGGCTTTAGAAAATTCTATGAATGCATTATCATCTATAATACCTACTATATTTTTACTCTAATTCACAAGAATTTAAGATGATACTTCTTTAAAATAGTTAACATTCTCAGTCTTTGATAAACTTAGGCATATCCTTCTTTAATAGCTTCATTTTAACAATCTGGAGGAAAGAAATGAAGAACCAGAGACTAGCTAGTGGACCTTAATTTTACACAGTTATGTTGTTTCTTATGTCGTAGGCCCAACTGGCTTTCTCTAGATGATTTGTATCATGCACCTATGTGTGCCATCTTCCCTGTGACTTCCTGTAAAATACAGAAAGACAATTGCCAGGATTGTTCAATCCTGTGGCCTGAGTGTGGGGTTAGCTAAAAAAAGATCTAGCTCTATTATGAAACAGTCTTCCTAATTGGAGATTAGAGATTTTTATCTGGTGCATTTCGATTAAGATGTCAATACTGAGCACGATGAGTATAGATGAAAGTGGAATTCATTTTAAATTGGGGAAGTTATGATACACCAAGCCCTTGACTAAGAAGATGCTGTGGCTTTAACTACTTTTACTTATAAAATAAGATCCTCATACTATGATGATGGTGCATGGGTGAATTGGTGGTGAGAATTTCATGGGAAAATCATACATTGTACAAAAATGAAGGATGCTATAATAAATACACTTAAAAATTTAAAAATGACAGTATTTGAGGCTATATTTTCTTCTTGATTTATACAACTGTAAGTACACGTGTTCATGTGTTTCTTTTGGACTATTTCTATCATACAAATGCTGCCTGAAAATGAAATATCTTTCTTACATGTTGGTATGATTTTTATGCCAACAGTATAAACCTTCATTGCTTAATAAGAAGTCTGTTCATTTGAAGGTTTATAAAATGAGAGGAGCTGAAGTTGTGAAACCGTGAACTAACCCAGTGTGATTCTATGGCTACATGGACAGGCAGGCAAAAAGGTACATGAGGAATCATTTCTCCCTGTCTTCTACTAAGAATTTAGAATGTCCCCCTCTGCTAACTGTAAATGGGGATGATACTGGAGTGTAGAAATCCTTATACTGTGTGGAATCCTATCCTAGAACCACAGGAAATCACAATATCTAAATCCTAGATCCTACCCTTAAGCCAAATTTCGAGATTAATAATCCTGTCAAGTCTTCAGTCCTATACATACCATCACAAGGCACTTAGGGAAATTCCACAGAGTTGCTGAGTCCTAGGAGGCAACCATTTCTACTCTGGGCTCAGAACTTTGATTCCAGATGATTCTCCTTGAGTTACTGATACTGAGCAGGGAGTCTGGGGGGAGAAGGTCATTTTTTTACTGGCATTAAAAATGGCTCCTTCATCACCTTGCCTGAGCTAATGCAACCAACAAAGTGCTTAGGAAAAAAATATTTTCACAGCTAAATGGCAAGTAGTCAAAAAGAAAAATAATAATAGTAAAGACGTTGGAGACCCCGGGCTGCATCTCTGAAGCAGAAACCTAATCCCACAAGCTGAATTCTACCAAGGAGATTCTCAAGTCTCCAGGGTCACACCCAGGATTGCAGCATCTCGGTTATCAGAGCCTTCCATGCTTGGTAAGTTCTTTTTCCTCCCCATGTGGGAATGAAAACTGCAAATCCTCCAAATCTTCCTCTATCCACACTTATTCTCTTAAAAAAAAATCAGTCATAGCTAAGTAAATTCTGCTCACAGGTAGCCCACACTAGAATGCTTTGGGATGGTTTTCTCAATCAGGACATCTTAATGTACAATTCTGACTCAGAGGATATTTGGGTATACTATAGTATCTTCCGTAGCCATGTTGAAGTAAATGAACAAAAAGTTCCTAAGAGCAGTTCTTAACACCACAGAATGTGTACCCTGGTCTGAACCCACTTACCTACTATACAAAACTTTGTACTTTATTCAATTCTGTGTTGTGTGGGTTTCAGGAGGATCTATGTCACAAATTTGTTTCACCAGCTTCTTCTCAGAAACTGGCCGAGCGAGTGGGTATTCCCTCTCTCCTCTGGAAACCCAAGTGGTCACCGTCCACCACACACTGAACACTCAGCTTACCAAGAGCCAGCTGTATTTATTCCCCTACCTGTCATGTCAGTCGTCTCCATTTAACTAATAATACTTAGAAAAAGAAAAACGTTTTAAACATGAGTGTGAAGAGAAGGCATTATTTCTATGGAAACTAAGTTGAATGTTTGAATGACTTTGTAAAGACTAGTTACAAACATTAAAAAAAATCAAGCAGTAGAGAAAGTGAGAAGAGACAAATGTGAAAGATTGTGGGTAGTGGGGTGTAGTTTATAAAAACTTACAAGGTTTCCATATCGCTTCATAAAAAATCTTTAGTTCCTGTACTAGAAATAAACTGAAAATGAATCTTAGAATTTTGGGTGCACTTCAGGGGAGACGCTCCAAACAAAACTCTCATCGGCAAATTCATGCTTTATGAAAGTCTTGCCTTTGCCTCAGAAGATTCTTGGTGAATGTACATTTATATATTTTGAGTTAAATAAAAGATTTAAGATGCATATGTATCATTTCCAGGAGCCTGGTTCCCACCACCTTTTTCAATTAACTAACTGCAAGTCTTAGTTATGTCAGAAAAAAGGAGCTTATAATGTATTTAAATCATAATTACTTTATTTTAAATAAAGGTTTAGAGGTTGAAAAAAATTTATAATTAGGTAAGCTTTCAGAGGCTAAAAATCCCCTTACCCATAATTATCCTTATAAAAAGAGCTGTATTATATTTAATAAGTAAAGATTACCAGGGAGTATCCACAAAAACAGTATCAAAAACTTAAAATGAGGACATCCCTGGTGGCGTAGGGGGTTAAAGCACAGCACTAAGAAGCTTAAGCCACTTCCGCATGAGTTCGATCCTGCCTGCCCTGGAGGAGATCCACAAGGGGAGGCAGACCTCTCCTGACCCGCCCCTCAGCAGTGTGCTTCATCAATCTTCCTGTTCTGCTCCCCACTCTGTCTCTGGTGAGTCCTCTCACCCTCCGCCTCTCTGGCCTGTACCCCAATTCTGTATGCATAAATAAATAAATCTTAAAAAAAAACAACTTAAAATGATTTTCCTGTGAGCACGTGATTTAGTAACTTTTTAAAAAACATTTTAAAAATTTTTAAAAATTAAAAAAAAATTTTAATCTTAAGTACATAATTCAGTGACATTAAGTACTTTCACAATGCTGTGAATCACCATCACATTCTCCAGAAGTTTTATCATCCCTGACAGAAATTCTGTAACAGTACAGCATTAATCATTCACAGGAGCTAAAATAGAGAAACAACCTTAGTGTCCTTTGATAGAGGAATAGATAAAGAAAATATAGTGTGTAAACATATACATAATGGTATATATTCGACTATAAAAAGGAAATCCTGGCATTTGTTACAACACAGAGAAATCTGAAAGATATTACACTAAATTAAATAAGTCATATTTAGAAAGGCTATTACACTATAATCTTATATGTAGAATCTCAAAATAGTCAAACTCATAGAAAGAATAGAACAATGACAGAAACTAAAGGGTGAAAGGAACAGGGAGATATCAGTGAAAAGGTACAAAGTTTTAGTCACAAGTACTGGGGGTCTGATGTCAAAGATGGTGATTCAAGTTAATAACACTACTTTGTACACTTAAAATTTACTAAGAGGAGGTTTTAAATGCTCTTATATTCACACACACAATGATAACTAGGTGAGGTAATGAATGTGTATTAAATAATTGTGACCATTAGTTTATAAACTATATGGATATAGGTCATCTTGTATAAGTGTATGCAAATAGAATTTTTGTCAATTGTATCTAACAAAACTTATAAAATAATTTTTTAAATTTTAAATATATTCTGTATCCATTAAAAAGTAAATCCCTATGTTGCCTTCCCTAATACTTCAGTAAGTACCATTCTACTTTCTGCCTCTATGAATTTACTTATCCTAGGTACCTCATACAAATGGATTCATACTATACTTGTCCTTTTGTATCTGACTTATTGCACTCAACATAATGTTTTAAAGGTCCATCCATGTTACAGCATGTGGTAGAATTTTCTTCCTATTTATGGCTGAATAATAATCTACTACGGGGCCCTCCATGGTGGTGCAACTGGTTAAAACACAGCACTATGAAGCTATCCACATCCACTGCAGCATGAGTTCAATTTCTGGCTAGGGAGGTAACCCACATGGTGTGGCAGACTTCTCCTGACCCCCACTGCTTCCTTCAGCAGTGTATTTCAGTCCATCTGTTCTGTTACGCACTGTCTCTGGTAAATCTTCTCACCCCCAGTGAGCCTGTATTGAAGATGTCTGAAGGTTGAGAAATTCAGGTAGAAGGAGTAGTCAGTAGAAAGGCCTGAAAGACAGAGTACTCCTAACAAGTTCAAAGAACTAGAAAATTAGGAGCTTGAGCAGACAAGCCTCCAGAAGAACAGGAAGAGATGAGAGCAGAGAAGTAAAAAGATTTTGTGGACTTTAAGGATCTTGGCTTTTATTCTGAGTAAAACAGGGAGCTACTGCAAGTTGCTGAGCAAAGGAATGACAGGACCTGATTTACAGCTTTAAAAGGATCCCTTTGGGTGCTGTGTTATGGGGTAAGAGTAGGCTGCAAGAAATGACCTGGAGAGACCAGCTAGGAGGCTGCTGAAATGTTCCAGGCAAGAGCTGATGGGTTAACGTCGCTTGTGCAAGGCCAAGTAGCAGCAGTGAAAGGAAGTCCAATTCTACTTTAAAAGGCATCCAACAGAATTTCGTGATTTGCTATAGAGTATGGGGGAAATTGGGAGTCGTCAAAAATGATGCCAAGGTTCCTGGACTGAAGTGGCCATCAGTGAGGCAGCAAGAGAACAGGTGGAGCAGGTCTGTAAGGTGTGAGGGGAGAATGGGGGATGAGGAGTGCAATTTTGGAATCCTGAGTTTGAGATCTATGAAACACCTTAATGAAAGGCTAAATAGGCCAGCCTTTAGTACATAAAGATTTTTAAACTCATGGGACTGAAGGAAACCACTAAGGAAAGTGAGTACCGAGGATGGAAGACCACCAAGGACTAGGTGCTGGGACACCAACATTCAGACTGTCTTTGCCCTGTTCCCTCCAATGATCCTGTTTATAATCATCTCTAATAAATTATGCACTTACTACAATCTGCTTTATATAGTAATTGTATTATACCTCCCCTAGTAAATAACAGTGCAGACATCTAAATATCTTGTCACTAGAATAGTAAATATACACCTGTTTTTCGTTACTGTATAGTTTATTAATATTTTACATCATTGTTCATTTTTTTTACAATGCTTGCTTTTTTCTCTCTCTCTCTAATCTCTACATATAGCCATACCTATATATCTTCCACCTGATGTACATGGTTTTGTTGTTGCTTTTTAGAGATTTACTCAAGGAATTGGTTCATGTATTTGTAGGGACATGTGAGGCAAATCTGAAGTCTGCAGGGTAGGAAGGGGAAGCCGAAAATTCTCAGTTGACAGGCAGAATTTCTTCCTCAGAGGAAACTCAGTCCTGTGCTTAATTGTATTAGGCCCACCCAGATTATCTAGGATAATCTCTTTTACATAAAATCAACAGAGTGGATTTTAATTGCATCTACAAAATACATCATCTAGATTAACATTTAACTGACTACAGAGGCACTACAGCTGGACCAATTATACATAAAACTGGCCTTGTGTGGCTAAATTAAAATGAAAAAATTCTTTGGTTGTATAAATGGTAAGTTAAATGATATTCAAAACTGAATTTAGACAATATTATTCAAAACTGAATTTAGGTAGTATTTACAGAGCCCTACTGAAAGAAAGGTGGACATTGAGGCAGGTGCAGTTTGCAGAAATGAACAGCCCAATTCCCTGCCTGGATGACAGCTTAGTACTACACAGTAAATAATGGCAGAGTAGGGTTCATTCACTTAACACAGTAGATCCAGAAAAAAGCCTAAACACACCATACAACTTAAGGATCTGAAATAAACTGACCCTTCGAAGAAAGAGTCCTTCATGTGAGGGAATTAGGAGGTCAGCTTTGCAATTAGGAGGGTATGCTAGGGGAGGAGATTGCATTACAGAAGTTTACATATATTTTCCCTTACTTTTTCTTTCCAATTTATAGGCTGAAAGACTCCAGAGTATTTGAGAAGACAGAACAAATTAAATCTATGATTTGCACAAATCCATTTTGGATAATTATCAAGAGACTTTAATTATAACAATTTGTATTTATAGAACACCTGTCCCCAAAGCACTGAATTATTATCTTTTTAGTAAATTTAAATCAAACTGTCAGGTCCCTAAGTGGCACACTTAATATCTATAAAGAGAAGGATAACTGTGCTTATTAATGATTTTTGTAACATATTTACAGTTTTCAATTCCAATAACAAGTATTGCCATTTTTCTTATTGCATAAGCCACATAAATTCACTGTAGAAAATTCAGGAATGCTGATAAGTAAAAGGAAGAAATGAAAGTACTCATAATTTCAGCTTCTTGCAACTGGTACTCTTAGCATGTGTAGTGTGTAAACATCCTCTATTTCCTCTAAGCACATGAATTCATAAAAATATTTTTGGTTTTAAATATATGAATATATATAACACCCTTTGTAACCTGCTCTATTCCTTTACTAATATATCTTAACATCTTGCAATACTGTTATATAGGCTATAAAATCAGTTTTAATGGTGGCATAGTGTTCCCTGTGGAAATGTCCTTTATTCAATTTTGTACTCTGGGGACATCTTGCTGGGTTGTTTTCTACCACTAATCTGTTATTACTATCCTCACAGCATATTTTTGCAAAAAAAGAGTCTTGTTTTCCGAAGATGCATTTCTCGACTCTAACCTTAACAAAAAATTAAAACTTTGCCAGTTATTGCCACACAATCCCAAAAACACTGCCCTTGAATGAGTGAATAATTTAGCTTTTTAAAAAATTATTTTTTTATTTATTCACAGAGAACTGGGGTATGAGCCAGAGGTGCAGGGGCAGTGAGAGAATTCACCAGAGACAGTGAGGAGCACAACAGACAGATCTACTGAAATACACTGCTGAGGGGAGCAGCAGGTGAGACAGAAGTCTGCTGCACCATGGGGGTCAGCTCCTTGGCTGGGGATTGAACTCATGCTGAAGAGGCTGTTGCTAGCTTTGCTGTGCTTTAACCCACTGCACCACCAGGGAGGGCCCATAATTTAGCTTTAATCATACTTTAATCTTTGCCACTAATTATACAGGCAATTTTGTGTGTGTGTTATTCATTTTTTGGATAGAGTGATGGTAAAATACTATTACCCCTCAAAGAGCTTATTTGCCCAAAAAAGGGATACTTTACCTGGTTTCAAAATTAAAACCATTACCTTACATAAATATATTTAAATAGTGGTATATCTCACAGACCAAACATCCTCCTCCAACCACATACAAGGAGTTGCAGATTCCCTTGCCTGGGACACTCTTTCCTCAAATCATTCCACGACTGGTACCCTCATTTTATTTTTCAAAAATTCCCCATCACTCTGCATGCCTTTACCCTCACCTTTTCCCTCTCATAGCACTTACCAGTCATAAAATCAGGCATCAATTTGCCAATTGCTGCATCCACTATCCCCAAATTAGTGTAAAAACTCAGTAAGTACAAGAACTGTGTTTTATTTGTTGCCATATTCTTAGCACCTAAAACAGTAGTTGCTCAACAAATAAACACGTGTGTCTGTATAGCACTAAATGGAAAAGCATTTCAAGTCAGTTACTGTTGTACTAGACTTGGAAAAAGACACAAGGGAGATATGCCTGATCATTTCACTGATTGGCTGAATTTATTATACCCAAGGGGAATATATTACAATTCTGACATCTCTTTTCACACCAGTTAGTAGTATTATATTCATTAAACTTCAAGAAGCCCAAAGATTCAGAGCAGAATTTTAATAAACTAACATTTGGTACACAGTTCTTTACCTGATTTCCAGCAGCGATCACTTTAGCAGTTCTGCACATCAGTATGCACTGGGTGAAAAGAGACAGGTATTTACTTAAACTACCCACCTTATGCAATTCTGCAGTTTTTTTTTTTTAAGTTAAAATCACTTGAAGCCCAATTAATAAAACCTTAGGCTGTTTAAATGACCCTCTTGGTATGGATTTGTCACCAAAATACAACTGGTTTGTTTGACACATCTATCTTGATAGTCAAGAAAAATGACCTCCACTCTCAAGTTAAAATCACTAAACACAGACAGGAAAAGAGCAACATATTTAAATAGAAGTAATGAAGACCCTGCCTTTGATTTCCCAACATATAATCATTTATCCTTGGGCAGACCATCTCATTTCTCAATCTTAGCTTTCCAGCCCAGAGATGTAAATAACTTGTATTGCCTTTGTTGTGATAGAAATTTTAGAAGGAAAATAAACCTTTTTGAAAAGACTATGAAACTTAGAGTCCTAACAAATATTAAGTTATTGGTATAATAATAATAATGACTTTTTCTCTCAACTATTAACAATCCAAAACATAGTGATTTTCCCTTCAATATGAGAAAATACATGTTGATTTTTTTCCAAAAAGGAAATGTTTCAGTGTATATGCAGATTTTTTAAGCCCACAAAATTAACTACAATAAAGCCCCTTTTAAGTCTTCAAGTAATGTACAAAAGTAACTACTAATATTATGACCATATTAAAATCTTATTTTAAGATAAAGAAACGTTCATCCTCAAAACTGCATGGAGAGACACCATTTGTTTTAAGTGCAACAGAAAACTGTACCTCAAAGGAGAACTCCTAAAACCAGCTAAATTTAGGTACCTAGATACTTGGATAATATCCTCCCATAAACAAAACCACCAATCCATACTTTACCTCAGCATTAGAGAATGAAACAAAACACTGCTAACAGCAACATATTTACATCCATCACAAAATGATCATAACACTCCTCTTGTGGCCGAGAGTGCATTTAATGTAATTGAAAAGAAACAGAAAAATGTTTTAAAAGGAAAGGGTTTCGCTTTGTTTTGTTTTTGTTTTTTCAAAAGCACCACTGTGGGAGCTTTGCACTACTGTTAAAGATAGAGGAACAGGAAATAGATTTCCCCGCCTGCTGGAAACAACTTAAAAATAGACAAATACATGAATATAAGCAACTGTTTCATAACGATGGATATTAAATAGCAAAGGACAAAGTTCCCTGAAAGATGAGAAGGCAATCAAGTGACCCTACAGTTGTTGCAGCTATTTCCTTCAGCATTTCCAAGGTGAAACAGAGAAAGAGATGAGGGTAAGCTTGTCGTTTGCCTCAATGGAGACCTTGCTAGGAGTCCCTGGGCAAAGTACTGCCCCGGAGTGAGCTCACACAAAGATGACTGAGGTTTCTGCAGAGGACCCCTCCAGATGGTACCTCAGCTGAGTTCTCATCAGAACCTGCATGTGAGGTGAGCATGAGAAACTTGAAAGAACTAAAGGGAGCAATCCTGGGAGCTAACTGAAAACTGGGACTGGTCCCTGCCCCACCAGAGCAGAAAAAAAATAACATTCCAAAGCAGCAGGTAATGATTGCCTTGGGAAGATTTAGCTTCAGTAATGAATCAACATCACCTCTAAATCATAAAACGTTTTTCTCCTATCTAAAAAAGTCTCAAGAGGAACACGAACGAGGATATCAAATTGTTTCCAAGTAACTGAATTGTCCCCTGAAACAAAGTGCAAGAATACTATAGGAATACACAGAAATCAGGAAAATGAAATTCTCAATGTCTATCTACCACCCAAATAAAAATCCCAGGCATGGAAAAAACAAGACCCATTTTAAAGATAAAAAATCATTGAACTGAGGGCCCTCCCTGGTGGCGCAGCCGGTTAAAGCACAGCACTAAGAAGCTAAAAGCCACTTCAGCATGAGTTCGATCCCAGCCCTTACCGGAGGTGATCCACATGGCGCCGCCGCACACCTCTCCGGACTGGCCCTCCGCTCCCCCCAGCGGTGTACCTCATAGATCTGCCTGTTCTGATCCCCACTCTGTCTCTGGTGAATCCTCTTACTGCCCCTACATCTCTGGCCTGTAACCCAATTCTGTATGCATGAATAAATAAATCTTAAAAAACAAAAACACAACAACAACAAAAAACCGCACGGGGCTGGGATGAACTAAAATTATGCAGGAGTGTGAACTATCTAAACCAAAACTCATAATTTTTGTGTTAAATGAATGTATCAGTCAGCGGGGAAAGTGCTTAAGCAATTTTATACACACACAACTGGAACCCCACCGGGGATAGCATACAGAAACATATTTTTCAAATACATACATAAATATATAATATATATTATACATATATATATTTTTTTAAAGATTTTCAGGGGCGGTGAGAGGCTTCACCAGAGACAGAGCAGGGAGCAGAACACGCAAACCGACGAAGTACACTGCTGAGGAGAGCAGCAGGCGGGTCAGAAGAGGTCTGCCGCGCCATGTGGTCACCTCTGGGGGAGGTGGGAATTGAACTCATGCGGAAGTGGCTTTAGTTTCTCAGTGCTGTGATTTAACCCGCTGCGCCACCAGGGAGGGCCGATATTATATATATATATTTTTTATTTTTTAAGAAATAACATTTGAATATTTTCCAAATTTTTTTAGTTTATTTATTTATTTATTTATTTTAACTACAGATACAGCGGTTCAAATAAATTCCACGCACAAGGAACCTGCAAAAGCGAATCAGAGAATCAAACCACAAATGAGAGAACAAAAAGTAAGATGGCAGAGGGGGAGATGGCGGGCTACAACAGGCGACCGGCTTTCCAGTCCACTTCTAATTCCAAGGGTCCACTGCCCTCAGGCAGCACCTCTGAAGCCAGGTGAGAGCCCCTTAGCCCCTGCTCCTTCGTTCCACGTAGGTCTCCACCTTGTGGGGCTCGGGGGCAGTGGGGGGGGGGGGTTAGTTCCAGACCTGTCATTCAAAGGCTTATTCACAGCACAATCCTGGAGACCTAATTACCCAAAATGAACACAAGCTCTGGGACACCTTGGTTCTGGGCACCTGGGGAAGCCTCAGGCAGGGGCCCTCGGTGCCCGCAAGGAACAGAGTCCTACCTGTGGAGCGGCCAGTGGTCACGAAGCCCGGCAGCGCCACCTCCAGCAAGTCCTGGGCGAACCAAGTGCGGAAACACTGTGGGCAGGGCACCCACCAGTGTCGCCCGCGCAGGCGCACCACGCTGACCCAAAAGGGAGCGTCTTGGCGCCCCCTGGCGGTGCCATGCGCAGGCACCTGAGCTGTACTAGTTAAAAGGTGGCCAAGCACCCAATTCTGGTTTTGTGGCAGATAATAGAAACATACTCACAGTATCTCAAGTGATGATGATTTTAGAAGTTCTGAATTAATGCATCCTGCACTTGATTGGAATGGCTGGGAATAAAACAAGCACACAGTCTCTCTCTCTCCTAATCTCCCCCCCCCATATGTCTATGTATTGATATATAGCTATAAATATGGCAACTACTCAGCTATATACAAGCAGCAGGCAACTTGACTTGGAAATTTTTTAAAAACCAGTCACAGTAGCACCCCAAAATTATATGATCAGCATGCCTGAGATACAGCCAATTTGGAAGACATTTCTTGCAGCTTCTCCCAAAACTAACCTCAGGCATACCATATAATCCAGCAGTAGGGTTACAATGTATCTCCACCGCTGGTTTGAAAAGTTATGGCCCCATAAAACCCACGCACGAATAATGGCAGCACTTCTGCTTACAATGACCCAAATCTGGAAGGACCCACTATGACTTAGATGGAAGACTAACAAAATGTTGCTACATACAGACACTGGCTTCCTGTTCAGAGAGAAAAAGTCAGCTAGACTGATCCATGCAGCAATGGGTAAAAAGTAAAGATGTGCATATAACCTCATGTTTATAGCCTTATGTAGATTCAGATGATTCCATACAGAAATATTTGTTTAGGTGTGCACACCAGTCACATACATTTCCCAGCACTGCTAAGGGGCCAAGAATCAGCATCATTCCAGTAGTGACTCAGTTGGTTAGCTTCCCTGTGTAGAGAGCCAACTGAAAGAAGCCCGAGGGCCAATGCAGGGACAATTTAAATAGCTACGTAAACTGAACTATAACTCAAAATATAAAATAAATATCCATCCTTTCATTTGTGTGTGGGGAGCCATATATATAGATAAGTAAAATGAAGACTGAAAATAAGTCTGTGGGTTGAGCTACATAAAAGCCCTTGATGGCTTAATAAGAGTTGTTTCCATGGAGGAATGGAGGGGCTGGCCAGAGAAATTTTACATAATGACATATATCATGGCTTATGAAACAGCTATAAAGGAAAAGAGAGAGATGAGCCAGCTCTTTTTCCGCCACAGTCCTTGCCACCAGATGCACTGGGTCTCCTCTTCTGGGGCCTCACAGGCACCATTCATGCTGTGTATACTGTTCACCCACCTGGAAGAGGACCCCCAAGGCTCCCTGTCTCACCAGACCACTGAGGTAGGAGTTCTGGTAGGATGAACAGATCTCTGCAGCACATACTGTTCCTTTGCAAGCAGTGGGACACAGGGCATCTGTGTTTCTTTCCATCTTTCACCCAGTTCCATTTCATTTTTACAAACTTTCCTCAAAGTTCACATTTCTAGTATTTTAAATGTTAATGATGTGTTTGATATTTTTCTTTCCTTAGGTTATGGTGGAAACCTAAAATATATACATACTATACACACACACACATATGTAATTTACAGAATATATCTTACATATGTGAAATAATATATTCAACAGTATATATATATTCAAATTCCTTTATTCCTAGAAGTCCAAGATATTTTTTTAAATTTTTTGAAAATTTATTTATTTATGCATACAAGAACTAGGGTATAGGCCAGAGGTGCAGGGGCGGTGAGAGGATTCCCCAGGGACAGAGTGGGGAGCAAAACAGGCAGACTGAAGAAGTAAACTGCTGCAGGGAACAGCAGGTGAGACAGGAGAGGTCTGCAGTGCCATGTGGGTCAACCCCCACTGACGGAGATTGAACTCACTTCACAGTGCTGCACTTTAACCTGTTGCACAACCAGGGAGGGCCCTGTTTAAAATTTTTTTTTTAATATTTATTTATTTATTCATACAGAACTGGGGTACAGGCCAGAGATGGGGAGGGTGAGAGGATTCACCATGAACAGAGTGGGGAGCAGAACAGGCAGATCAGCGAAGTACACTGCTGAGGGGAGCAGCGGGCGGGTCAGGAGAGGTCTGCCACGCCATGTGGTCACCTCCAGGGCAGGCGGGGATCAAACTCGTGCAGAAGTGGCTTTAGTTTCTCAGTGCAGTGCATTAACCCGCTGCACCACCAGGGAGGGCCCCTGTTTAAAATTTTTAAAAGACAAAAACATCAAGTGTTCTCTTTGTGATTATTGCCATTTGTGTTTAGAAATTCCTCAAGCCATAGAATATGTTACTTCTTGCTAGCTTTTTCTACAGATGAGATAATAATGTGATTTCAAAACACAATTAAGTGAATTGAGATGAGGATTAAAATATTAAGCTGTGGAGAAGATTACACCAAAGGAAGTATTAGTTTATACAACATTTGTGGAAAGTGTTAAAAAACTTGAACATTTTCTTCTTACATAAATCTGAACACTTGTGTTTCTTAAGATCAAGGTGTATTTACAAAATCTCTTCGGAAAAAAAGCAAACATAGAAAAATAAATACTCTTCTTTGGTTCCTATGGTTATTGAGGAATCAAAGTTGTTGCTTCATTAACAGATGTGGTAGAAAAGATCATTAGTTTTCAAATTCACAACAGGAAGCATGGACATTCGTCACATGAGGATTCAGCATCATTATTACTTCTGAATAAATACTAACACTTTGAGTGATCCTTTTAATGTAAGCAAAAACCATTTTCATTGAAGAAAAGAAGGGTTGATTTATAGGTATGAAAAAGACAGTTAAACATGGAATCACAGTATTCTAACTAAACCAAAATTCATATTCTTTTTACTTTAATGAGGATGAGACAAGAATGTAAGTGGCTACAAATTACTGGCAAGTAAGTTAACTTACCTATTATTTCTAGGCTACTATGATTAGGTGCTGGATATCACTGCCTTTGATAAATTAGGAATAGATTGATAAAAACACTTTTAAAAAAACACCGTGAATCAAGTATAACATGGAATTTACATGACATAGGAAAAAGAGTTGCATAATAAAAAGCATGTCTTTAACAGCGAATCTCCACAATAAATAAGGAGCATTCTTCCCATAATGCTGTCGAAAACATACTCTTTTGTAAAGTTCTCCAGTTTGCTTAATATTGGAAAAGACAATTCAATGAAACTTAAGTGGCAATTTTTATTATAAACTATATTTTATTGTGTATACATAGTGAGATCCTTAACAATATATGTAATAAAATAAGTTCTACATAATTTTACAACTTGTATAGGAATTATTTACACAATTTTATGCTATCTTTTAAAGTTACTTTTAAAGAACATGTTTAATCACAGTATTCTACAATAAGAATTATTTTGCAATGAATATTATTATTTCATGATATATAATATCATATACATTAATGTTTCTTTAATAGGAAAAAGCAGTCTCAGAGATATATATTTTAATGTATGCTTGTATTCTTAGTATTTTCACAAATTCCCTAGACCTCCCTGCCGCTACCATCACCTAATCAGATATACTTCACTTTTACTGTCCTCTCATATTACCCCCTGCTTCCTGACAGTTTGCCAGATTTTCACAGACTTCCAGAATTGACAAAACACACTGTGAAAAAATGTCTTAACAATGTGCAAAGTTTTTCATGTATTTTATTGAAATGTGTGCATATTACTTACAATATTGCTTAATAAGACATAAAACTGGAAAATGTTCAAGAGTTAAAGCCCAGGCTGCTGTCATCATCTTCATTCCTGTGAACTTAAATTACTTTTGTTGAAGAAAAAGGAAAAAAAAATTAATCTGGGGTTCATAAATTACCGCTTCTAAACACTTCCAAAAAAAATTAAAAAGACACTTCAAAATCACCCCAAACTACAGATTTGTCATCCAACAACCAGCACCTCTCTCTCCCTCTGTCATGCTGAGGTGAGCCTCAGTCAGACCTCAGTACCATCACTGAAGAGAGGAAGGAGGTCAGTTCTACTGCATACCATCAGAAATTTCAAGTTACAATGAAGTCTAACGGACGTTTAGTCTAACCTCTTTACATTATAAATGCGAAAACAAAGATCCATCAGTTTCCAAATTAAACCAGTGAAAGAAACAAGAGGGGGAAAAAATGTTTTGATCTCACTCTGTGGTTTTCTTATACGGTGAATGACCTTATTCAAATACAGATACCATTAGGGGCTTGAATTTCAAGGGTCCACTTCCACTCAGATTTTCTTGTAATCAGGCAATGTAAACATCCAGGGCCAGTATTATAATTGTTTTTCTCTTCCATATGACTTTCTTAAGTTTTCTTTCCTCTAGCATCCTTTATTATAAGGATACAGTATATACAAAATCAGGGTTAAGTGACTGTTATTGGTAAGGCTTAGAGTTAGCTGAAGGCTACTAGTAGTTAAGTTTGGGGAAAGTCAAATTTTATAAGCAGATTTTCAACTGTGCAGAGATTGGTACCCTTAACCCTTACTCTATTCAAAGGTCATCTGTAGTTCCAAGTATTGATTATTGCTTCTATTTTTGGCTAAAATATCTGCGTTACCTCTATTTCAGAAAACTAACAAAGTTTAAATTAAAAGAGAATTTTCCAACTTCCTCAATCAATGAAAAATTTTGAGATTTCTTAGCACCCTTCCATGTTAAAGAAAATTAAACTTTTAGCCTTCAAAATCTTCTGACATATAAAAATAATATGATATATATTTTAAATATAAATATATTAAGCTACATGGTGTATACGATATCATATGATGCAATATATATCATAATAAAAATATACAAATAAAAATACAGGAGTAACAAAAATAAATAGAAAACAGTGTCAGGCTAGCATGCATCAAATAGGACAGAAGGAAGGATAAAATTCTATAGGGATCCTACAAAAGAGGTCCAGAATCTGGGTGATCATAGGAAAAAGAATCATGATTACATGATTTTCATTGTCCCAACACAAAGTTTTATCATAAAAAAATTAGTTTCTAAGTATCTAGGAAGTATATTTCTCTTAATACAAAACTTTGAAAACTCAGACTTAGCCATAATGGCAGAAGTTATTTTACTCTTTTCCAAGGATTAAAATTGCTGGAAAGTTACCCAGGATGTTACCAAAACATAATCCAAATTTTCAAAATAGTATTAATGGCTATTTCACTGCTGGACCAAATGATAGATGAAACAGTTTAATAATCAGTCTTTTTCTACCTTCCTTCCTACAATCCTCAAAAAGGGTTTTATTTTTTTTCTTCATGAAAAAGATAGCCCAGGCCCTCCCTGGTGGCGCAGCGGGTTAAAGCACAGCACTGAGAATCTAAAGCCGCTTCCACATGAGTTCTATTCCCGCCTGCCCCGGAGGTGACCACATGGTGTGGCAGACTTCTCCTGACCCGCCCGCTGCTCCCCTCAGCAGTGTCCTTCGTAAATCTGCCTGTTCTGCTCCCCACTCTGTCTCTGGTGACGCCTCTCACCGCCCCTGAGCCTCTGGCCTGTACCCCAGCTCTGTATGCACAAATAAATAAATCTTTAGAAAAAAAAAAAAGAAAAAGAAAAAGATAGCCCATTATGGTCTTACTGTTAATACTGAAATTCCCAGATTATGTAAATACAGGTTATGTTAGAGTTCTCAGCTGCAAGGACACTTTTTTTTTTTTTTTAAGATTTAATTTATTTATGCATACAGAACTGAGGTACAGACCAGAAGTGCAGGGGTGGTGAGAGGATTCCGCAGAGACAGAGTGGAACAGGCAGATCAAGGAAGTACATTGCTGAGGGGGGCAACAGTTGAGAAGGGAGAGGTCTGTGGCCCATGTGGGTCACCTTTCCCCACCGCTGGGATTGAATTCAAGTTGAAGCAGCTGCAGATAGCTTTGCAGAGCTGCACTTAAACCTGTTGCGCCCCCAAGGAGGGTCCTGCAAGAACATTCTTAAAGAGAGATTTATTGAAAAGATCTTGAGTACTTCACAATATTGCCATGAAATATAATTTTGGCAGAAGGAGGAAAAACAAAGGGTTTCCAAAATTACAATGCAGGTGACATCACAAAATAAGTCTGGTGAAGATGCAGATGCATCACCTTCCATAGTGGTCTCTGCAGTTTGTACCTTGACGACTAGCAACACCCACTGCCTCGGAAATGCCCTGGGACCCTGCTATTGCTGCCTTCCCAATACTGACCTTCAAGGTGAGTTTTCTGTGCTCCCTGCTGCTCTAAACTCCAAGTTCCAAGCAAGTACATCCAAATGGTTATTCAATTCTCCCCAGTCCCTAGAAGCAAAGGAAACTGAGAAAGCAAGTATATAGTAAATGGCAGTTTGGAGTTCCAAGGTTGGAATCCAGCATGTTTCTTAAAGTTGAAAAGTCCTCCTATTAAAGAAATGGGGGGGGGGGCTGGGTTCAGATGCACTGACTCATGGCTCCCCATCATTAAACTTTTTCATTCAATGTTCCACTTTATTAATAGCAGCATTGTTAATAGCATTAAATTACAATATGATCCCTGATAATGCTCAATCTTGGGGCAAAAAAAAGGTAATAAGTCTCCTGGCGAGTAACTCTTTAACTTGAAAAGAAACTGTAAATCCATTCACCTTGCCCATATTTTTCTTTACTGTGAAGGCAAATTTTTCTCCTTGAAGAAAAAAATAACCTGAGACTAAATTTTCTGCCAAGTTAGCTGGGTGTGACAGAGGTGATGTCAAAGTATTGTCAAAAAAAAAATTTTTTTAGGACAATTTTCAATTGTAAAATGAAATCCAAATACCATGATTTACTTTTTACTGAAGACCTGGAGGGGCATGTATGAAGAAAAATGTTCTCCCTGCGCACTACAGAAGAACCGCCCCAGCCACAGGTTTGCCAACCTAATCCATAAAATGCATACCAAAAACTAGCATTTTCTTGAACAGCCATGTAGGTGTGCCAATGTCATGATTTTATGGAGAGGTTAAGGCTTTTTATTGATGTAGACAACCATTTACATAGCAGGGAATCCCTGAAAATAAACTTCCCCCTAGATCTTGTACCAACACCTAAAATTTATGGCATTCTAAAGGAATTATGGACTTCTCTATTAGAATTATTTTTGAATCCTGGCTCTGCCATCACTGTTGTTTGTGGATTCACTTATAATTTAAATTTGATGACCTCTATTTCTTCATTTGTACTAAATGATCAATAATTCCTACTTTTTCAGGTCATGGTAAGATTTAAATAATTGAAGTACTGAAAGCACAGTACTCCTTTTAATGTAAGATGCTGAAGGCCCCTATTAAAATGCAAGTGTTGCCTGGCCAGTGATTCAGTGACATCAGTAGATCACAGGAAGTAGTAAAGGCTGCCCTGTGAAAGGGTTCAGGCAGAACTGTTTGATGACTGGGGCACAGGGAGGAAGGGAAAGTAGACAGGCCAGCAGAGTGTTGTACAACTGGTGGGTGGCAGAATGGAAAGAGAAAAGAAAAAAGATACTTAAACCAGGGCAAGGTCCTACTGAGCTTACCAAATCCTACACAGCCTTGACCAACAGAGCAAGAATTTAGTCTCCTAGGCACATATATTCCCCAAGATTTTATTCAAATAAGCACATTTTTCATGCTGACCCCAGACTGTGAAGATATGAAAGTTTGGAAATTCTGTTCAAAATGTAATCGTTATGCAAAAACAGACTTGGCTAACAATCACTAGGATAAAATTTTATTCTGCTTTCTTGAATAATTTTCAAGAAGGCTTCTTACCTGCTTGGCTATAAATACAGAAATAGTAAATATTTCTGTAGTCAAAAGAGATTTCTTTAAAGTGCCCAAGTCACAATAGAGTCAACTGGCTTAATTTTTGTAATATAGAACTTACTGAAATTTTAAAAAGTACTGAAAAATAGCATCTGAGTAGTGCAATGTAATTATCTAACTTCAGCATTCATTTTGACAATAGATGTACTTAGAAATAAATGTAATCAGTACTTGAAGGCCTTGCCATGATGACAAATTAAGTGAGGTTTTCAGGTAGTATTTTTCAATTTGAAAATAAGGAACTATAAAAAAATTAAAATATCTTTAAAAAAGAACTCTTGCACATTCATTTAGGTAAACTTCTAAGACACAAAATGGGAGGTGAGGGTCTTGACCAGAATTAGAGATTGAAAATATTCAAACATTAATCCCTACCTCACTTTGTTCAATGGAGTCAAATCATATGGTGATTTTATAGTGCCTTGTCAAATTATCAAATTTCTCCATTTGACTAAAAAGTACCTTATTTCTAATTCAGACAAATTACCCTAGAGAAATAGATATAAAATGATTTGAGAGCTTTCACTTCAATGCTAAATTTTATTAGAAACTTTACCTAGCCATTAGGGTTTTTTTGATCAAACTCTTAATCAACTTACCTAGAAAAATGTAGAACTTTAAGAACTTCGGATTAACAGAATGCAATTTTTTTCAATAATATTTAATAGTCTCCATTTCTTCTTGAGGAGTAATACTGCCATGCGCATTTTTGCGATAGTTCATCCACTAAAGTAAAAACTTATGGCAATTTAATTCCCCAAATAAAAAGGGGCTGCTACAAACATAACTGAACTACCAGTAAGCAGATGGTTTCAATTATCTACATAAAAAGCTATTTATATTGGGAATTTGGAAAAAAATACCCTAGAAACAATACTTATTGCAGAAACATACATTTTAATTAAGTTGGACTTTAAAAAAGAATAGTGATTATTAGTGATACCTAAAGTCAAATTGATATTTAAGGTAGATATGGAAACCTCGACTGTCTCTGTGGTAAGTTTTGAAGAACTGCAGTAGTACGTGTAACTGCATATTTGAACTCTTATGAATAAGCTAAGAGGAAGAGAATTACTTGATTACTGCACAAGCCCACTTCCATGATAATATATAATAGTAGTCGACTTTGAGCAAGGAGATCAAGTGCATACTATGTACTGTAAATACACTCTGAGTCTAGCAACCAGTTATACTCAGTGGGACTTCAGAACCAAGATGAATCTTGCTTGCTGCCTTTTTCTTCCCCCGTGTTTGTTTGTTTGTTTGTTTGTTTGTTTGTTTGTTTGTTTTATATAGGACACTGCCTAAGGTACAGATTAATGACTGTCCCTGGTGTAGGAATGCCTAATTTAAAAATAAAATGTAGGCCCTCCCTGGTGGCGCAGCGGGTTAAAGCACAGCACTAAGAATCTGAAACCACTTCCGCATGAGTTCGATCCCCGCCTGCCCCGGAGGTGACCACATGGCGAGGCAGACCTCTCCTGACCCTCCCGCTGCTCCCCTCAGCCGTGTACTTCGTCGATCTGCCTGTTCCGCTCCCCACTCTGTCTCTGGTGAAGTGTTTCACCACCCCTGAGTCTCTGGCCTGTACCCTAGTTCTGTATGCACAAATAAATAAATCTTTGAAAAAAAAATGTACCCCATCTACTTAAATTTGAATTTTAGATAAGTAACAAACAGTATTAAGGTTAAGATTGTCCCAATCTTGCATGGGACATCCTGAAACTAAAAATTATTTGTTGCTTTATGAAATTCATTTTAACTGGCTATCTTGGAATTAATCCAACAACTCTTTTTGAGTGTGAATCTGTCTGTCTCGTGTGAGCTGTGTGAAGATATTTAATGCCTCTGTGCCTCAGTCTCCTTATCAATACACTGAAGATAATAATAGTACATAACTTATAGGTTTGTATGATAATTAGATTAGTGAATATTTACACAACACTTAGCACAATGCTTAGTATAGAGAGATCACTATTCTGTTAAATAGATATTCTTGCCTGAAAAGTAAGTTTAAAAAAAGCCAACCCAAGAATCTGTGTAAAAAGCTCCTACTATGACAGGATTCGGGGAGCTGGGGGGGTGTGTGGCTACTCATCGCTCATATCCAAAACCTGGGAGAGACCTGACAGAAGAAAATGAGGTTTCATCAGAAGCCAGCATCACAAGGACATGGTGGATTATAGACTCAAAGGCCATCTCCCTGAATTGGGGAGAAGGAAGGACTATATGGTGGGGTATACTAAGGAAGAAGAGAGGTCAAAGGGTCTGTGTCAGCAGGATTTCAGCGAAATAAGCAGTGTTTTCCAGAACTACATTTACATAGATTTTTCTTTCAAGTTTGGTCCTGAACAGATCTATCATGGTGCCAGGGGGCATGCTTTTAACTGTGGTCACGAGGCTGTGGCTTTCCCTTTGTCTTAGGTCTGCCTCCATCTTGGTCTCAATAATCTGATCTAGATTTCTATAGTTTTGCCTATAAGAAAAGATAAATAGGAACACAGCAATGACCAAGGAATTTATGGTTACCAGGCTGATGCCAATTCCCTCCCCTGCCATTCTTCAGGGTCAATGGGCAGAATGACAATCTTTTGCAACTACTTCCTCCCAGATAGGTGTAAAGGTTTGGAATCACCTAGAGGCTTAGCAGAATCTAGTTAATTTGAGATGTGAGTGTTTGTCACAAGGTTGTAATCCCAATGGCTTTATCCTTGAGTGACAGTTATTTGGCATTTTTACTATCTCCAGCCTTTTGGAGACAAAGGGAATTACATGGTTCAGAAGACAAGGGTCAAAGATCAAAAGAAGCAAGCACATTCCAGTAACATTGCCCACGGGGCCAAGTAAGAATACCATCCATCCAAGTCTATTAGAAAACACCTTGCTTCTAAGGAGTCCAGGACCAGGATTCAGCTTTTTATAGTGCCCCACCTGGAGTAGCCCCTTCTTTCATGTGTTTTCAGCTCCCAGGTAGCTTTGGAGTTTAGCTCAAGGTCATTGCTGTTAATGCATCTCTTAATACAAGCCTTGGAGAGACAGTTAAGATACTTTTTTCCCCTTTGTGTTCTTCAGGATCTTAGAGCAATTTAACCATTTATCCTAGGCATATTACTATTCTTGAAAAAAAATCTGTGCATGAATGGCCAATTAGCATATAAAAATGTCCAACATCACTAGTTATCAGGGAATGCAAATCAAAATCATAATGAGATACCACTTCACACCAGTGAGGAAAAATACTGGAAAACTACAAATGCTGAAATGGATGTGGAGAGAAAGGAACTATCTTACACTGCTGGTGGGAATGAAAACTAATCCAGCCACTATGGAAAGCTGTGTGGAGTTTCCCAAAATACTAAAAGTGAATCTACCATATAACCCAGTAATTCCACTCCTAGAAATTTACCCAAACGACAAAAAAAACCCCACTAATTCAAAAAGGAAACTTGCATTCCTATGTTTATTGCCACACTATTACAATAGCCAAGATATAGAAATAATCCGAGTGCCCACAAATGGATGGACTGGATCAAAATTTTATGGTAGGGCCCTCCCTGATGGTGCAGCGGGTTAAAGCACAGCACTAAGAAGCCAAATGCACTTCAGCATGAGTTCGATCCCTGCCCTGGAAGTGATTCACATGTCAGACCTCCCCTGACCTGCTCACTGTTCCCCTCAGCAGTGTATTTCATCAGTCAGCTGTTCTACTCTCCACTCTGTCTCTGGTGAATCCTCTCACCACCCCTGTACCTCTGGCCTATACCCCAGTTCTGTATGCATAAATGAATAAATCTTTTTTAAAAAAATTTTTTTTTAAAGTATAGAATGGAATATTACTCAGCAATCAAAAAAATCCCTCATGACATTTATGGCAATGTAGATGGAACTGGAAGGAATTATACTAACTAAAATAAGTCAGAAGGAAAAGGATAAATATCAGATGGTCTCATTTGTATGTATAATATATGTAAACTAAACAAAGGTCAAGAAAAAGACAAAACTGCCAACAAGCTGACCATAGATCTAAGGCACACAGCAAAGAGGGAGTGGGGAAGGGGTCAAAACAAGGGAGAGAAGAACACAAAGGGGCCCTCTCTGGTGACGCAACAGGTTAAAGAACAGCACTGTGAAGCTATCTGCCACTGCTTCACCATCAGTTCAATCCCGGGTCAGGGAGGTGACCCACATGGTGCAGCAGAACCCTCCTGTGTCATCTGCTGCTCCCTTGTACTTCATCAATCTGTCTTTTCTGCTCCCCACTCCTCTCTAATGAATTCTCTACCGCTTCTGCCCTTTTGGCCTGTATCCCAGTTCTATATGCATAAATAAATAGACCTTTAAAAAAAAAAGAATACAGAGGAATATGGTGATGGTTCATGAGTGATACAGTAGCAGAAAATCTATGGGAACTATATCTGAGGGAATAAACCATTTACTGTACAAAAATGAATGTTGATGCAAGAAAATTTTAAAAAGAAAGAAAACATCTGTGCATGAGTTACAGGTACATCTTCCTCAAATCTGACTCTATCACCACCTTCCTCCAATTCTCACCATACCCAGCCAGATGGGACATTTGTTACAACTGATGAACCTGCACTGACACAGTATAATCACCTTAAGTCCACAGTCCCACCATAGCTCACCTTAGATGTTGTATATCCTATGGCTTTAGACAAGCATAAAATGACATACAGCCATGATTATGGTATCATTCAGAGTATGTGCTCTACTTACTCATCCTTCCCCTAGTCAACCCTCAGCAGTCACTTCTATTTTTACTGTCTCCGTTGTTTTGCCTTCAGAGTTTGTTTTTGTATTTTACAAAATTCTCAGTTATCCTACTATTAGACATTATCTATATTTTATAAGTGACAAAGTTAGGGTGAAGACCTAGTCCTTTCTAATAAAGTCTGCAGAGCACATTTTCACGTGGGACCTCCCCCCAATTATGAAGATCCATAGCTCATATACCAATTACGTTATCTTTCTTTTTATTCTTGCAACATATAGCAAGTGCTACATATTTAGTATGCTTTGTATAAATAGGTGATAACTTATTGAGAGCAAAGTGAAAGGTCCTGTAACAAACCTGGGCTGACAAATTAAGCTGAATTGAACTCATTATGCAGTACTGAAAAACTACTTATAAACTTCTGTGAATGTCTGAGAAGTTCAATTAGGTAGAATGATGAAATTTTCACAGTAAATACCTACAGTCTGGTCAGACAACCTTCAAGGGCTAAAACTTCTGACTCACAAAAGTATCTTTTCCTAAAAATGCAAAAGAAGCAACAAGAAGACAGCTGTGTTGATTCAGTTTAAGTAACAAGGCCATGCTGTCTCGAATACCATTTAAAGGTAGACCATATGAAACTCAGTATTTATACATTGCAATGCAGATTTTGTGGTTATTAAAAAAAAGTACCATGATTTTTTGAATTTAACAGATTATTCTACATCCATCCATCAAAATGTTTTAAGCTAGCTGTTGGTTGTTCAAGGTATTTTATCCCACCTGGATGGACCCTTTGTTTCCCTCCTCCTAATCTGTCGTGGTAAGTGTAAGTTTCCAGTGAAAGAGCAGAAAAGACATGGAAATAACAAATGAACTTCAAACCAAACAATGTAGATCCTAATTGGCAGTTCATATGGAAAGTTTGGTAGAAAAAAACAAACGATTATCACCACAAAATAAAACACTGATCAAAAGTTGTTTTTGGAAATTTCCAGATGTTCTTTAACTGTTTTCTCTGCCTCTTAGTACTCTACCACATCAGGAACTGGAGAAGCATTTTATTTTCATTTTTAGTAATCACAACATCAGGGTCTTTCATTATTATGTATCTCAAAATTTTGGAAGCCTATAATAGAATTGCAAGACTGTGCTCTGTCCTGTAATAGCTGTAACTACAACCATGATACAATGAAATTAATCTATAGAAGAGATGAGAGTTGTCTCTTACAAGTGTTCATGAATCCCAACAGCTATATTCCTAAACCGGGGATTTCTAGTATTTAAAAAGACTTGTGGAAGTTTTGATTATATTTATTTTAATATATTTTAGAAGGGGTCATAAGGAATTGGAAGAGTTAACCAAAAATATCAGCGAGTTATGAAACTGTCACCCATGACAATACTTGGGGGGCGAGGGGTCTTTATTTCCCTAGGTCAATGATAGATATGGGAGCAGAGCACATGTAATGGGAAAAGGCGGAATGGGAGAATGGACTTTGCTACTGACTCTGAGAGCCACCTGACTACACTGGTTTTCAGAAGATGGAGCTAAGTGACAAGAGCTAGAACACATCACCATGAAAATTAGTTATTTGTTCCTCCTGCATTATTAATAAAATCCCTGATCTACTTTCACCCATTCACTCAGCAAGTATATGTCTCCATACTCTGCATTTATGTTTCAACACCTTTTCCAGATTACTGTAGCTTGTTGTGGCCACTAATCAAGATGTGTTATGTATGTGCTGCATAACATGTGCATAGCAACACAGTAAATATCTGTCAATACTAGGTTAATACTAGATTAAATTATACAGTGGATTACTATAAATTTGCTTATAAAAAGTTTCAGTAAATGACAGTTTATTTGATGAAAATGTATGAACTGAAGTAAAATCTAAAACTATTAAAACACAATCTCAAATTTTAAAAGACTAGGCAAAGCACAAACACTATGTTTTTAAATATTAAAAAGGTATAACAAAAATTCTAACAATATATTCCCTTGGGGTAGCAGAATTATAGAAATTGTAATTTTAGCCATCCAACCCCCCAAAAAAGTTGCCCATGTTCTAAGGCTAGAAATCTGTGAGCATGTTACTTTACATGGCAAAAGGGGTTTTGCAACTGTGACTAAGTTAACTATTTTGATAATAAATTTTATAAAGTAATGTTTGCTTAATAAAAATTTATTTAAGGGCTCTCCCTGGTGGCGCAGCGGGTTAAAGCACAGCACTAAGAAGCTTAAGCCACTTCCTCATGAGTTCGATCCCCGCCTGCCCCGGAGGTGACCACTTGGCGTGGCAGACCACTCCTGACCCGCCCGATGCTCCCATCAGCAGTGTACTTCGTCGATTTGCCTGTTCTGCTCCCTGCTCTGTCTCTGGTGAATCCTCTCACCCTCCACATCTCTGGCCTGTACCCCAGTTCTGTATGCATAAATAAATTAAAAAAATCTTTTTAAAAATTTATTTTAAAAAAACATTAACTATTGAGAAGAGATTATCCCTGATTGTCCAAGTGGACCCAATAAACCAGAGGAATCTTTATAAAATGGAGGCACAGGGATTAGGAAAGCTGTGTCATGGAGTGAGACAAATAGACACTGGACTGAAACAGCCATGAGCCACCAGCCTAAGAAAGCAGGCAAACTATAGAAACTGGAAAAGACAAAGGACAAATTCTCCCCTAGAGAGAAAGAGTTCTTGATTTAAACTTCATGAAACCCATTTTGAAATTCTGGCCTGCCAAACTATAACAAATTTGTGTTGTTTTAAGCCACTAAATTTGTAATAACCTGTTACAGCAGCAATAAGAAACCAACACAGGGCCTCCCTGGTGGCATAGGGCTTACGTTTTAGTGCTACCAAGCTTTAGCCACTGCAGCCTGAGTACAAAATCCGGCCAGGGAGCTGACCCACAAGGCACAATAGACCTCTTCTCTTTCACCCGCTGCCCTCTTCAGCAGTGTTTTTCAGTAAATTTGCCTATTCTGCACCCCACCCTGTCTCTGGTGACTCCTCCCACCTCCTGCACCTCTGGCCTACATCCAGTTCTTAGATGTGTAAATAAATCTTTAAAAAAAAAAAAAAGAAAGAAAGCTCTCAAAAAGAGAGAGAGAGAGAGAGAGAGAGAAACCCATACAACTTTCTGTATGAAACTCTTATATATTTTTGCAAAATATCTGTAATTTTTAAAATGGCTCAGATCACTTTCATTGACCTTTGTGTCATGACTACTAATGTAGAGTTTATAGTACCTCACAATAGTGCTTAAAAGGGTCATTAAAGAACATCCAGCTGGCCCTCCCTGGTGGCGCAGTGGGTTAAAGCACAGCATTAAGAAGCTAAAGCCACTTCTGCATGAGTTCGATTCCCGCCTGCCCGGGAGGCGACCACATGGTGCGGCAGACCTCTCCTGACCCGCCCGCTGCTCCCCTCAGTAGTGTACTTCGTCTGCCTGTTCTGCTCCCCACTCTGTCTCTGGTGAATGCTCTCACCCTCCGCATCTCTGGCCTGTACCCCAGTTCTGTATGAATAAATAAATAAATCTTTAAAAAAAAAAATCCAGCTGTCTAAACTCACTACTGGACCGATGGCAGGTCCTGTGTGCCATGACAGGCTTAATTGCACATCCCCCCTGGCATACTTAACTTGTTCATATTAGTAATAGATGAACGAAGTCCTGACATGAATTGCCTGGTGTTAAGTCTATTTATTCTCTGCCCATACAGAGTGCTCATCACCACTACCCCATTTAGTTCTGGTAAACTCTATACCACGGTTCTTCTGCACTGTAACTCTCATGGTTTCATTGTTCTATTTTGTGTGTGGGAGTAGGCTTTTAAGTACAAGTGTCTTTCGCTTGGCAATTAGACATCTTTTCCTAATCAATGTAGTCTCCTTCTTTATATACTTTGTCAAATACAATAATCCCATAAACCAAAAAAAAGCCCCATGTATTTATAGAAGGTAAAAGTTTGTCCTTAAGGAGCTGAGAATCTATTGGAAATCCCAAAAGAAGTAATGTAGAGGTAAGCAGAGGTTCCAACTCCTAACCTAATCCTAGCTCTGAGCAGTACCCTGGAGAACATAATATTGAACTCTACAGAACCTGAAAAGTACTAACAAATTTAAATTTTGTAAAAGACAGTTGGAACATGCCTTCATAGTGGTGCAA
>NW_004567137.1:6355368-6368654 GCF_000260355.1 Condylura cristata
GGGTTGAAGCACAGCACTATGAAGCTATCTGCAGCCGCTGCAATACAAGTTCAATCCCTGGGCAGGGATTTGACCCACATGGCACAGCAGACCTCTCCTGTCTCACCTGCTGCTCCCCTCAGCAGTATATTTCAGTCAGTCTGCTTGTTTTGTTCCCCACTGTCTCTGGTGGATCCTCTCACCAGCCCACACCTCTGACCTGTACCCCAGTTCTTGAATGTATAAATAAATCAATCTTTAAAAAAAAAAAAGACAACTGGAGCAATTATATTTTTGCTGCTTCCAAAATTAACACAACTAACACAATCTCAGAACTTGCTACTTTACAAAGCACTCTCATCAACCATTCTCTCAAATGTCTTACAAGCTCAGCTAACCCGCATCTCTTACTATCATCCTTACTGAACAATTACAGAAAGAATGCCAATGAGCTTAATGACTGGCCAAAGAAACACAGTTGTAGATCTTCCACTGCCAAACCCCACTCCGTAACACTATGTCCTAAGAAAGAAATACAACTTAAAATACTAGGGAAATACAACTTAAAATACTAGGGAAATACTAGAGACTACATCATGACTTAAGATAAATGTACTCTAGAAAAATCATTACTAGAAAAGTGGTATTCAGTTACTCACCAATAAGCACCCCTGCCATACGATAAAACTATCTAAAAATGAGTAAAAAAACCCAAGACAAACATTACTAAATTTAATTAACAATTAAAAAACGCAGTAGTTTCCCCAGTGAATGTTAAAACCAAAACTACCCCAAAATAAAACCTAAATTGTTTTCAACAATTATTTTCTTTTTAAAGATTTATTTTATTTATTCACGCAGAACTGGGGTACAGGCCAGAGTTGCGGAGGGTGAGAGGATTCACCAGGGACAGAGTGGGGAACAGAACAGACAGATCAACGAAGTACACTGCTGAGGGGAGCAGCGGGCGGGTCCGGAGAGGTCTGCCGCACCATGTGGTCACCTCTGGGGCAGGTGGGGATCGAACTCATGTGGAAGTGGCTTAAGCTTCTTTGTGCTGTGCTTTAACCCGCTGCGCCACCAGGGAGAGCCGCAACAATTATTTTTATTGCTATCTACAATCTTCTCTAATTGCCAACTCTAAGGGGGAAAAGGTAGACTTTTTTCCTAAGCTGTCAGATATTCCAGCAAAACATGAAATCAAAATCCTTAAAACCAGGTCAATGCCTATGAAGAAATACTTCAATGTAAATTTTAGCTGAGAATCCCAATGGTTCCCAAATTCCAAAAGGAGAGACAAGCATGCAAAATAGATGGACAAAAATCTGTTTCACAATCCTTAGTGCCTCAAACACATCACAGTAGAGTGGGATAAATAATCTGTTATACAAAGGACTATGATGAAGGACTATGGGTGCCTTGGTGGTGGGTGTAACATGTTTGAAGGAGTGTGGAACTGTACCTCTGAATTATATATAATGTTGTCAGTGCTACCTCAATTAAAAAATAATAATAATAACAGGGAGGAAAATATAAAGAAAGGAAAACTACCCACATTTTGCAATTACAGCAAAAGATGACCATGTCCCCTTTTAAAGGGGTACAGACTACCAAATTTGCCTATGGTTAGCTCATGCTCTACACTGCAAGTCAGCAAACTCTTTCAACAATAGGCCATACAGTAAACAGGTCATGTAGTAAATACTTAAGATTGTGTGAGCTGTGTATGGTATGTATCTCATTCATTGACTCTGCCAGTGTGTTGTGAAAGCAGCCAGAAGCAATAGGTAAAATAATGGGTGTGGTTACTATGCTCCAAGCAAATGTCATCTATAAAAATAGACCTGGCTGCAGGCTGTCATGTGCTGGCTTCTGCTCTAGAGAAAGGTAACTTTCTTCTCTATCAGAACTTAGGGTCCAGAACCTGTAGAATTAAATGTTAACTTGTAGAAGAGTGCTAAATTACCAACTATGTTTGTCTAATGATGATGCAAATGACTTCTGCTTGATAGACAAAAAAAAAAAAACCTGTTATTTTCTTTGTCCTATAGTACATTAACTAGTTTCCTGCCTAACCGATGTATCTTATTTCTGCTTTCTTTCTCTCATCATCTATCTCATACTTACATCCTTTATCTTTATTCTCCTTTGACCTATCTCTTATCTTCATCATTCATGAGTAACATAAATCTCTGACATGTGCTCACTGTATTTATGTATGAGATTTACACCTTTACCTTTTTTCAAAGTATACTTTATCAGACATAACAGGACAAGGTTGAAAGCCAGAGAAGCATTTCTTTGAACAAAGCCAGATTGTGATTACTCCATGAACCTCCTTGGAGGAGGGTACATAAGCTTGTTCCTCCTCTCAGGTCTAGAAAGTGGGCTTCCTTAGGGACCCTGAAAGTGCTTGACATGGGTCTGCTGCCTCATTGGGAAACTGGGCTGGCTGATGCATGTGTGACACATTCTATAAATTCTAAAGGGTGAATGGCCATGTTGCTGGCTGCTTTGCTGTTGTAAAGAGTTGTTAGCACCGAGGGCTTCCTACATGCATATGTAAGGTTTGTGAGGACCCAAAATGCTTGGGTATTTCTACTTTGCAGGTGTGGTCTGTGTAAGAGGGAGCTAGGCTGAAGATGTCTTAGATTCAGTAGAAAAGCATCCTGCAAGGATGCAAAGTCTTCCATACAGACGAGCTAAGGAAGTAGTCAACAACAAACCAGTGAGACTCAAGACCCTAGGGGTGAAGGCAGCTGTATCCAAAGAGCTCAAGAAAAAAGCACCTCACAGAAAGAAACCCAGAGATGGTTGATAGCACCCAACAACAGCATCCATCAAATAAAATCGTTCTGCTCTCTTGGCTCTTCGTCCTTCTGCTGCAAGTTCAAGAGAGTCCAAAAGTCTGCCTGATATGTGGAGAGTTAAAAGAAGAATAAAGGCTGTAGGCAAGGAAATAGAAAGGTGCTGGCATTTCTAACTACCGACAGTCAGTTCTCAGGCACAAGGTGGGAAGGAAAACTTCCAATGAAATTGCAGATTATGATTAAGTTGAGCAAAGCCTATTACTAAACTGAGAATCTGGATTTTGAAGCAACCTTTATTACCAAGAGCAACCAAGAAAAGTCTTGAGACTCCCTAAAGAGAAGATATGACAGACAATGAGGGAAAGAAATGGGGTGGCTTTGTCATGACACCCCCATGCCCAGAACTATCCATATATACCAACCAGCCTAAGAGGGAAGGTTGGTGGGGTGGGGGAGGCAAAACTCTACCTTCCCCTAAGTGAGAGAAAAATCACAAGTACTTTCTCATTTGGATGGCACTTGGCTATGGCTGGGAGAAAAGAGAATTTAGTCATACAAATCAATAAGGAAAGAAAACTACTGAGAAACAAAATAATTTTGAATGTTGGAGATTCCTGAGGTTTTTCTTTTATTTGCTAAAATTTTCTCTGCCATATTTTAATTTGTTTTATCATTCATTCAGTTTTTCAAATTCACTTTAAACCTCAACTAGGGTTTTTTTTTTTTTAAATTATCTTCTAAGAGGCCATTTTATAACTTTTAGATTATCTTGATTTCCTAGTAGGAGATATGAATGAGACTCAATTTGGGAAGTGTTCACTATTCAGAGGATATTTGGCAATATCTGGAGACATTACTGGTTGTCACAACTGAACTGAAACTACCCAATCTACTGCTGCCAAACACCCCACAGTGGGCAGGCCAGCATTCCATAACAATTGCCTGGCACAAAATGTCCATAGCGCTGAGGTCGAGAAACCAAATATAAACTGATCTGCATATTTAATCACTGTAAAGCATAAAAACAAAATACAGTCACATTCCTGAAGATGACAATATAAGTAAAGGAAAATTTTATAGTCTAAAAATTTTTCCTCTGAGTTTTAATTTGTTCATTTTATTTCAGACAGTCTCATGTAAGGTGTATGTTAGGTTCCCATTATTTTGCTAAATAAGTATGTAACAAATACCCCATCATTGATCTGGATCTAGTCCTTAGGCTTCTTTATCTAACCCATTTTTATCACCTACTGTTCTGAGAATTTATATGCTGCCAACTGCATAAATGCTTCTCACATGTTCATCACATGCTTATTTTTCAAGCAATTCTCAGAGAAGATGTTCCCGTACAGATACTCTCCTTTCCACTGTTTACTGCCTTTCTACATAAATAACAGATTGCAGTAGTGATATCACTGGATCTGGTAGGGGGAAAAAAACACCAATAATAATGTTTTTCTTTTCAGTCAATCTATTAACAGTACATGTGCTTTTCCCATGAGCCATTTTTGCAACCCATTACCAGTACTAACCATTGAAATCATCTATACTTTTAAAAATAACTTTTTCCCTTCAGAATCTTGGCTGTCATTTATTAACTTGGAAAATTGATTTTTGGTTTTGATATATGGATTTAGATTTATGCCTTCCAATGTTTGTGATTAGGGACACATTGTGATAAGAAACTCATTCTGGTCTATGGTATGTCATCACATCCTCAAGTTTTGTAAAATTGAGAATGAACAATGGTGTTGAGATCGATAGGCGGACGGACAGAGTGAGCAAGCGAGCTTAGGCGAGCTCTTCAATTTTAATTCCAGAATATCAGATTCCCTTTATTTTTAAAACCTAACTGTATACAAGGGAAAACATTCAACTCTCTTTGATTCTGCAACTAACTCGACATAATATCATGGGTACCCAAGAAGCCTATGGACCAACCTACATTTGTATCTTGGAATCTAAATGTTGCCATGCTGAATGGACCTCATACTTACAAAGATTCAAATTCCATCTTTAAAAAAGGCCAAATGGTCCAATTCTGCTGGCAGCCCAAATAATTTCCTAAGGCAACACTGGCCTTAAAGATCAACCAGTCTCAAGTTAACTTTCTCTTGCTCTGAGTCTGGCAGCCAGGAGGTGGCCACGTTTCCCTTTCCCCTGTCCTCAGACATCTAACAGTAAAGCCCTTTTCTCCTTCCTCTTACATTACCTCCGGTCCCTTCAACATTTCTGTTGACTGCTGGGGTGATCTTAACTGTTGTTTATAATTATTCAACATTCATTCAAATGTGTTTGTTTTCTGTCATGATCTTTACTCCCAACTCCAAATGTGGGAGGTTTCCATTGTTCATCATGGGAAGGGGTTGGTCCTACAGCAAAAGTCATAATGCTGAGATGAATAGCAAGAAACAGATACAGATAATGAAACACTTCCACAAACCCAGGATTCATCAACTGCTTCTATTTCTGCTGTTGGCATATGCCTTGCTACTCATCCGCTATAGATTGCAAAGCAAGACGTTGCATTTCTATACTCCAGTTTTTCTTAACATTTAGAGATTTTTGAGTCTTGTGTAGAAGGAATGCAGTTTAATTAAATCGTTTGTATCTAGTCTCATATGTTGTACGTGCAATCTCTCTCACCCTTCCAACTCCTGTTTTCTGTTCAGAGTTACTGATGATTGATTAGTGCTCACTTGCCTTTTTATTTATAGGCATTGGCTTTCCATTTAATATTTCTTAGTGCACTTATTTTTTTTAACTGCTGCTGCTCTGATTTTTTGGCATACACACGAGTGCCTTCTGGACTGTGCTAAGCTTTGACAAGACTGAAGAGGAGGCCCGACTGAATTTGTCTAGTACAGCTAGCACTCCACTCAAAATAACTTTTCCTTTAAAAAATCTATTTTTACTGGTTCAAGCCTCGTCTAATCTTTCAATCATAAGGTTGAACCTTGCATTTTGTTTTAAATTATAAAGACTAACATTGAAGGCATTAATAAATAGGGAAAAAATTTACTTTTTCACTCTGTACATTTAAGATGGGTTAATTTGATAAAATTAAATCTGTTGTTTGACGCTTCTGAGCTAATCAGCTTTGGAGGCCAAAAATATCAAACACTTGGCCTTTTCCAGTAAAATATCTTAGAGTGAAGTCTTTCTCCTCTTTGCCAGTTCTTGAACTTCATACATGACATGGAGCACTATTTCCAATCATAAATGAATAATCATGTAAAAAAATTATCTAGAATGTCACAAGTTGGTTTATAATAGAATTTACTCTAACACAACAGTCCGGCAAGTGTGTATATCTACAAATTATGCTAGATTAGCCACTCTGAGTGAGTTGTTCTTTAAGGGAAATTGGATTAACAAAGAAAATTGAAATTAGTAAGGGATCAGGAAGAAAAAGTTTTAGTTGGACCTACTTTGCTTGAGGCTGACTGAAGCACCTAACGGGCTCGAGATTCATTATGTTGTTCAGAGAGTTTCATGGGAAACTGATATTAAGATGAAATGGGGAGTGGCAAGACAAAATTAATTCAAAAATAACTCATTAATTAATTGTAGCTTTTCATAACTATGGGAAGGTTGTACCTATTGATTCAAGAGACAGGAGAATGTTACTTCATTTGGTTGTAGATAAGAAGTATGTCTTCTATGGAAAAGCATCAGTAAAAATTATGCAATGAAAGTTTTTACTCCTACTCCCGCTTTGCTACCTGCCATCCCCTAAGGTAACTAACTTTATTAGTTTCTAGTGTATCTTTTCAGACTATCTTTACACAATTATGACCAAGTATAAATTTATAGTCAAAGTCTCCCCGCGGGTATATATAAAATGGAGAATATTATATGCATTGTTCTACATCTTTTTGTTTTTACTGGTCAATGTATCTGAGGGAATTGTCCATTTCATTACATGGAGAACTTCTATTTCTCTTCTAGAATGACCTTGCATTGCATTGTAGGAAACGGACCAGAATTTTTTTTTTTTATCAGTCCTCTATTAGTGAACACTTACGTTGTTCTCACTCATTTGTAACTACAAATGAGGGTACAATAAATATACGCATAGATAAACTACTCTCTTTGTGTGTAGTTTTATCTGGAGGATAAATTTCCAGCCATAAAATTGTTGTACCCACAGAAAATGCATTTATAATCTAGCTAGATAATGCCAAATTGCAATTTGTAGGAACTGTAGCAGGTCAAACTGATAGGTGAAAAATTGCTGTTTGTTATAGGTTTAATTAGCTTTTATCTTATGAGTGACTCTGAACATATTTTACAATTTTAAAGGCTAGTTATAATCTCTTTCCTGTGAAGTGTCTGCTCATATCATTTGCCCACTTAAAGTCTTTCTCTTATCAACTCCTAGGTATTGTATGTATATTAGGGAGATTAATCTTTTATCATTATAAAAATTCTATATCAACTTTCCCAATGTTCAGTCTTTTGACGTGGTTATGATCATTGTTTCTTCCCAACCGCCTGTGGTTTCTACTTTTTTTTTTTACATCATTCTTCATTTTGTGCATTTTTTCACCGTGGTTGTAACTCCCGTGGACTTCCACAACCATCATTTTTTATGCTGCAAAAGTTTTTGCTAAATTAGCCTATTTTAAAATTTAATCAAAACTATTATTAACTACAGTACCTTTTTTAAAGATTTATTTATTTATGCATTTAGAACTGGGGTGCAGGCCAGAGGTTCAGGAACAGTGGGTGCAGGAATAGTGAGAGGGCAAACCAGAGACAGAGTGGGGAGCAGAACAGGTAGATTGACAAAGTACATTTCTGAGGGGAGCAGCAAGCAAGACAGGAGAGATCTGCTGCACGATGTGGGTCACCTCCCTGACTGGGGATGGAACTCTTGCTGCAGTGGCAGAGGATAGCTTCGTAGTGCTGTGCTTTAACCCGCTGCACCACCAATGAGGGCTCCAACTATGGCATTTTAATCATAGTTAAAAATCTTCCCTTACTCCAAAGCTGGAAAGTAATTCACCCATATTTTTCTTCTATTATTTTCATGATTTTATATTTTATATTTAAATCCTTAATGTATTTGTAGTTTATTGTGGTAGATAATATGAGTTATTGATCAAGATTTATTTTTCCTAATAAACTATCTTATTATCCCAATACAAATAATATTTAATAAAATCTATTCAATCTTCTCCTAATTAGAGATACCACATACATCTTTAAAGAAACAAATATGCGTATAGATTTAACCAATAAGTTGTGGGTTTAGCTATGTGTTCCAACCATATTACCATATATCATATGTTCTCCCTTCCTTGAAACAGAGTTAGAAATGATGAACAGCTCAATTTTTTAAAAAAAAGTTGATTTTGCGCCAGTCTATAATATATAAAGGAAATCACTAAATTCACAGGAATACTTCCTTAACACTTCTTGGCACTAACTTTATGATGTTCATTCTAGAAGAACTATGATCAGAGAAGGCCACTAAAAATGTGTATTAATAATAGACATTAGTTATCAACTGCAATATTATGTATGCCATTCTCACAATAACCCTACAAATTTCATTCTATTTACAATTTAAAAAGCACTGAAAAAAAAATATAAAAGGCACTGAGACCAATAAGTACATAGTAGGACAGAGCAAAACCAGGACAAAAAATAAGCTTCTCCTTCCTCTAAAACTTTCTTCTCATTATCTCTGTCTCTGCATATACAGATGTAACAATATGCACAGCTAGATGTATATGTGTGCATTACATATATACTAAACTTATATATATGTGTGTATGTGTGTGTGTATATATATATGTGTGTGTGTGTATATATATATATATATCATAGGCAAAGTATAATAAAAATTACCTAATATTTATCGTTTGTTCATAGGTGCTAGGCATTATGGTAAGCATTTTGCATATGTAATTCACTTGATCCTTCTTTTTAAAATTTTTCTAGTAACCCCATTTTCCAGATGGGAAACTGAGGAGTGTAAATGTAAATTTCCCCAAGAGGCACACAAATAATAAAGAGTAGAGCCAGAATTTGGACCTAGATAACATGACTCAGTGCCTTGCTATTACCTACCTCCCTACACTATCTCATTGTAGATATGCTTAGCAATAAATATTAATGGTTTAAAGTTGTCAATAAATCTTCAATTATCCAGAATCTGTAATTGATCTCAGACACTGGGCATTTGGGGTTTTATATATTTTATAGGTATTTCATTCTTCCCATGACCTCTGTATGTACATGTGTCTTTCCCTGTTGAATACAGAAAATAATGTGATCTTCATTTATAACTAAACATCCTATGGGAAAATTCAGCCATCCTCAAAACCACAACAGAAGTGTCATTTTTTTCTTCTCTTGGGTTTTCCTAACTGACTTGCTTTATTCAGTCCATCACTCTTGGCAGCTGCCTTTACTGCACTCCAGCCCAACTTTGAACACACCTTTGTGACACCCTTGCATTTAGTATTAGCCCACCACTTCCTGCCCACCTCCCTGCAGTTCCTTCATACCACTGCTTACACCCACTCCCATTTAAAAGACTGAATTATTCATACGTATGTCCTGATACAAGCATGGCAATTAAGAGTGCCCCTATGTGTGTGTTTTATTGCTAACAACTTGAATTACCTCCCACTTCTGCACTTCCCTGTGTTTCCTGGAATGTATTACTTTCTCCTTCTACCAGTCCCTAGCCAGACCATTAGCCTTTGTGCCTTCATGTTGCCCACCACCACATCCTGTCAAGGAAGTATCCTGCAATGAAATTATTCTATCCTTCAATATTATCCTTCCCTCAGTTAGTAAGTTTCTTAGCTTTCTTAGTGCTTTGATCTCAACCAGTGGCCCTGAGAAAAAGCAACAGTCAACTGAGACATTTCACAGGTACTAAATAGGCAAAATAACATCTAATTTTAAAGAGTTAAGCCAAATATACACAGCTAATAAAGCATTGTAGCTGCACTGGCAGAAAAATGACACTTTTCTTTTAAAAAGAAATTATTTATATTTTTACATCATTCTTTGTTTTGTGCATTTTTTCATCTCAGTTGTAATCCCCATGGACTTCACACCACCAATTCACGCATGTGCCATCACCATAGCCCCATGCTCTCTTCCCACCCCAGCTTTGATTCCATTCCCCTCTTCACCCCTCTGAAATGTCTCTGGTTTATAGCTGCTCATTGTTTTTCATTTTTACCTGGTTTATAGTTGCTCATTGTTTTTCATTTTTACTTTATGACATTTGCTTTTTTTTTTCCCTGATCCCTTACACTCTTGCTACGAGTGGAACCATCCAGTATTTTTCTTTTTCTTTCTGGCTTATTTCGCTAAGCATGATCCCTTCCAGTTACATCCATGTTGCTGTGAAAAGCATGAGTTTATTGTTTTTGATTGCTAAGTAATATTCCATTGGTTATATTATCTTTTTAATCCAGTCATCTATTTTGGGGCGTTTGGGTTGATTCCATGTCTTCCCTATTGTAAATAGAGCAGCAATAAACATGGGAGTGCAGGTGTCCTCTTGACACCTTGTTTTTGTGTCTTTTGGGTAGGTACCTAGGACTGAGATTGCTGGGTCATATGGAAACTCATTTCTAGCAGTTTGAGAAACCCCAAACAGCTTTCCATAGTGGTTGTACCAGCTTGCATTCCCACCAGCAGTGTAAGAGAGTTCCTTTTTCTCCACATCCTTGCCAACATTTGTTGCTAATTGTTTTAATATGTGCCATTCTCATTGGTGTAAGATGGTATCTCATTGTGATTTTATTTTGCACTTCCCTTATTACAAGTGTCATGAAAAATGACACCTTTCTGAGGTTCCTTAAATGCCATCTACACAACTATCTATTCTTTACACCTCCGTTATAGATATAGATGCATATATAAAATTTAACTAGAAAGACATCACACCATATTTTAAGTACATGTATTTTATTTTTCATTGATATTTTCCCAATTTCCTATTATCCTTTTTCTATTTTAAAGCCAAATGCAGAACTTTTTCATTTGAGGAATCAGGTTACAATCAATTTCAAGTATAACACATAATCTCACGGTTTCCTTTTTAGTTTAGTTCTCACTTTGAAATTTTTACTAACCTGGATAGGCTGATTTGTAATTAATTAACTTTGTCTCACTGGAAAACAAAAAAGACCTAAAAAAAGGCATTTATTCCTGCACATAAGAATTTTTATGATATATTAAATTACCATTACAATTCATTTGATTCACCATGTTAACAATCTTAAAAAATTAGAACTGTATGATCTTCTCAGTAGATTAGGAAAGCCTTGACAACTTTTACATATATTTCTGATAAAAATTCTCAGCAAATGAAGAGCAGAATAAAACTAAAGTGTATGTATGCACAAAGAATCCACAGCTAACATACTTAATGGTTGTATTTACTTTGCTAAGTCAGTTATAGAAAACTTCTGTAGACTGAATAACTTCAGCAGAAATTAATTTTCTCACAGTTCTATAGGACAAAACTCAGATCAACTTTTGATTGATTTCTTTGTGAGAATTCTCTTCTTGATGTTTATATAGCTGTTTCTCACATGTTCTGTCCTTCATATCTAAACTCATGTGTCTGAACCCACTCTGCTTTTTTTTTTATTTTTCATTTTTTTATTTTATAACAGTTTATTTTTACATCATCTTATACATTTTTTTTTCATCTCAATTGTAATCCCCATGGGTTTCGCATCACAAAGTCACCCATGTGCCATCACCATAGTCCTGTACACTTCCCTTCCCACTCCTCCCCGTTTTTGATCCCATTCCCCACTCCACCCCCACAAAATGTCTCTGGTATATGGCTTAAACTCACTCTTCTTCTAAAAATGCCAGTCATACTTGATTAGGGACCCCACCCCATTTCATCTGAATGATGTCTTTAAAGTCCTTTTCCCCCAGTTAAATTCCGAAGGACTTAGAGTTAGGACTTCAAAATATAACTTTGAGGAGACACAAGTTACCCTGTAACAATGATAAAGATATCGCTTTCCCCTAAAATCAGGCCAAGCTAGAATATATGCTCTCACAACTCTATTAACATTGTATTAGCGGGTTGTAGTCATTTTAGTGAGGCCATGGAAGTAAATAAAAAGCATCCAGGTATAGAAGGAAGAGATAAAACCATACATGTTTACAGACAATATGTTCTTCTATGTAGAAAATCCATTGAAAGCTACAAAAAAGAGTTATCGGACCAACAAATGAGTTAGTAAACTCTGGGAATTAAAGATCAAGATATACAAAAAAGATAAACTCATGCCATTTGCATCAACATGGATGGATCTGGAAGGGATCATGCTAGATGAAATAAGCTAGAAAGAAAAAGAAAAACACTGGATGACTTCACTCACAACAGGAGTGTAAGGGATCAGGAAAAAAAGCAATTGTAATAAAGTAAAAACAAAAATCAACAACTATAAACCAGAGACATTCTATGGGAGTGGAGGAAGAAATAGGATCAAAACTGGGGTGGGACTATGGTGATGGCATATGGGTGTACTGGTAGTGGAAGTCCATGGGAATTACAACTGAGTGAACAAATGTACAAAATGAAGAATACACACACACACAAACATATATATATATATATATATACACACACATATATATATGCAATAAAATGCAAAAGATACAAAACTCAAATGGTTTTCTAGTACTGTCTACAATCAAAAAATGAAAAATTGAAAAACTTACATAAAAAATCAAAATATGTGCAAATCTGTTCAATGAAAACACTGTTGAAAGAAATTAAAGAAGATCTAAATAAATAAAGGCATATACCTTTTTTATTGGCCAAAAATAAAAAATATCTCAACTTCTCCCAAACTAGTCTACGGTTCAACTCAATTCCAATTAAAATCTCAGCAGGCATTTTTGTGGAAATGACAAAATGATTCTTGAAACACAAAAGATTTAAAGTAGCCAGAATAACTTGAAAATAAGAACAATTTTGGGCAACAGAGCTCTCCCATCTCACCCCCTGCTTTTCTGGCAAATTCTTTCATCCAGAACTTCTTGCCTACATCTGATTCTTTCCCAGAACATTGGGTATTTCTGTTGGGTTTGATCTTCCACCTGAACCCATAAGGGCTGGACAATAGCAAAGATTAAAAAAAAAAAAAATCAAAGAAATAAATCTATATGATTTCAAGATATATAAAAATATAGAACTATATTTATTGACAAAAGATACTCAGATCAATGAACAAAGGGATCATAAATGAAACAAAAAAAAGAAACAACAGGCCCTCCCTGGTGGCGCAGCGGGTTAAAGCACAGCACTGAGAATCTAAAGCCGCCTCTGCATGAGTTCCATCTCCGCCTGCCCCATAGGTGACCACATGGTGTGGCAGACCTCTCCTGACGGGCTTGCTGCTCCCCTCAGCAGTGTACTTCGTCGATCTGCCTGTTCTGCTCCCCACTCTGTCTCTGGTGAATCTTCTCACCGCCCCTGAGCCTCTGGCC
>NW_004567137.1:6369416-6402969 GCF_000260355.1 Condylura cristata
CCCACTCTGTCTCTGGTGAAGCCCCTCACCGCCCCTGAGTTCTCTGGCCTGTACCCCAATTCTGTATGTACAAATAAATAAATCTTAAAAAAAAAAAATATTAGTTTTCTAACTGTTAATAACTCTTAAAAATTAATCAGAAAGTAGAGGAAGACTCATAATAAAAAAAAAAGTAGAATCTTTGTGACCCTAAGGTAAGCAAAATTCTGTTAGAATGAGTGACAAGAATATGATTGATTTTTCTAAAAAAGGAAAAATTAATAAATCATGATTTATAAAAATCAAGAATGTATGTATGTTCTTCAAAAAGCAGTTAAAGACTAAAAAGACAAGCCACACAATGAAAGGAAATATTGTTAAATTTCACAGCCAACAAGACTTGTATCCAAAGAACTCTCAAATAAAATGAACTCTCAATATAAAGAAAACAAACAACTCAATTAATAAATTATTTAATAATAAAAGAATTAAGCATTTACATCCCTAAAGAGACATACCGGTGTCAAAAAAGTATATGCAAAGATGCTCAATATCACTAGTCTTTAGAAAAATACAAATTAGAACCACACATCGATTAGGATAGCTAACATTAAAATGCCCAACCGGCCCTCCCTGGTGGCATAGCGGGTTAAAGCACTGCACAAAGAAGCTTAAACCACTTCCGCATGAGTTTGATTCCCGCCTGCCCCAGAGGTGATCCACATAGTGCCACACACCTCTCCTGGCCCTCCCGCTGCTCCCCTCAGCAGTGTACTTCATCGATCTGCCTGTTCTGCTCCCCACTCTCTCTCTGCTCCCAACTCTCTCTCTTATGAATCCTCTCACCCTCCGCATCTCTGACCTGTACCCCAGTTCTGTACGAATAAATAAATAAATCTTAAAAAAAAAAAAAGCCCAATCATGCCAAGTATTGACAAAGAAATGAAGAAAATGAAGAAACTAAAACTCAAATACATTACTAATGGAAATGTGGAACTGGTATATCTATTTTGCAAAATAGTTTGGCAGTTTCTTAAAAGGTCAAATATAAACTATCATATCATCAGCCACCCTGAGCCCAAGTATTTACCTAAGAGGAACAATAACATACATGTCCATCTAAGTATTTTTGTATGACTGTTCATACAGCTTTATTTGTAATAGTCATACACTAAGAAATAATCCAAATTTCTGTTAAGAAGTGAACAGATAATCTGATTGCAGTCTATCCACACAATGAAATGTATTTAAGCAACATACATTAATATAAACAATACGTTGTCAGAATAATTGTGCAAAGTCAAAGAAGCCATAACCAAAAAAAAAAACAAAGGATACTCTACAATTTCATTTATATTTATTTTTTGTATTTCTCATTCCAAACAGGAAGCAGACAGTGGGCTTTCTGAAGGAACCAGACGGAAGAATTATTAGGGCACACAAGAGACTTTGAGAGGTAACATGTATGTTCACACTGACAGTTGATTATTTTAGTTATATTCATATAACCAGTTGATCAAATTACACACCTTAAATATATGCAGTTTACTATATTCCAATTATACTTCAATAAAGAAATTAGAAACAACTCATAGGAAATGAATTCACATATTTCCAAATTCCAGTTTTCACCAAAATTCATTCTGGGTTTGATTATATTACCGTTAAGGGGAAGGATGTCCTAAAGGAACTCTGCAGAGTCTTATGGACTCCACCTCCTCCTCCAGCTTTCTGGACAAGTATCCCCTACTCCAGTGATTGGAAACTACAACTCCCAGCAGTACCAGGGAGAGAACTGAGAGGACACAAGGGCGAAGCTATCAGGAATTCTGGGACATTTGGGGGATAAGTAGGGCACTATTGCATCTCTCGCTTGGGAAACAGCTCTCTGGACCGCGTGACTCGGTGTGTTCAGTCAGCCTAGCCGTAAGGTATTCCGGTTACTTTGTATTCTGCTCTCTTTCTCGGGGTTGTTTCCTATTCCTTTCCCCTTTTGTAAATAAACACGTTATTGACCCTTTTGTGTGTACCTGCAGGATAACTGAGTTGTAAGCGTGCGGGTGAGGCCCCACAGACAGGCGTCCTAGTCGATTCTGGGCTACCCTGTAACATTACTACTGTCTCAATTCTGAAGCTCTCTCTTCTACCCTAACAACAGCCATACCATCTCTATCTTTGAAATCCTTCATGTTCATCATAGTCTAATGCAAGCTAAGATAAAATACCACGTCCTCTGTAAAGTGGTTCCCCATTATTCACTATCAACATGAACAGCTCCTGCCCTTATAATCATAACTGTTATTTTCATTTACCTACATAATGCAGTTAATTTTTATATACTCATCAGTTCCACTATACTGGAAGTTCCTTGAGAGGGGGCTGTTTTTGTTTTGTTTTGTTTTGAATTGTATCGATGGCCTAACCGTGGTTTTGTTTATAAGAGTACTCTGTAACGATTTCAAGGGTGGACAGTGTGAAGGGAAGAAAAAGAAAATAACATATTCTATTCCCTCAACTCAAATTCTCTTCTGGAAGGAAACTTCTATTCTAAAAATCCCTTCCATGCAGATGTGCTAAATGGAGCTCTGTGTTATCTATACAAGGAGCTCATTTTAAACATGTCTCCCTGGAGATAACCTTTTAACCCAAAGGAGATATTCTGTGGTAGACATTTCAGATATTCTGAAAGACTGGTGGGAAAAATAACATTAAGAAAAATAACACCTTACAAATGCCCTTGCATGATGCAAGGTTGGCAACCTGCCCTAGCACACTGGGACAATAACTGACTTTCACAAGCTGAGTCAATGGATTTTTTTTTTTTCAAGACTCCTCAATGATCTCTAGAGAGTAGCTGTGTTGGAAGGATCTGACTTTCTATGTTTCTATGGTATCTGAAAAAAGAGAGACTTCTATTATTCTACTAAGAATTTACAGACAGGGAAACTGAGTGACAGAGGAGTCCAGAAGTCACAGAACAGTTGAAAGACAAAAGAAATAGGTAAATATTTCTCCTAAGTCAGACTAGAATCCCTTACCAGATCATGTTGCTTTAATATTTCATTAAACACTGAAAAAACATCTGACATCTGAATTGGGTAACTTCAAAATTGCTATGGATTAAAAAGTACAATATAGCAACTATAACAGTTTGGGGGCAATGGATTAATTGGATAAAATAGAAATTCCAATAATATTTTCATCAGAGTCTTACTTAAAGGGCTATTTCTTTTTCTGTAGACTGATCCAATGTATGTATAAACATACATTCATGGAATGTATGTGTAATGAAGATGCAACTAAAGAGAGGCTGCAAAGACCAGGGGAAGAACTTGAGGTTGAAGTTAAGAAATATTAAGTCATTGACCACTCATAAGCCCATGAGTATAATAAGTTATGCACTTTCCAAGACTGTAAAATCCATGAGCCTAAGAACTGTCTGCCTTCTTGATATATACCCATTCGTTCATTTATTGATCAAATGTTTCTTGTACCTAATACATCGGGACAAGATAGAGCCAGATGAAGTTCTCTCTGTGGGTGGAGACAACCAATCAATGAACAATACATGCACTAGAGGATGATAAATGCTCTTCAAAGAATTAACCCAGGGCAAGGTACGTGAGAATAACCAAGTAGTCATTAGATTAGGTTGTCACAACACATCCTTCTCAAGAGACAACATGTAGACTGACAACTGAATGACAGAGAGAACCTATGTAAACAAAGAGCCAGGAAGAATCATTCAGCTATAAGAAGCAGCATACTAGGGCACAAAGGAGAATGGTGTGGTCCAGAAAAAGGAAAAAAACATAAATGTAGCTAGAGGTGGGATATGGAAAAGAGAAGTGATTGATGGTAGATGAAGCAGGCAGGGTACAATATAAAAGGGCTTTAAAAGAAGGAGAAAGGGGTTAAGTTATTATTTTAAGAATGACAGAATGTCAGTGGAGACTTTTCAGCCCTGGAATAGAAAGATCATCTGATTAAAATTTTTAAAAGACCCCCTACTGAGTGAACTGTGTGGATGCAAGAGTGTAAGGAAGGAGTGTAAGTTAGGATAATGTCACAGTAGTACAAGAAAGACTAAACAATAACTTAGACTAGGACAGTAGACACATGAATACAGAAAATGGATGGGTTCAATTTATGTTTAGTAGGTAGCACTGACAATATACACAATGCTAAATCAGATGTTACATTTGTGGAAAAGAATTTAAGGAAAATGCCTACATTTTTAGCTTGACTAACTAGGTTACTATGACATAATATAACTTAGCAGGTACTAAAAAAAAACAACAATGTTTAATTAAAATTGAATATACTTACACTACACTTATTTAGACCTAAGTAAACCACTATGAAAATTTAGTACTGGAATTTTAGAAATTGTACAATCCAATATTTTGCAAATTACCCACACAAAACCACACCGAGTAGTTAAGAGACTTGCCAAAGTCAGATACTTGTTGACAGAATTGGTTTTATAACATGATTTCCTTGGAGTTTCAGTTCACTATTTTTTTAAGTGCCACTGATGCATAATATGTGGTTTTGAGGGTTACATCATTATACATCAACATCCATATATACTATATTAAGTTCACTGCTAAAATCTAACTTCATCCCTCACCATACAAGGACCCTTTTCACACAATTTGCACACACCCCTCCTCCGCACCTCCCCCTTTGGTACTCATTACTAACTCACTAATCTTTAAATATACCATGTGGCTGTGGCTAAGGACAGCTTAGCCACAGGAATTACTCCCTGCTACTCAAGGACAGCCAGACAATACCTGACATTATCAGACAATGTTCTGGTAAGTGTTTTTTCTACAACTGCGCATGGCGAAACAGAAACATGAAAGAGGGCCTACCTGCCTCCACCAGCCATACCAATCACACACACACAGACTCACCCATTTTACCTCTTATATAATGCCTCGAATCCAGTCTCTTTATGTCTTTATGTTTTCTACCTCCTCGCTGATGCCAACACCTACTTCTTCCAATATATGTTTGCTTTTTCAGTCCATTCTCCACCATCATGCAGGCCAATATTTTTTTTTCTCTTATTTTTTTTTAATAATATAATAGTTTATTTTTACATCATTTTGTACATTTTCTTTTCATCTCAATTGTAATGCCCGTGGGCTTCTCATCACCAAGTCACCCATATGCCATCACTTCCCTCCCCCTACTGTTTTTGATCCCACCCCCCACCCCACCTCCATAAAATGTCTCTGGGATATGGCTATTCATTATTATTATTTTCTCACCTGATCCATTATACTCCTGCTATGAGCAAAACCATCTGGTATTTTTCTTTTTCTTTCTGGCTTATCTCACTAAACATGATCTTTTCCAGCTCCATCCATGTTGCTGCAAAAGACATGTGTTTCTTTTTTGTTGCTGAGTAATATTCCATTGTGTATATGTACCACATCTTTTTAATCCAGTCATCTACTTTTGGGCATTTGCAGACCAATATTTTTATTTTTTTTTTAAGATTTATTTATTCATACAGAACTGGGGTACAGGCCAGAGATGCAGAAGGTGAGAGGATTCACCAGGGACAGAGTGGGGAGCAGAACAGGCAGATCGACGAAGTACACTGCTGAGGGGAGCAGCGGGCAGGTCAGAAGAGGTCTGCCAGCCATGTGGATCTCCTCAGGAACAGGCGGGGATCGAACTCATGTAGAAGTAGCTTAAGCTTCCCAGTGCAGTGCTTTAACCTGCTGTGCCACCAGGGAGGGCCACCAATATTTTTAAAAATAAATTTCCTCAACATCTTGTTCCTTCCTGCTCAGGGAGACACTTGCTAACCTTCTCCCTGAAATTTCTCCCCTTGATACAAAACACAACAAACAAAACAAAAACAATTATAAACCAGAGACATTCTCCAGGGGAGGGGAAAAGAAAGGAATTGAAAAGGGGGGGTTGGGGAAGGGGGAGTGAGGAGCACAGGGGACTGTGATGATGGTGCAGGGGCAAACTGGGGGAGAAAGTTCTATGTGGTCTATTCCTGGGAGGGGGGTGAAGTAAACACTGTATTATAATGAAAAATGTAAATTTAAAGAAACAAAAATAAATAAATAAATACATTAGAATTCTCTTTTTTTTTAAGATTTATTTATTTGCTCATACAGAACTGGGGTACAGTCAGAGGTGCAGGGGTGGTGAGAGGCTTCACCAGAGGCAGAGTGAGGAGCAGAACAGGCAGACTGAAGAAGTACACTGCTGAGGGGAGCAGCAGGCGGGTCAGGAGAGGTCTGCCACACCATGTGGATCCTCCGGGGCTGGGGATTGAACTTGCACTAAAACGGCTGCCGCCAGCTTGCAGTGCTGCGTCCAGGCCCGTTGCACCACCATGGAGGGCCCCACTAGAATTCTTTAAAAAAAATCTCTCCTCTTGCCCAGGCCACTCTCTTTTACTGGGATTTGGTCAATACACATTCTCTTTTTATAGCTTTGCTCATTTGATTTCAAGAAAGTAGTTTTGCACCCCCAACAAGTTATATTATTTATAGATCATTTTTAATTATTTGTAGAAGTTACTGCTTTTCAATAGATAATTGTACAATTAGTTATTTAATATCCATCTTCCTTGGTAGCTAAATGTATTTCCCTTATTGAAATGTAAGGACAATGAAGATTCAAACCACAGCAGTCCTGTTTAGTCCATATTTGGAATTCCTATTAGATGATTAAACAATGTATATATTCTTTTTGGCTGTAGATAAGAGATATCTTGTATATTTTATACTATTATAAAGTTTTATAAATTCTTAACTCAATTTGTCAGAAAACTGAATAATTAAAAAGTAACAAAGATGCTGAACACAGAGAAGGGAAAAATAAATTGGAAAGAAAATTAGATTGAGTAAAATCAAAATTAACCAATGTTATTTGAGCATTTACCCAAGTATTTCCTTTAAACATATGCAGCCTCACAGAGGTCCAACTTATTTAAACTACAGCACCCCACCAACAACCACTCAACACTCATATTGTTGTGGCAATTTCCCAGAGAAATCAGACAGCACTCAGACACGTGGAGAGATATTTACTTGTCAGACGGGCAGGCTCAGTGGGATCAGTCCCAAAAGGCTGAGCCCCGAATTACAGGAATGGTGAGGCTTTATCCAGGTTGCATGAGGAACCTTGTCATACCATCCATCATAGCATAAGCATTCTTTATTGTTTGGGATGGGGGTCAAGGTAGCCATAGCTACTACTGTGAACAAGCAGCACACTGCAGGGACTTTCTGCTCCAGAGAGCAGCAGAATCCAAGCAACAGACTGCCCCAGGCAAGGCCTGGGAAAGTAGCCGAACCTAGCAGACCTGGGAAACTTCCTGCTTTGATACAAATACTCTCTAATTACCTTGCTTTATTCTTCATAGTGTTTAATTACTACCCACCATTACATTACCTATTTGCTTACTTATCTGCCTTTCCTTCTATAAGGAGCAGGGACTTTAAATGGTCTAAATATTTCCCACCAACACCTGGAACATGATAGATGCACAATAAATATTGTGGGAGGAGGGGCAAACTTTTTTTAAAAAAAAAGATCAATGTAAATATACAGAGAGAGATAGATATAATTTAAAAAGAAGTAAATTACTTAAAAAAAAAAAGGATGTAAACACTCTAAGCCCAGTCCCAATGTGGATAAGAAAAAAAATCTGGTCACAATGAACACAATCGAGGCAAATACCCCAAAATATTTAATTTCTTTAGTCATTATGAAATTTCTTTTGAAAATATTCAGTAAGAATAAATCTCCAAGTATTATGAACAGATTACCAATAGTGTTAATGGTAATAAATAAACCTGTTTGCTTATTAATTAGTAAGTAATTAGAAGCAATTTTTATTTTTCATTTTCTGTGACTTCTTATTCTATTTATCTGATTTATTCGTATGGAAACATCAGCTTTCAGAATCATAAAAAAAATCATAAAAAAAAAATATTCCTTCCTCATCGAGTTCTTGTGAGAACTAAAAGAGCTAACTTTTGAAAGGACCGGGGCCCTGCCTGAAGCACTGCAAAAACTCAACAAAGGGGAGATGTTACTGCCACATTTAATTATTCAATTCCTAAATGGTGCACCTAATCCACATGTAAAGAGAGGAGGCAAAGATCTTGAGATTCCTATTGTTTTGTTTGTCCAAACGTTATTCTACACAAAATTGAAGTTTGGGAAACTCTCGGCTACCCTCTATTATACTCCTATGCCCCTTTATTATTGATAATGCAGATAATGAGCCATTTACCATTTTCAGTGAAGACATCCAAGGAATGTTTTAGCCTAACAACTCATGCCCCAAGAAATAAAGCTGCTCCTGAAGATCACGCCTCTTTGTTAGTCCTGCATCCAGCACCTCCTACCACCTCATCTTTCCAAAGTCACTATCACCTCAGGAATGTCACCTGGTCAGGCTCCTTTCTTTACACAGAAGTTGTCAAATCTCTTTCTCACTAGTTATTTATTGATCATTACAAAAGAATATTTGATTCCTGGTTATTTTCCAAAGAGTTAACTTTAAGCTCTTTATTACAACTTACTTGTCCATGATAGTATTTTAGGAGATGATCATGCTTCTCAAAACACACTAATTTCTACCTCTAGTGAAGCCAGGAGAACAGCTACCCTTTGGTGTGATTTGTCCCTTCCTACAGATTCACTTGTGCCACATCTCTCCAGGATCCCACCACAGCGTACAGCACAGCACCACAGGATGCAGGTACTCATCCAGCACTTGTTCTGGCACCATATCCTATAGTGTCACTTAGCAAGCCCCACAAAGGACAGTTTTTTTTCAGGCCCTCAATATCTTGGTGATTCGAGAATGACCTCCTAAAATCCTACAACTGCAAATTTCAACCTGATGGCCTAACTCCTCAAACTAAAATACCTTCTCCTTGAGTCTTTAACGGAGCAAGCAGGTAAAGGAAAACCAGTGCTAGCTCTCACTCCATTTCCTGTGTGTTAACTAACATAGGACACAGCTTTTATGGCTTTATTAACATATCAATGGACACATATGCCCCTTCTAAGAATCATTTTAGTTTTCAAAGTAAAAATCTCCACGACAATCGCAAAATGTCAAATTTGAGAAGCTATGTGTTCTGCAGGTTACCCAGGAAAACCCAAAAATGTGAGTTCTGATTATTATCGCGCCCCACCCCCCACCCCACCCCCACCCCCGCATCAAATTGCTGTTTTGGCCAAGCCTGCTATGTGCCCACACTGAAAACAAACCCTGCCTCACTTAAGCCATTCTGCTGGGAAGAGTAGCACTTTAGAGGAAAGGGAACTTTCGTGCTTAGGTTTTACCAGTAATTAAAGGGTGTTTGTGTAATGTGGAGAAGGGGTAAGGCTATGTCATCAGGGCTTTTGAGATAGTCAGCTTTGGTATTATACCCATGAATTGTAAACAGTAAATCTGAAATCTTCTGTGACTGTAGATGCATGAAGGGTCCTCACCATAAATGACATGGCCACCGACTCTAGCAGCCTAAGCCTGTTTCATTTCATGCAAAGAAGAATCTTAAAGTTTTGTATCCCCCTATTCAAGACAACTGACCGTTGAATTCATCTCTCAGAAACATCTATTAAATGTCTGATGTCTTCATTCGAACCTGTTTGAGTCACTATGCCAGTCCTTAGGATTCAAAGATAAAAAAGGCACATCTGTATCCTCTAAAAGCTCACAATCTAGTAGAAAAGTCAGACGTGATTGAAAAATAGGCAGGTTTACCCCTTCCAAACAACCTCCAGAGTTGTTTCAGGAGTCCCTTGATATTATGATGCTCTTCTGTGAGCCTCTTCTTTCAAATCTATTTTTACTACTTGCTTGTCTTTTTCAAGTCAAAGTTAATTCCTTTGATGTTCCTTTCTAAAGCATACCCAAAAGCATTTTAGTTCCATGATCAAAATTCATGACAGCAATGGCATTTTTCTTAAAGTGCTAGAGATATCCAGTTCTAGCTCTTCAAAATCCAAAGAATTCAAAACCTCCCTGGGGATTTTAAATGACCATATGGGAAAAAAACAGGCCTATATGTAACCAAAAGCCTTAACGAGAGTCAGTTACACAGCTGTCTGTGTTGCAAAGAGAGACAGAATATCGAAGGGAAAGGAAGATGGGCTTTGAAGCAAACAGAACTGAGGTTGAATTTAAACTCTCCAGCTATGTGACATTTAGGCAAGTTGCTGAAGCTTCTAAAATGTAGTTTTCTAATGTTTAGATGCACAAAAAACTGCCTTAAACTGTGACTGTAGGGTCTAAAAGATGTTGTGGCGTTCCTTTCACATAACCGATACTATAAATGGCAGCTATTACTACATTATTCCCAGTTTAATTATGTGTAGAAATGAAATTATTAACCACAACCTGGATAATTACACACCAATATAAAATCCACTTTAAAAATAGGGCTTAATAGTAAACCTAGGGGGAAAAGATGGTTGGTTGATTTCAGAAAAATAGTTCTCCTAATCTGTACACTTAAAAATATCCAATGATGAAAAAATAAATATATCCAATGATGGACCTAACTTAATCACGGTGGGAGGACACCCATTCATAAAAAAATCTATAAGAAAAAAGAACAGGCTTCTCAGCCTCTTGACTCCTCTCTCCCTCCTGCTTCACACTCTGTATATGTCTCTCCTCTTTGGTTCTCCCCTGGTGGAGATGAGCATGTGAAAAATATCTGTGGGGAAATACTAAGTAGTCAAATCTTCTTAAAAAGTGAGGGAAACTAGCTACAGAATTATGGTCCCTTATTATCTATTATCAGTTCCCCAAACTCCCCTTATATTACCATATGTTAACTAACATGATTAAAAATTATAGATTATGGACCTACTTTGCCTCATAATGAGGATCTCAATACCCAGGACCAAAGAAAATACACTTCTTCTAGATTAGGGATCTTTACTGCCCATGATCTAGTCCTAATAATTCATCAGCCCAAATCAGAAGGCTGAGAAGTCAAATAAAATATTACATTTAATTGTTTCTAGTAAGATATATCTCAAGTGAATGAGACATCATCCATTATCTCATGCTGGTCAGAAGTTTGGATAACACTAACAATAATAGGAAAACAAACCACTTTAACAACATTTATTTATACAGTAGTAGACATGTTCTTAAATAGCACTTTCTCAGCAGCTGTCCTGTGATTTCTCAGCTGAACACCTTCCTCTGCTCTGGGTAGTATCAGACAGAAACTATGTCTCTCAGTGGCTAAATCATCAACCTCCATTGTTCAATGGGTGATCAATAAACTCACCAAAAAATGTATTTTGTAAATTAAATGCATTCTTGTGTTTTTCCAGAACTGCATAATTTATAACCAAAAATCAATTAGTAAACCCCCTTCATTGTAATATATTCATAGACTACCACAAGAGCTAGTCAGAAATAAAAGATAGCACCCTAAAGCCTTTTAAGGCCTGTTAACATCCACATACCATACTGTAACTAGATTAATTATCACAATGAACCTGTTTTAATTAATTTTATTTATTTATGTGCTTCTCTTAATTGCATTTCCCTTACAGAACTCACACTTTCTAACACTGGATGGTAAGATAAATACAAGTTCCTCTGCAGAGAACAAATACTTGCTGGACAATTGTTACAGAATTGTTCTTCTACCAACATGAACTCTGGAAGCAATGTCCTGTTTGTTGGTAATGGAGTCTTGTCTAGCCCAGACAATCATTACATCTCTCTGCAGGAAGAAACCTTGAGGAGATATAGAAAGCTGAGTCTACTTAAGAAGTAAAAGTAGCTGAGAACTTGGAAGACCACTATAAAGAAGCTATCATTTCCCTGAGGGTATGACAGAACTGGAACTATCAGCACTCTAATGTCATAGCTTGGAGTTCTAGAAAATGAAGAAATGACAGTCTAGGATATCCATTCCTCGTTTGTGTGTATCTTCTGTCATGAAAAATGCTAATAAACCCAAGAAGGAAAGAATGATGCTCAGAAGGTGGAATTAAAGACCAAGACTGGGTAGAATCATGTTCCAAAAATTCTAAGCAGCTTAATTGGGTAAGCTAAGTGCTTTCTTTTTTTTTTTTTAAGATGTAGTTATTTATGCATACAAGAATGGGGTACAGGCCAGAGGTGAGGGAGGTAAGAGGATTCACCAGACAGAGTGGGGGGGAGGGGTAAAACAGACAGATTAACTGAAATATACTGCTGAGGGGAGCAGCAGGCAGGTCAGGAGAGGTCTGCTGAGGCACATGGGTCAGCTCCCTGGCCTGGGATCAAACCGTACTGCAGTATCTGTGGATAGCTTCATAGTGCTGTGCTTTAACCTACTGTGCCACCAGAGAGGGCCCAAGCTAAGTGCTTCTAACCAGGTAATTACATCTCAGGCTTCTGACAGAAATCACAAAAAGTGAATGAGAATCTCACTGGAATTTTCACTGAGGAAAACCCAGGGAAAAAGAAAGGCACCAGAAGATGAAGATTAATACTGACTTAATAAACTTAAAAGTGAGAGGGACAGGGGATTTTCATTAACTGAATTCTTAAATTCTACGTTGATTCGGGGCAAGTCAGGAGTTACGAAAATCAAGTAGGATCAGCAAAAAATTGTGATGAACAATTCAAGCCAGACCTAACTCATTTTCTCGTTTGATAAAATTACTGGAGTGGGAGACAAGGAAAGTACTGTGGACATATGTGCCTTTAGCAAGGCATTTGACAGGCTCTCTAATTTTACCTTTACAGGCAGTGTTTTCCAAATTGGTATCTGTAAAGAATACACTTCCATAGGCTATTCAAATGAAGTTCATATACAAGTTTGTCTGGGTTAAACAAAATACAAATTTGAAAAGATTTTGTGTATACACACACACACACACACACACATGTTCATACACACACACATGACTTGTACCATGTCTCTCCAAGAAGAGAATGTAGTGTTTACTTCTCTCAAACATTGAAAAATACGATACCCATTTTTGTTTAGGTAGAGCTATTCACATCTTGAAACACAACTTTGGAACTGTTTTATTAGGACAAGAAGCAGGTATTAAATAAAATCCACAATTAAAAAGTGTCCTGATGATTAAGTCAACCCCACCTATAAACATTATAAACAGAGCACTGAGCTGAAACTATGTTGGTGGCATAGTGTAAGCATAGCTGCCTTCCAAATACTTAGAGAACAGTCTTGTTGACATAACAATAGATTGACGGCTCAAGGTTAAATTTTGCCCAACCCTAGTTTCATAATTAGAGCTGCCTGAATATTAGTGGACTCTGATGTCTGTAAATTTACTGTCACAGGTGTGTTCCAACAGAAGTTTTGCTAGGGGGTGGAGGCCAGAAAGCTGGAGTAGGGGGTGGAGTCCACAAAACTCTGCAAAGTTCCTAATGGAAAAACAGTAGAGGGAACTAGTATGAAAGAAGAATGGACTACAGGCTTTAGGATTTATTTACTCTTAACACTCATACATTGGCCTAGGGACATAGACCTGGTGGTTCTCACCTAATGGCTAGAATTGTTGGAGTAAAGACATCAGGCTGAGACCAGAATCCACACATTAGGACAAAACTAAGAGGCAACACAGGTCCTTGGGTCTTAATCTCTTGATATTAACCTTGGGCTTTAGGGCAGTCAGCAACTTGGAGTTAAGAGGGAGCCTCAGCCTTTAGGACAGAGTTACCATATTTTTAACCTTGACAAACAGCTTTGAGTTTGAGAAATGCTGACCTACCTCAAAGTAACTATTCTGCCACTAGAATTAGTCCAGAAACTAGAGGTGGAGCCGGGATAGTATGAGTTGGGGAGGTAATGAATACTTCCAACGGTGAGAGAGAAGAGCATTGAAAAGTCCATTACTCTATGAATCTTGGACCTACAACTTTTTTCTATAGAGAACATTATGTCCAATATCATAATTTCAGATTAAACAGCAGCAGATACTTTCTGTTTCAACTTTACACAGGAACAAAAAATATTCCCTCCTTGATTACAAAAATGAATTTGAACATAAATTTGTGGAAAACAGCATGGACCATCTAAGAATAAGAGATTAAAAGGACTGAACTTGATGAAATGGCTACATCATGAAGAATACATTAATCTGAAGTAGCCAAGACAAGCTTATTAACACATAAAATTTAAAAAATAGAAAAATAAGTTAACAACAATAAAGAGAACCAAAACTATGTGTCATGTACTATGGCATTTATATATGAAAAGCTTTATTTCCATAACCACCCTCGCATAACTGTATTATTACATTACATTTACAGAGGGAAAACTCAGGCAAAGAGAGGCAAAATCATCAAGGCAGATACAACTGAAGGTTAATGTGCTTAAGCAAGCAGCACACAAAAAAAGGTGCTAATTCAAAATAGAGCACATATTTAAAAAGAAAAGGAATGCTAGAGCCCATGATGCTCAGGGTATAGGAAAAGCAGACATCTCATCTGCTGATGGTGGGAGTATAAACTGATATAGCATTTCTGGAAGAGAATTTGGCAATAGGTATAAGAAGTCTTAAAAATATCCATTCTCTTCTTCAATCCAGTAACTCCACTTCTGGAACTTTTCCTGAAGAAAAATGAGTATGTGAACAAAGGTTTCTCCATAAGATTATGCATCATGACATTGCTTATAATGGAAAACAAGTTGCTTCAGTTAATATTATAACTAAAGTATTAAAATGTAATGCAATCTCTAAAAGCAATGCAGTAAATATATCTATACACGTGTGAAGACATTTCTATTATTTTCTGAGTGAAACCAACAGCAAATGTGTTCTAGAACTGTTATGTATCAAAATTACAATGATAGTTTGAGCGATGGGATTATCAGTGGATGCTATTTTCTTCCTCTGGAGTTTTCTGTATTTTCAAGAACCTAATACATGAGAAATAGTTAAAAGAGTAAACTCATGGCAATATATCCAGGTTCAAATCACAGCTCTGCTCTTAGAATCATTGGGTGGCTTAGAAAGCTTATTAATTTCTTCATCATTAAAATGGGAATATGACTCATATCTAGCACTGGCTTGAGAATTAAATTAATATATTAGAATAATGTATTGAACACTGACAAACATCAAAAGAATTAGTAACTTATTTTTGCTTGTAATATCAAGTAAATTTCCCACAACAAAAATAATATCACCAACTATTTTCAAATACTATTTTCAGAACTGAATACCCTCCATGTCCATCCTATGCACTCATTAGCTTTTATTAAAAAAAAAAAAAAACAAAGCAAGGAAAGTGTAACTTTGCCTACTACGGAGAGATGGTGTGGGCAGTCATACAGCTGTTCTGTCTTAGAGAGCACCTGTTTTCTTTGTCTGTCTGGTTTCCAAATATTTCATAGTGATTCTGCTACTATTAGCTACAACATGCCCAGACAAAAGTAATCAAGTTTAAGCTAGTATAATAATAAATGGTATATGATTATGATGGAAATAAAAAGAAATCTTTTCTGAAAGTAGAGGAAGATCGTGAGATGTTACACATAAAGATGAGATGAATCATGGGACTATAACGGAAAAAAAATCTTCACAAAAAAAAGCAAATCATGTGACATTCGAAAGCACCAGACCTATTTAATCTATAGTAATCTGTAACCAGTAAGGAAAAGTGAATAAGGGTCATAAACAACTTTGAGGACACAGCAAACAACGAGCCAGATGATCATGTGTTACCTTATCTGTAATCTGTTGGAACTGACTATTTTTTTGAGAATTTAGGTGCTAATTGTGATCTGCTGGGAATGAAACCTTTGAGTTCATGAGCCCATTGGTCAAGATCTTGTGTCTAATTTCCTTATGGAAGCAAGAGGTAGAATGAAATCCTAGGTCTCAGAAGCACTGTGACTTTCCCCAATTCTGTTGATGGAGAGATTCAGGGGAGCAGGGGAGTGGCTTTTAATGGCCCCCACAGATTTGCAGTGTAGACAGTACCACCACTTGGGAGAAAAAGTGTTAAACTGCATATTAACTAGGAAAATAGCACACCTTGTTTCAACACCTTAAATTTGTATTTTGTGGGAATGTACTTAGAAAATTCAAGTTCGAACACTTAGAAATATTGTAACGGTGTTACTATTTTAAAAATAACCTTTAAAACCATATTATACTTTTGGGTATACAGTGTATCATTCTATTTATGTGCAAATGTACTTTGGGACAATTTTTTTTTATTAAGGTATTCTATACATTTCCTCATCAAGGTGCCCAGAAAATTTGGAAAGAAGAAAAATAAAACCAGCCAATGAATACATCATGTACAGAGACGCAAAGTCACCTGAAGGAGATAGGATGTTTTCTGTGCCAGGAAGGCGCAATTATACCTATATTAATTATTTTAACATATAAAAAAAAAAAAAGAAAAGAAAACAGACTAGACAAAAAAGCGGTGTTCAGCCTAGAAATAGGAGTCACTGAAGCATTGATTGGCAGAGTCTGTTCTATTATTGTCCAAAAAAAGAAAAGATGAGGCAAATGGATTTTGAGTATTTGAGTCTTCTTGTTAAGGCCAACTCTACTGGAAATGGGGATACATCTTATTATGTCAGGATGATTCCATTAAATGTGAGAATCATCTAACTTTCATCATGCTGTTCAACTGATCAACAAGCAATCCTCAAATGATAAGGTAGCTTTCTAGATAGTTATCCCTACAGAGACATAATGTTGCATCGACAACATCCATGAAATATTCTAGTCCTTGTGACAACTTCACATTATATGTTATTAAATTGACTGATTATTACTACTACTTCATTTTCTGTCTCGCTTGACAAGACAAAATCCATTTTCATCTATGTCCATACATGTGAAGATATTTCCCATTGAAAATTTAAAAACTGCAGTCTTTATTAATACATCAGTCTTCCTAAACCTGATTAGTGTGAGGCAGCCCTTAAAAGGCAGATCCACTCTTCTTATGGAGAGAGAATGAGATGAGGAACCTGACTACAAGCAACTAAGATTAGCTGTACAATCCACACTGACTTTCCCAGGTTGTACTACCCTGCTTTCGCTGTTAGCTGAAGGCAAACACTCTATATTTCAATATGCAGTAAATCGTGAATTTTCTCTGTACTCAGTAGAGTTCATTTGAGATCCATTCAAAGATTTATTATCTGGACAGGAAACAGGACAAGCAACAAAAACGATGTTCTAATAATCCTGGAAATGACCAGGCTGAGGAGACCAGATAAGTGCTCAGAACCATAAGAGTGGAGAAAAAAGGACCCTTGTCATAGCTAAGAACAAACTGTGGCTTCAGTTACTACCTCAGGTACATGGTGCACTCTTTGGCACTAGTTTTGGAACACTGAAAATCTGACCAAATTTATTGTGATTACCTGCCTAAAAAAAAAAAAAAAAACAAAAAACATGCTTGTCCATGATTATTATTGATTATGTAAGAGTCATGATGCTGAAGTATAAAATGCTATCATTTACTTTGAATTCAGCACAGAAATTTTACATTAACTGTCTGCAGTAATCTGATGATCTGATATGGTGAGCTTTCATCCCTTCCCTCTGTTTCTTTGAGACACCTTTTCTGATATGCTAACTAACAAGAAACATTGACCCTCTCATTAAGTCAGATTTTTTTCACTATAAGAATGCATGTCGCCAACAAAAGCTCCTCAAGAGGTTCACAGAAATGAAGTAGTTAAATGATAAAAATGTGAAATGTTATGCAGCAAGCTGTGTACAATTAACTAGAATTCAAATATACACCTTGTTCCAATCCAAGCCATTTATCAGATAAAAATAGTCTGCTACAAGAATGTCATGATTAATGAGGTGAGACTCCAGCTAATTACTGTTTCCTCCAGAAGTAATTAGGTTGGCATTGCTAATCAAGATGAATGAACACTCTGACCCGCTTTTTTAAATGTAAAACTATGAGCCGCTACTGCAATAACATCATTTAGTTCAGGCAATGTAGTCTTTATTAGGCTTGTAGTTTGATTAAATTCTTTTGTTACACCAGGCTTTCCACACATGAACAGATGAATGCTGTGATGTTCAAAGAGTTTTTCACCCTTAATTAAAGACTGAAAAGGCTTGTTCAATTCACAGGGCAATACATAGGACAGCTCTAAATTGATAGCTTTTAAGTAGAGAATAACAGAAGGAGTCTTAGGGCTTGCCCTGCCGTGAAAGGTTTTTCCTCCTACTATAATTCTACTTATTAGGGTTAAAAAATGAATGTAAAATACTTTTATTATATTTTATTAAACAGCTTTTTCAGTTCATCACAGCCTCTTTTAAGGAGCACAATGTGTATATCTGTACTTACTTATTTTTTAATGCAATTAATATAAGGGGCGAGGAGTATAGTTGATTCAATACCATTAGCAGCACACACTGCGGTGTAGAATGCAGGGCTGAAGAGCAGGCAGTCAGTTGTGCTCACTCCTGCATTTCCATCAGAGTAACTAATATTTTATATTAATGGTTATGGTAAAGTAAAAGAAATATTTTCTCAAGATGCAATTCTATTTCATTTTCTTTCCAAGTGCTAACTCCTTGGTTTGAAACTAAACTGATATCTGATAAACTCTGAAGATGATCACTTACTAATCTGTTACCAAAAATGTTAATATATTTGCCCCCAAATTAGTCGTCTAGAGGCCTGTCGAAAATCTTGGGACCTCATCACTTCCACATACTTAATATGTTTCCTTCATCTGCCTCCCCTTTCTTTAATCTTCAGAATTTCCATTTTCTGATTCCTAATGTTTTTCTGTAGTTATTCCAAAAGGGTAGGATTATCCCCTCTACTCTTCCTCTGCCAGTTGGTTTAGATTTCCACTTGCCAGGTTGGGAAATCCTATTTTTATATCTTCTACTTAATTATATTCCCAGTCTAGAATGTGCTGTCTCCTCTTTGATTGACATGTTTGGACCTCCTGCTGCTTTGTTTTTCTCTGCAATTTTGTATACAGGAGGATAAAATAATCTTAAATTTTGACACCTTGTCTAGGTCTAGTTTCTTTTTTGGGTTTTTTTCCCTTGTTGTAGGATTTCAGAAATGGCTTTTAGCATGAGTGATTTCCATTTTTAAAACATTCTGTCTTCATTTAGAAAGACGGAAATACAGCAGACCTGCAGGTCCTGCGATGTCTGTTCTCCTGAACTCCTTTGAACGGGCGGCAGAAGCCGGCCCTGCCCATTCCCACAGTTTCTGGAAACCCGGCCACAGTGGCACACAAAGCTTTACCGTGAGACCGAAAACCTAGACCCCGGTGCCTGCGGCACCACGATAGGTAAATGTGTCACGCCACGCCCCGCTGCTCAAGGGTAATTGTCAGGGTGTCATTATACACGACACTTCATTTTCTTTCCTAATTTTCCAGTTGGGTTTTGAATTTGTCATAGTTCCGTGTCATTTACTTTACTCCATCATTATTCTACACCAGACTGCCTTTCTTAAATGTGGCTCCCCTCACGTCTACGGGTAGCGTTAGAATTCGTCCTAGGATGTTGTATTAAATAGCTCCCAAGCTTTTTTAGACTTGTCTCTCGGGTTCTCTCTTTTCCTTGGTGCCTGTCTGTTTAGCACAAGGATAGCTCCTGTTCTGCCTGATAAACCCAAGCTGGTATCTTGTGCTTTCTGCCATGTGTTATTTAATTAAAACATGTAGTTCTTTCTTGGTCTTCTAAATAGTTCTGGCACCACAGTAGTTGCTGAGAGTCAGGGCAGCCATAGAACTTAACACAGAGCTTCTGACCTTGTTCTAGCCTATTACAGATTCCTAATTTTGTTTTGTTTCATTATGTACCCTCAGTCCCTGGTGAGAATTAAGGATAAGCTGTTTGAGCTCAGGTACAAAGCCACATACTTCCAACATACACTCTTAAAATTATAGTAGATACAAAGCATTCTTACTGAACAGAATTATAACTTCCTAAAAATAAAAGCCCCACCTCAGAAGAAATTTTCTATTAGATAATGCCTTTAAGCTGAGTTCCTTCAGACACATTGGCTGCATTTAGCAAAAATGAAATATTAAACTTGGAGCAAAATATCCTTCTGTAAAGTGATTCACACTATCTCCTTCCTTTATTCTTTTAAAAATATCATAGTTAATGGAATTATTCACGTTTTTCTCAACTCTGCACTTCACGGTTTGTTTGGAAGATACTGCATGGAAAAGAAGTTAATTTAATCTTTCTCAGCCTCTCTTCAGTGTCCGCCCCCCCCCCCGCCCGCACCCAAGTTAGAGCCCCTGTGTTTCTAACCCAACACTGTATGTTTTATGATTCAATTTCCTCATCATAAGGCAGTATTTTTAAAAACTGACTTACTGAATGCATAAGAAGTGTCTAAACATTCACTAAAAACAGTAGCCAAACCCGAGAGTCTCGACCCCTTGGAGAGCAGGAAAGAAAGAAAATCCTATTTAGACAGCAGAGAGAAGTTCAGAAAATCTGAACCTCTTCTCTCACGTTATACCCCAAGGTGGGTTTGGGACCGAGTCCAGGAGGGCGAGCGGCATGGTCGACACACTCACCAGCACCCCGGTGCGCCCCCAGCAGCAGGGCCTCGTGAGGGCCGCGTGGGAAGAAGTTCCAGGTTGCCTGGGCCGCGCGGGCACCTCCACTGGCAGCACTTCACTGGGCACCCCTTCTCTTTCACGACAGTCGCGGCCACCTGGGTGTCCGTGTTCACCGCACGTGGGAGTATCTGTTCTCTTTCACGACAGCAGCCGCAAAGCGCACAGGCGTCCCCTCTGGTTCCGTGAAGGCCTCGCCGCGCGCTATCATGGCGTCAGCTCCCGCTGGACACACCAGGACACGTTTTTCCGCCAGTCCTGTGGTAATATTTGTAAGTTACTTTTTGGCACTCAAAGGGTTTTCATGTACATGAATTGATAATCATGTCTTCCCTTGATGCCCTTTCCACGCAGGAATGTGTCCTAGGGACGCTCTGTAGCCGCGTTGCCGGGAAACCTGTCCCACAGGGCGCGGTGCGTGGAATCTGGGGGCCCTTGGCATTTGGCACTGTGAGATCGGTTGTTTCTAAAGTAAGGCCTTCTGTCCATTTAGATTACAGTCCAAAGGGGAGAGGACACAGAACAGCAAATACCACGAGGATCTTACCACCTCCCTGATGTTCAAGCAGAGCACCCCGGGACGAGGGTAGAGACTAAGTGGTGATGGGAGAAACCACAGCATTGCCCCAGGCCTGGCCTGGAGCCCACATGGTGAGGAAAGCTGCGTCTGAGGAGTAACCCAGAGGCGAGCCGGCAGGCCAAGGTATGGGCGCTCGTTCAGCAGTCATTTAAGAATTGCCCGCCTGTGTACAGCAAAATGAGGGTTTCAGCCACCACAGAGCTTACAAGTGAGCAGAGTATACAGAATGCTGTAATGGACTAGCCAGAGACCCCTAAATAGCCATAGGGGTGGGTGGGTGATGTGGGAAAGAGTCCCCTAGAAAAGCACAGGTTTAAAATTAAGCCAGATTCAGTCTTTATCTGCTATACAGTAGGAGAACTGAGCTAATCAGGAGACCCCGGGTTTAACCATCATTGCTAGATCCATGAGGGGAAATATGATCAAGGAAATGAGGGAAATTAGCATGATTCATTACTAGCTAGGGGTTTGGTTCTAAACAATTATGTGGAAACTTTGTTATGTGGTGACTTCATATACACAGAGAGTAATACTTCTTGGATAAGCAGTTTAAACAATTTAGATTCACATTTACCAAAATGTGTTCCATGAATTACTAGTCCCATAGAGTAATCCTGTCAAAAGAATTACATGGTCAAACGCCTTTGGAAAACTTTGAAAATTGTCACCATCTCTTCAAGATTTATTTATAACCCCCCATATATATTTAATTAATTATATTTTATCTAATATAGTTATCTCATATATTTATAGTGATGACATTAATGATATTTATTCTAGTATATACATGTCATAATTTATTTAAATGTATAAATGAGAAAATTAATTAAGTACATGTATATTTAAGGCACTATAAAGGCTTTTTAATTGTCTTACTTTTTTATTGAGGTGACATTGGTTCACAACACTGTGTATGATTTAGGAGTGTAAGTCCACACTTCTTCAAACGTATGTTATCAAAAATGTCCAGAACCAAAGCACCCAAAACCATACTAGTATCCAGTGGGTCCCCCAACCCCCTGCCTTTTTTACCCTACTCTTTACCCTCCCTTTCAGGCAGTCTTAATTCTGTAGTCATATTTCTGCAATCTGTTCTTTTGTTTCCATTCTTTATTCTACATATGCCTGCAACCATTCAGTATTTGTCTTTCCCCTAACTTGTCTCATTTAGCGTCATCCCACCCAGCCATTTTGTTGCAAATGGTAGGATTTTACTTTCTATAACTGGGTACTGTTCCATTCTGCATATGTGCATCCTCTTAACCAGTTACTCTGATCTGTCCTTGAAAATTTAGGTTGTTTCTGTAACTTCACTAATGTAAATAATAAAATACTTTTTAAAAATTACAATTAAGAAAGGTACAAGAATATTACAACTCTGACAATATTTTACTATGGAACTCATTTTTTGTAAAAAAATTTTATATTTCTTGGAATTACTGTTCTACACGGGAAGCTGTTGTAAATTAGACATCAGCAAACTTCTTCCTGTAAAGGACCACATAGTAAATATTTTAGGCTTTGGGTGCTGTGTCCTATTTGTCACAACTAGTCAATTTTATCAGTCTACGGCAAAAATAGCCATAAACAATATGTCAATGAATGGGCCTGGTTGTTTCTAACAAAACTTACAGAAACAAGCATTTTTTTCCTTGCTCACATGGTGAGTAAGCAAGAAAGGAAACACCTCCTTAAGTTTAATTCTCATCAATAGGTTCTTATCAGAAAGTGATTAAGTTGCTTTCTAGGAATCCAAAAAGACAAAAATGTGAATGCTGGAGACAGTCAGATATGTGCTCGTCCTGGCCACCAGTCTGAGAACTACCAGATACACACTTTAACTTGGCTGATAGACATATTGCATGAGGACTTTCACCATGAGCAGCCATGGAGCATCTCAGCAAGAAGTTTGAAGAAGGACCAACCTGGGATCTTTGTCAATGCTTGTGGGAAGGTTCTAAGAAGTGGTGCATTGCTCTGGATTCGAGGCTTTCAGGAAGTCTACAGAAAACTAGATGGATTCTGAAGTTAAAGTTAAAGTTCTGTTTGGTCAAGAAGCAGAGATCTCCCTAGACATAATAAGGAATAATTGGTCATGTCTGTAATTTGAACAACATTCACATTTGTGTTATTAGTTATGGAGTAGTCTTGTTTTGTCTTGATCCATCACAGAGACAGAGCATCCTCGTACTGTCAAAGTTCTATAATTTTAAATTCAACAGGAAAAGATCATGGCCTAGCTGAGAATGTCAAGCCATTCATAGAAATACCACATTTGTGCTCAGAGAGCAAGTGAGTTCCTAGCTGTCAGTGGTACATGCTTAAGCAAAACAGATTTCAGAAGTATCTGAAGAAAGAAAGGTAGCGCCAGTAGGCATAAGGACCAAATGATTTGAAAGAGATGAGGAGTTCTAAAATGTAAAGATTAGGCAATGCAGTCTCACTCAGTTCCCAGTGAAGAAGAAAGGGAGTGTCTTAAAGACATTCAAAGGAGTAACAGGAAGGGCACTTAAGTTTTAAATGACTTATACACATGAACAAAAGAGAAAAATAGCTCTATTGTTGATTGGGATAAGACAATCTGATCCTATAAGAACAAGCAGAATAGCCTGAAACCAAGTAAAGTTGGCGACTTCTTACTGCAATTTCAGGAAGGAAAACTGTATTGAATAACTTTTCAGAGTATTAGCAGGGAACAGGTGGTTGTCTAATGTGTCTGAGAAGAGATTAATAAAGAGCCCTTACAATCATTTCAGAAAGGGGGGGAAATGGCATGGGCCCTGTCATTAGGAATAACAGCAAGCTTTCTTTGTCCCCAGGTTTGAAGAAACAAGGAGTCAACAACAGCTCTCAAAGAGAGATGTATGCAGGAGCCTGACTGCTGGCCATGTGACCTTTGCTGAAGGAATTAGCAGCTGACAATCACCTGTCAGTGAAGAATCCACAGAAATGAACACCCCAGTCTTCATTCTTTACCACCATCCCATTTGCTGCTGGTGACATCCATTGTCCAAATCCAACTAGAAGCCAAAAGACAAAGAAAGCTGTGGGTACAGCCCATGGAAACAGCCTCCTGGGAGACCAGAAAGGATGGTGTGTAGATCCGGATGGGGAAAGGGAATGTAAATTCCCATCAACTCAAGAGTCCACTGATCCATGATTATGTTAGTACTACTCATTGCATGAAACAATAGCTCCTAATTTCCTCTCTTCATGTGAACATTGCTGTTGTGTGTTTTTTTTTTTTTCACTCTTCTGCCTCCAGTCTCTACTCCCCTGCCTACTAGTTTTCCAACAGAGATCTACTTTCCACTCTCTTTATGTGTGTGTGTGTGTGTGTGTGTGTGTTTTTTTTTAACCAGCACTCTTCCATCTGGCCCATTTTTTGGCAGAGTTGATCTGCTTGTCCTAAGGCCAAAACAATGATATTTCTTAGTATGTTTAATTTTAGGGGGCATGAGTGTAAGGGTTTATATTCAGAGACAAAATTATTCAGAATTTGACTTCACCGACCTCCTCATAAGAAAATTCCACAAGTCTATTATTCTCAGAATATCAAAGACATTATGCAACTTATTTAATTTGCACATGCTTGTTTATAATCACAACATTCTAATTTAGAGGATAATTGGATTCAGAAAAATTCCTTCAGTTTATTTTGGTTGAAGCTATAAGGCTGGAAATAGAAATTGAATGTAATCTCCATGAGGGCAGGGAGTATTTCTCATTTTGCTCACCAGTATCTCTATAGCACCAAGCAAGGTTCTTAAAATAATATCACTTGATAAGTAATTGAATGATGACATCTACTGAGTTTCCAAATGAAAAAAAGGTGGAATCCCAATCTTGAGCATTATATATTTTTCCTCTTTCTCTAAAATTTTAAAAACAAACAAACCCAGGTGCAGAAATGAGCAAATCTTTCCTGTCAGTTATAGCACATATTCCTCATCAGTCTATTTAAAGGTCTGCTAATTTTTTATTCTATTTCCCCCTTCATCTGTACCCCATTCATAATCCTCTCCTCAAAATAGAAGGAAGTTTAAAGTATTTTAAATAAACTTTCTATTTTGAGATGATTGCAGATTCACATGCACCTGTAAGAAATAATACAGAGAGGTCTCTATTCATTCCAACATATCACAGCCAGGATATTGACATTGATGCGGTAAAATACAGAACATTTCCATCATTACATGAATCTCTCATTGCCTATTTATAATCACACACAATTCCCTTCTGCCCACACCTCCTCCTTAAGCCTTGGCAACCTCAAATCTGTTTTCCATTTCCACAGTTTTGTTGTTTCAAGCATGTTATGAAAGTGAGATGGGCCCATAAGTTAATTCTTTGGATACTAGCTGTTTTCACCTACCAAATCTCCCTGGAGCTTATGAACTATTTCAATTCATTCAGGTGGTAGTTCTTTTTCGTTGCTGAATAATATTCCATGGTATAATGCACCACAGCTTATATAATCATCTTTTGAAGTCATTTTGGTTATTATCTGACTACTACTAAAATAAAGCTACTGTGGACATTCACATAGAGGTTTCAGTGTTAATATAAATTATGTGAGCTATCTCAGAGTCAAGTGAGAATTCCAGCCAGTTCTCCTTAAGTCCCCAGCGAAGGAGGTGGTGTGTTACATTGCCAAAGGAGAATGAGCATTGGGGACCAGTAATTCACTCTGCCATAGCTGGGTTGCCTACCATTCTCTGCTGCCAAAAGCAATGCAGAAAAACCTTTCTTGAAGGTGTTCTCTTGTACATCTTTGTATACTTCCCAAGGAATAGACACCCTAAGTCATAGAGCATAGAACTGTTCTCCAAATACTTCCAGAATGCTGTCCACCATGACTGTGCCCATGCATGCACCTTTTTAATTATCTGTTTTCTAGTCGATATAAAGCTGTATTTTATTGTTGCTTTGATTACATATTACAGATTATAGATTAATAAACCTAACAACAGTTTAGACTCTATAGTCTATAAAATTGCCTATTCATACATGTTGCTCATTTTTTCTGTTTTTATTCATTTTTTACTGATTTTCATAAATTCTTCTGTATATATTAACTCTTTTTCAGCTTAAAATGCTAGTAAGTTTCTCATTCCATCACTTGTCACTTGGTGACTGCAGTTCTCTTTACTAAACATAAATCCATAATTTTTAATGTAGTATCATCAAATTTTTGTCATGTGGTTCATGTTTTTCACTATGTCTTCCCCACACTACTTAACAGAAATAATATCCTAAATTTTCTTCTGTTTCATTTATAAGTTTGTCTTTAATATGTCAGTATTGAATTGATCTAGAATCCACTGTTACAAGTATAAGAAAAGGTTATAAAAATATTTTATAACAAATAGTTCATATTTTCCTCATTAACATGTGATGCTGCCTTCATTGTATGTTGCATTTGCAAACTTACAGAATTTGCTTCTAAGCCCTTGAGACTCCAATAGTCAACTGGTTTTTTCATGAGTCAGATAAAAGCTATTTTATTTCTGATAACTGTTTAGGATATCCTGTGGGATAAGAATCCCCATTTTGTTCCTTTTCAGATTTGATGTAGCTATGATTTTTGGTTGTTATTTTTTTAAGATTTATTTACTTATGAATACAAGACTGGGGTATAGGCCAGAGATGCAGGGGCAGTAAGAGGGTTCACCAGAGACAGAGTGGGGAGCAGAATAGGCTGATGGATGAAGTACACTGCTGAGGGGAGCAACAGGCAAGATAGGAGAGGTCTGCTGCACCATGTGGGTCATCTCTGGGGCCAGGAATAGAATTCAACACTGAAGCAATTGTGAAGCAGCTGTGACGAGCTTGCAGTGCTACATCCTAACCCATAGCACCACTAGGGAGGGCTCATTTTCACTTTATTATACCTTTTAGAATGTGGTTGACAAGTTTCTCAAAAATCCAGTTGGATTCTGCAGTAAGTTTGTAGACAGGTTAGGGGAGCAGTAACACCTTTTACTTTGGTAAGTACCCCATCCGTAAATATGGACAATTATTCCATTAAATATAAGCTTTTATGTCCTTGAATAGGATTAAAAATTTATCTATACCAAGTTCTTATGTGTACCTTGATAGTTCAATTCAAATATATAAAAGTCTTTTTAATGATGTATTACATTTTAGTGTGGCAAATTTGCTAAACTCTATTTCCAGTAGCTTTTTTTATGATATCCCTTTGGATTTCCTTTGAAGAGCACCATACCACAAATAACAATTTCAAATCTTGTATCTTCTATACATACTTCTTGTCTTACAATATTGAACATGACTTCCAAAATCGTGTCATACAGCTGTAGTGTTATCTTTGTCTTGTTCTTAACCTTCATAACATGTAGATGAACTTTCTCCAGGATGTATAAATTTTGCTGTAAGTTTTCAGAACATATTCTTAACAAAAACAAAATTATTTCATTCCTGATTTTATATGATTTCTTAAGTTATAGGTTAAGATTCAACTCAGTCAAATGCTATTTTTTTGCATGTTTTCAGATTAAATAAAACATTTTTTCTTTGTTCCATATAAGTGGTAAGTTATACTGATATTAAACAGTAGTAGTTTTACAGTACTTTTCTGGATTCAACTAGACAAAATATTAGTTAGGATTTTTACATCTGTGTTCATACAGATGTATGTGTATGTGTGTGAAATATATATATACATATATCCATATGTATCCATATATATACACATATATATACACACAGATATATACATATATATGTATGTGTATAAATAGCTATGTTAAACAGTTTTGAAATTAAGATTATTCTAGCTATACAAAGTAAGTTAGGTATCTGTATTATTTTCTGTGTGGAACAAATGAGATAGGAATTTAAAGATTTTATAAAATGTATATGAAAAATTATCTGTGTCAGGAGATATTAAGAAGATATTTAATTTGTTTATATTTTCCATAGTTATTAGTTACAATCTTTTGTTTCATTTTTATCATTTTGTATTTTTTCACTTTTGCAAATTTACTAGCACAGGTATTATTTTTTGTGTCAAATTTATAATTATGGCCTCATATTTACCCCTTTTTTATTTCTAATGCACATTGGTATTTGGAACTTAGAGCATAATGACTATAAAATCAGTGTTAGAAGTATGTTAATTCCTCAGGTTATATTCAGATCATAGTGTACTAAAATACTTTGAACTTAGAATTCAAAAAAGTAGGTAAGAGTGTTTTTTATTTTTATTTCTTTATAAATCTTTTCTACATTTTTAATAGTTTCATAGAAACTGCTTTGAGTTAATTTCTGTTTTTTAGCACCTACTTCATTGATTTCTACCTTTATACTTTTTATTTTCTTTCCTCTTAAAAAGATCTTCTCTATTTGCAGTTTGTTTGTTTAAGATTTACAGAATTGGGGCACAGGCCAGAGGTTCAGAGGCAGTAAGAGGATTCACCAGAGATAGAGTGGGGAGCAGAACATGCCAACTGATGAAGGGGGGCCAAGAGAGGTCTGCATAGGCATGAGAGGTCTGCATAGCCATGTGGATCACAGGCGGGGTGGGGGGGAGCGGTTTCCAAACTCCTGCTGAAGTGGTTTTAGCTTCTTAGTGCTGTGCTTTAACCCTCTGTGCCACAGGGAGGGCCTCTATTAGCAGTTTTTCAGCTTCTTAAACTCTTCAGTTCATTTGTTTATAACAAAATATCCCTCAAGGTACTGTTAATTACCTATACATTTTTATCATGCAAATGCAAATTTTTTTATTCATCAAGTCTAATTTTACTTTGATGTCTTTAATATTTTCTATTTATGATTAAAATCCTTACAGTAATATTGGTTTTCCACATATAGACATTTAAAAGTTATTCTTTCATTATTTGTTGGTAGGCTTAGCAGAAGGTCAATATGACCTTCATTCTTTGGAATTTACTAGAATTTTCTTAATGAGTCACACTTTCTGTATATGTTCCTTGCATTCAAGAACCTATAGTTTCTGCTTATTGAATAAACTTATGAAGAGACATATATATTATATAAATAACACATCTATCATCTGTAAAATTTTATATCTAATAATACATTTTATTTATGTTTAAGAAAATTAATTACCCTATTCAAATTTTCCACACAATTTTTATTGTCTCTTTGCTTTACCAGTTTCTGAAAGGGCAAATTAAAATCTCCAGCTGTGATTATTGAATCATCTGTCTCACCTCATAAATCTATCACTTGTTACTTTGTGTATTTTGAAACTAACTTGTTAAAGATGTGGTTATATTATATTTTTGTCTTTTCCTTTTCTGCCATTTGTAATGTCTCTTCACCCTTTATGACTTAGACTTGAATTCCATTTGTCTCATTAAAGTTGTTTCTGTATTTTTTATTTTAGGTCACATTACTTAGAAAACATTTTCATTTATTTAAAAATTCTGTGTCTGCTAGACAGAATACTGCCATATTTTAATACATACTGAGATTTCTGCCATCTTATTTTATATTGTCTAGTCTTTTTATTTTTATCCATTTCCCCTTACTTTGCAGCCTTCCATTCATTATAACCCAGACTCTATAAAGAGACATATTAATTTGGAGTTTTTTTCTGGTAAGTGATAATTTCTCCCCAACAGAAAAAAATAATCCTAATGCTTGTGGTTTACTGCTCTGTAAGACATAACCTGGTTTTGTTTTGTTTTGTTTTTGTCTTTTATTCAGTAAGCTTATTTCATCATGCCTTTTATGTCTGACCATTATCAGTCTTTGTTCCCTGAATTTTTCTTTAAACCAGCTTTACTTTCTACTGGATGTATCATTAATGGGCTAAATAAATCTTCGAGATGTCCTTACTTTATATCTCATCTATAACATTTTTATATTTGTATATAAAGTCATGTTTTTAACCTTTAGAAAAGTATACCCTAATGATCTGTCAGATTTTCCCAATGAGGTGGAAATCATCTGCCTGTATCTGTTATACTGTGTTATCTAAGAACTAAGTACACCACCAGCCACCTCCTCCTGGAATCATTTTGATTTGTTCTGGGTTGAGTTTCAAGGGCAGTGGAGCTTTATTTCCATCAAGTCTCCTTTTTTTTATTCTTCTGATGTTATGTTTTTATTGTTGTTTCCACCTATTATTCTGTTTCTATTTTATCCAGTGTGTGGCTTTGGCCATGTCTTTTTCTACCATCCAGTCTAGGAATTAGATAAACAATACTTCCTTGGGCCCATCTCAGCTAGGTAGTCTAGAGGTCACCCTTTGTATAAGTGAGACTGGTCTGCATGCAGCTGATAAGTCACTCCACTGCTGCAGTGATGGAAACCTGATTTTACATTAAAACTATTTGGTGATGTTTCTTGATATAATAGGTCTTCTTTTTTGTTGAGTGAGAGAAAATAGAAAATCTAGTTTGTTTGACTTCCTGGCTTATTGCTTTCTCTATTTGTGAGCCCAACCTAATTAGGGGGGAAAATATGCCTACTGAAAAGATCTCTTTGATACCTAGACTGGTGAGCTTTTGCATTTCTGTTTACTTTAGATGTGCATCTATAATCGCATAATTTGCAGTTGAATCTGCTAATTTTCTGTGTCTCTGCATCAAAACTTGAGAAAGCATTTTTCTTTCATTGTATGAGCTTGAGATATTTTCTTACCTCTGGAAGGTATCAATATCTTAACCTATAATATAAAAACTATTCTGCTAAGCTATTGAGAGCCATGAGTTCTTGCATAAATTTAGTATTTTGAGAATTCTTATAAACTGATCTTCAGTCTTCTAAGTGTGTTAATCTTTAACAAAAACAAAGTATTTCATAGATCAAAAAATTTTATAAATAATTCAAGGTCACATCAAAAAGTTGAATATTACTGGATAAGTCAGTAAAATAAGTCAATAAAAAATTCTGAAGTATTTTTGTAATTTTGCTTCAAAAGATCTTTGTGTCTTCCCTAATTTTATCAATGTGGAGTGTAATAGAATATACTTTTATAATATTTATATTTCCTTCTTACAAAGAAAATAGGAATCTAAAGTTCTTAGACTGTATATACCGGCTTACAAGTTCAGATAAGTTGCTATTTTTATAAATTTTATAAGTTTAGGAAAAGGGAATTATAATTCCGATAAATATTTTATGTCAATAATAATTATGCCCTATAGTGTGTCAGCTGAATATTTTTTTCCAAGATCCTTTTTAGACACAGAACTAGTTATTGGGCAATTTTTGGATACCCACATAATTTTGTGCTTTTGTTTCTTATTTTTGCACAATGTGGAAGTTAAATGTCTGAGTTCTGTTGACAGAGGTGTTTATTTGCTACTTTAAGAAAGTAGAAGGCCCTCCCTGGTGATGCAGCAAGCTAAAGCCCAGCTGACCCACATGGCACAGCAGACCTCTCCTGACCTGCCCGCTGCTCCCCTCAGCAGTGTACTTAGTGAACCTGCCTGTTCTGCTCCCTGCCCTGTCTCTGGTAAATCTCACCCACCACACCTCTAACCTGTACCCCAGTTCTTGTATGCATAAATAAATAAATCTTTAAAAAAAAAAGGTATAAAAGGCTGTTTGTAACTGTGAAGGGCAGGAGACATGGGTACACATGAGTTCTGTAATCCACTAAAATGTTCATGTATGATGGACAATTCCCAGTCACCTAGCTTTAGATTTTGTCTGATCATTAGAACTTAATTACTTTGGTTAAACACAGTGTTATTGAAGCCATACTAGAAGAATGATAGAGAAGTACAAATGTGCAGTATATGCGTGTGGAGACCAGATAGAAGTTTATTCTGTGACTTATTAGGATCTGCTTGACACTGCCTGAAATTTGTTGACCATATATCCATAAATTGTATAAATGCACATAAATGTGCAAATTAACTTTCTTGACTGCATTGGTGTTAATGAAAAGGAGAAAAGGACAAACACCATGTAACAGAACTTTTACATGATCAAAAAAATCTTTAGACATTATTTGAAACATGGGGTGGGGGGATCAGTTGAGAAAACCTGTCCAGAAGCTGAATATAAAGCAGATGGATCACAGCTTCTCTCTTCAATGTCATGTTGTAACTTTCTCTAATTGTTCTGGTAATTATTTCATTACCAGTCTATTCCATTCTCTATAATAGTGTACTTCTGCTTTGACATATTATTAACCACTAATTATAATCCTGACTCTGAAGTTAAAGTCTAATTTACAGATTTTATCCAGTGAATTTGTTGATGCATCATGTTCATTTTAGTTTTCATAGAAGTCATAGTTTTAATTTTTTGAAACATTTAATTTGACAGGATAAAATCTCTGAAATTCCATTTTTGAAAATTCAAATGACCACATATGAAACTTTGGTTGTAAGCAGAGATTGACACAGAATCTTCACCAAAAGTCATTTTATGTGTTTTGTTTTTAGGGGATGATTGATGCAGCTTTAGACAATTTCATGTGTTAGCTGATTTCTTGAGGCAAACAAAACCTAGATGTATGGGATTAAATGGTGCTTTATAAATCATTAAAACCATCCTAAAATCAATTCAAAAATTGACCAGAAGCCACTGCACTTTGCTCCAAAGAAAAATAACATGCTGAGTAAGCAACACAAATGCTGCTCACTTTCCTCCACACTAAAGAGCTGCTGGGTCAGCACAGGGATGGTTGAAACTCCGGTGGACAACAGCAGTAAAAGCCAAAAACAGCAAAATCTAGAAGCCAAAGATTGGTAATTTCATTTATTCTTATGTTAGTGACAATATAATATATAGTCTATCATATATATAGTGACTATATAATATATAGGGAAAGCCATGATGGCAGAATGTGACGTCAAATCATAGACCACAAACTGAAATGTGCACTCAAAAGCTCTCTCAAAAGTTAAGAGAAATGCCATAAATTCCACAAAATGAAAAAATCTGAAGTTGATCAAGAGACCTATACTTATATCAATTGAACATTTTTACTTCAAAAGTTTTTGAAACAGTCCTGGCAACAGAAGCAGCGGCTGCATTCCCTGCACAATCCTCTTTACCCCTCTCTATTCTGAAGAAACCAGAATCAGTTCTTCTAAGCTGTGTACTAGTGTCATCAGAACTCTGACCTGTGATACTATTCTACTTGGTATATATTTAAAGCATTTTTCTGGGGCCTCCCTGGTAGCCTGCAAGTTGAGTTTCAGCACAACCACCACAGCCCACTACAGCAGCCTGAGTTGGATCCTGGACCAAGAAGCTAACTCCCACATGGCACAGCAGACCTCTCCTGTCTTGCAGGCTGCTCCCCTTAGCGGTGTGTTTTTTTGGATCTGTCTGTTCTGACCCCTACTCTGTTTCTGGTGAAATCTGTCATCCTCTATACCTCTGGCCTATGCCCCAATTCTCTTACACTAAAAAAAAAATAATAATAAAAGTGTGT
>NW_004567137.1:6403069-6423224 GCF_000260355.1 Condylura cristata
TTGAAGTCACTTCAAATATCTAGATATGTTTTAACTTGCTTTAAAACTTTGTGATATTGTAATAGATGAAGAAGAATAGGATTGATAAAATACATAACTGGAATGGAATGAATAAGATCTGCACACATGTGGAAATTACATATATATATGTATATATATGTATGTATGCTTCCCCCCACCAAAAAAAATACAAACCTAAAACAAGTAAAATTCCAGGATATCCATATAATGGAAGCATTGCTAATTGGAGATGAGATGCATGCATAAAAGAGCCATCTGAGAAAATGGAATAAAATATTCAGGTTTTTTAAAATAACTATTAATTCGCTTTTCTATTTGGGCCTGAGAGCAATTTCTTGAAGCTTATGCTAGCAATGTCATAACAGCTATAAAGTAAAAAAGAAATGCAAAGAGGGTAATCTGTCAAGATCATTTTTTTTTAATTTGTTGACCATATATACATAAATGTGCATAAATGCACATAAATGTGCAAGTTAACTTTCTTGACTGCATTGGTGTAATTGAATAGGACAAAAAGACAAACACCATGTAACAGAACTTTTACATGATCAGAAAGAATCTGTAGACATTATTTGAAAATATGGGGGGTAGGGATCAGTTAAGAAAGCTTGGGAGAAAATTATAGTTTGTGTGTGTGTGTGTTTTGACAAACACCATGTAACAGAACTTTTACATGATCAGAAAGAATCTGTAGACATTATTTGAAAATATGGGGGGTAGGGATCAGTTAAGAAAGCTTGGGAGAAAATTATAGTTTGTGTGTGTGTGTGTTTTGTGTTTCGTTTTTCTAAACCTTCTACGCTGTGAGCTCTGTGTTGCGGGACTGTTTCAGTCCCCAGCTCCTTAACACACGTAGGGCCGAGAATAGGATGAACGCTAGGTAAATATTTGTTAAAAACATGATAAAATGAACTAATTAGTGAGCCATTAAAAAGTGCTTGCATGATTACCATTACTTACAAATCAGATTTCAATTAAGGCCAACCCACCCCCAATTTATCTCTAGATAAAGGAGTATTCCCGTCCAGGGCTTTTCAAACTTTAATTGTTCAAGTCACCTGGCTACCTGTTAAAATGCAGCTTCCGACTCGGTCATTTAGGGTGGCACTGAAGAGTCTTCATTTCAAACAAGGTCCTAGTGATGCTGATACTGCTGGTCCAAAGACCACATTTTGAGGATGAAGATTCTAAGCGATTGCTTTGTGTGAACAGAGGAGGTTTCATCATCGCCACAATGAAGATATGTATTAGGCAGATGACTGGCAGGAAGGGGAAAGCCTGGACTTCCTTCCAAAGTGGGAGAGAAAGATGACCACCCAGGATTCTCTCCATTGTCCATTTCCTTCTCACTATATGATGAAAGCTTGCTTTCTCCTGTTTAAAACAAAACAAAACAAAACAAAATGCTTAAGAATCAGCAAGCAGGTGGGTGATAGAAGCAGGGACTATCTTCTGTCCTCATTTTATGGTCATTCATAATAGTAATTTATGCCAGTTTCTCTTATTTAGTATTATTTTATGACAACAATAGCCTACATATTTTGTAGTTGATATTTTCCCAACTTAAATTCATCAAGTCAGCAGTGATCAGCAAGAAATGCCTAAACAAGATGGACAGGCCACTGATACTATTATTTACCCCAAGAGCTAAACGAAATGAGTAGTTGCAACTTGGGAGATACAAAAAAAATCTGTGACCAGTTAAAGGTATAACCTTAACAAAAATAACCAATGTTCAATGCATGCATAATTTCATTTTGCTTACTCTCATACAATTCCACAACATTTCTTATAAAACTCTTAGGATTACTGTCCCCATTTTATCCCTACAAGAAAAAAAGCACAAAGGGAACAACTAAATCATCCAAAGTCATACAGCCGTTAAGAGGGGAAATCCTCCTGAAATTCAAGTCCAGAATTGCTGGCTGCATAGTGACTGAGATGTAGTCCCAAGTATCAGCAACCAACATTTATTCAGATGAACCTATCACCAGGTTCAGTATCTCACGTATTGATGTAAATCCTTGGCCATATTCAGGTCTACTTTGGCCAGTCTGGGAATGCAGGTAATACCAAGCAGCCAAGGACACATGAGTGAATCCAAAGAAGAATTCCTTAAAGTTTTTAAGGATAGTCCAGGGACCAAATGGTGTGCTCATAATAATTTGATCATAAGGATACCTTATGCTCTGATACCATAATCACCAAACTTCTTGACTATAATTTCACTTGTTAGATCTTTTTTCCTCTCACATGGAGAAAGTTAGCACTGCGTCTTAGCTTTCTCAGAGTAAGTTAGTGAGTTGGTGTTCTATTTTATACATCGCTATTTAGTGAGTTGGGATAAATTAAGTCTATTCAAATTTAGTCTGGTTAGTTTAATGAAAGTGTCAAAGCTAAAACAACACTCACATCAAAGCTGAGACCCTGTAGTACAGCAGGTGATCTCGTGGCCTTTCAAGACTGCCCTTTTTTTGGTTGGAAAGCGACCCTTCTTCCACTGTCAGGGTTAGGCTCACCAACTCAGGTTCATTGCCTCTCCCAACATTCTGGGGCATGTGGTTCAAGATCACAGTGCCCTTCCCATTAGCAGGGCTGCTTGGAAGGGTCCAAAGGATAGTAAGTACCTGGTGCATGATCCCAGGACATATGGGACTGGGTACTAAGGAGACAGCAGAGAAAGCATCACTTCCTGCCTCTGTACTCTGTACTTGGACCAAACAGTTCTTCACTTTCCACTACCTCTCTCTCTGCTGACTTTTTCCAGCCACACAGAACTGGAGAGAAGACCCCTCATCTGCCTCTGCCTCTTCAATTGCCCTTCAACCCTTTCAATCCCAAAATCAGGGAGACAGAACTCTCCACTAGCATTACTGAACTTCCCTGCCTGGTACACGGATATTTCCTGATCCCTGTGGAATCCATCTGCACAGCCTCACACACCAGCTTTGGAACATGGCGATCCCTGTAGTTTCATGGTGGGGAGCAATTAGGAGGTGTGGGGAGCAACTGGGAGGTATGAAGGACAGTGCCCAGCCTTTGACCCTGGGAACAGGGACCAAACATTACAGCTGAATAGCTCCAGATCAGTCACTCCATCTCAGTTACCTCATCTTTAAACATCTTTCCTAAATGTAGTGCTGATAAAATTACATCCAAGTAAACTATCACTAGGTTTCAGTGGACAGGATTGGGGGCCATCCATTCAGAATTGCCCTGATGTTTATTCTGACTTCCCCACTTCTCCACTATTCACCTTGCCCTTCCAGCAAACCCAACTTCTTTTTCAATCTTATTGACAGACACCTCCTGGCTTTCTCCCTTACTGTCTTGGCCACTCAGCAGACCGTGACTGCTAGTGTTCCAGCCCATTGCTGAGTCTACCAAGCCTCTATTTTTTCTGTTCTTTTTTTAAGCAGTCTTTGTATGCAAGGTGGCAGCAGGTACCATGTGGATGGTAAACAAAAAGTAGATGAAGCCTTACACTCAGTTTTTAACAGCAGAGAGTTGGAAGTTAAATAACTGTCAGACAAAGTAGGAAAGAGAATGGGCCAACAAGGGTTTGGGAAGAGATTACAGTGTGAAACTTTGTAGTTTGCAAATGCAGTGTGATGTGTGGTGTGAGGCTATATATTGGCAGCGCAAGGAAGGATTCAAGGAGTCAGGCATGTGGACAGAATTTGGGGTGCTCTTCTGCTCATGGAAATTCTTATCTCAATCAAAGAGATCATAGTATTTGAGTAAAATAAGTAAAAAGTATTTTAAAGAATCCCACATAGGGAGTCTATTTTATTAGCCTGGTTGAGCAACCCTGATTGAGCTCACCTACCTAATCTGGCCCTGCCCCTTGCACTTTACATTTAGTTAGGATGGAGATGTTTCCTGGTGGTATAGGTGATCACTACTTACAAAATTCAGGATTCTAGAATGCACAGTTTTAGCTGAAATGTAAGCATGGACTTCCTCGGAGTTCCTGTTATGAATATTATTGAAAAGTAGGTTGACTAGAATTTTTTCCTTTGAATTTTTAAAGCTCTAAGGGAAATCTTAACAAGAGGGGTTGCAACAACTCAATGTCCACATTCAAAAGAATGATATTGGACCCCTACCTCACACCATCTGCAACTGTTAAATTGGATGAACTCTTTACATACCTTGAATATTAACCCCTTATCACATATGTGATTTACAAATATCATCACCCATTATGTTGACTGTCTTTAATTTGCTGGTATTTTTTTCACTGTGCAAAATCATGTTGTTTTAAACTTTAATATGTTTTAAACTTTAACATGGGATGGTCCAGTTTTCCCAACACCATTTGTTAAATTGAATTTCCTTTCTCCATTGTATGGTTCTTTGTGTCTTTGTCATAAATTAAGTATCAATATATAGGGAAGTATTTCTGGGATCTCAGTTCTATTCCACTGAACCATGTTTCTATTTTTATTCTAATACCATTCTATTTTAGTTACTTCATAATATTTAAATCAAATGACATATCTTCATTCTTTTTTTCTTAAAATTGATTCATCTGGGCCCTCCCTGGTGGTGCAACAGGTTAAAGGACAGCATTACAAAGCTAACCACAGCCACTTCACGAATTCAATCCCCGACCAAGGAGGTGACCTACATGGTGTGGCAGACCTCTCCTGACCCACCTGCTGCTCCCCTCAGCAGTGTACTTCGTCAGTCTGCCTGTTCTGTCTCTGGTGAATCCTCTCACCGCACCCTGCTCCTCTGGCCTGTATCCCAGTTTTGTATGCATAAATAAATAATCTTTAAAAAAAATTGTTTCATCTGGCTCTCCCTGGTGGCACAGCAGGTTAAAGCACAGCACTAATAAGCTAAAGCCACTTCAGCATGAGTTCGAACCCCGCCTGCCCCGGAGGTGATCCACATGGCACAGCAGACCTCTCCTGACCCGCCTGCTGCTCCCCTCAGCAGTGTGCTTCATCAATCTGCCTGCTCTGCTCCCCACTCTGTCCCTGGTGAATTCTCTCATCGCCCTTGTACCTCTGGCCTGCACCCCCGTTCTGTATGTAAAAATAATCCTTTTTTAAAAAATTGTTTCATCTATTGATACCTGGGGTCTTTTGTGATCCCCTATGAATTTTTATATCTTTTGCTCTACTTTTTTTTTTTTAATACTGGAATTTCATAGAGAGGGCATTGAATAGGTATATTACTTTTGGGAGTCATTTTAACTATTTTTATTCTCCCCATTCACAAGCATAAAATATTTTTCCATCTCCTTTTATCTTTTCTGTCTTTTAACAGGGCCTTAATAGTGGTTTTTTTTTTTTTTTTGTATAGATCTTTCATCTCCTGTGTCAAGTCTATTTCTAGTTACTTAATTCTGTTAATGTGCTTGAAAATGGGATTGTTTACTTATTTTTTCTTCTCATGTGTTATTTGCATATAGGAAGACAACATATTTTTGTGCATCAGTTTTATCACCTGCAACTTTAATGTCCTCATTTGTTGTTTGTAAGAGTTTTATGTGGTATTCTATGGGTTTTAAATATATATTATATCTGCAAATAGCCATAATTTCACTTTTTTCCCAACCTGGATGCCTGTTACTTTGTTGCTATCTAATTGCTCTTGCTGAGACCCCTAATGCAAAGTTGAATAACAATGGTGAAAGTGTGCACTTTTGTCTTTATTTCACTATGTCTTTATTTCACTTTGTCTTTATTTCACCTTTGTCAGTATTTCACTATGTATGATATCAGCTATGAACTTGTAGTTATCTGACTGCTATTATGTTGATATGCTCTTTTTATACCTGTATTGTTAAAGAGTTTTTAATCATAAATGTATGCTGCATCTTGTTAAATGCTTTATCTATTGATATGATTGTATGGATTTGTCCTTCCTTTTTTTTGACATCATGTATTAAATTCATGGAAATACACATGTAAACCACTTTCAATCCTGATATAAATCCTATAGGTCATGGTGTCTGATTTTTTTAAGGTATTGTTGAATTTGATTTGCAATTATTTTGTTGAGAAATTTTGAATGGGTGTTCTTCAGGGATATTGGTCTATAGTTGTCTCTTTTTTGTGATATGCTTGTCTGATTTTGATATAAGGTCAATGTTGGCCTCATTTAATGTGGGCTTTTCAATTTTGGGGGGGAAGAATTTGTATAGGCTTAAGTTCTGTTTATTTTTGTTAGAATTCATTTGTAAAGATTTCTGTTTAAGGGGGAGATTTTTTTATTATTTAAATTTCCATAATTTTGATTAATTTCCAAGTTTCTTACTCCTTTCTGGTTCAAACTTGGTAAGCTATCTTCTAAAAATTTAGCTATTTTTTTCAAGATTGTCATATTTATTGGTGTATAGTTGTTTTTATGTTCCTTTATATTTCTGTGGTACCTGTTGTAATTTCTCTTCTTTTATTTCTATTTGTCAAATTTTTTTCTCTTCTTTGTGAGCCTAGCTAAGGTTTTTTTTTGTTTGTTTGTTTTCAATTTTGTCTATCTTTTCAAAGTACTAAGTGTTGATTTCATTGTTCTTTTGTGTAGTCTTTTTGATATCTATTTTGTTCATTTCTGCTCTAATTTTTATTATTTACTTCCTGCTACTAACTTTTAGTTTTATTTGTTCTCTGTCAAGTTGATTTATGTGTAATGTTTAATATCTTATTTGAGATCTTTCTTGTTTCTCAATGCAGGCCTTTATCACAATTAATTTCCCTTTTAGTACCACTTTCACTGCATCCCTTAGATTCTGATAACTTCTATCTTCATTTATATCTTCTTCCACATATTTTTTTAGAGATTTATTTATTTATGCATACAGAAATGGGGTACAAGCCAGAGGTGCAGAAGCAGTGAGAGGATTCACCAGAGTCAGGGTGGGGAGCAGAACAGGCAGATTAACAAAGTACACTCCTGATGGGCATAGCGGGCGGGTCAGGAGAGGTCTGCCATGGCATATAGATCACCTACAGGGTGGGGGATTGAACTCACACTGAAGCGGCTGGGCCTAGTTTACAGTGCTATGTCCTTACCCATTGCGCCACCAGGCAAGGCCCGCTCTTCCACATATTTTTTGAAGTTCTGCTTTAATTTTCTGATTGACCCAGTGATTTTTAAGAAGCATATTGTTTGATTGTCACATGTTTGAGTTTTTTCACTTTTCTCTTTGTGGTTTATTCCTAGCTCTGTAGTGTTATGATTGGGGAAAACTACTTGGTATGATTTCAGTCACCGTGAGTTTATTAACACTTGATTTGTGTCCCAATATATGGTCTATACTTGAGAATGTTCCATACATATATGAAGAAATTGTAACTTCTGCTCTTCTTTGATGGAAATTTCTGTAAATGTCCCATCTGATGTAGCTTGTCATTTAAAGTTATTTTTTTCTAATTTATTTTCAGCCTTCTGATCTGTCCATAGTTGTAAGTGGGTTGTTAAAATATTATAATATTACTGTGTTGTGTCATTTTTTAGTTCTATTAGTAACTGGTTTCTGTATGCTCTGTTTTTGATTATTCCATCATTTGGTATGTAGCTAGGTAGGTTAGGTAGAGAGAGAAAGAGAAGAGCTAAATAATCTTCTTAATACATAACATTACATAGTGTACAGCCTGTATGTTTTTACCTCTTTTAACTGGAAATCTATTTTTGTACTTATGATTGTACCTGCCTTGTTTTAATAATCATTTGCCTGTTGGATTGCTTTCCAACCTTTTACTTTAGGCTTGTATTTGCTTTTAGAACTAAGATGAGTTTCCTGTTGAATGCTTGAAAAAAAAAGTGGATTTGTTTTCAGGTTCATTCAGTCACTGTATAGGTTTTTATTGGATAATTCAAATCATTTACATTTAGGTGATTATTGAAATACAACTATTTAGTTTCATTTTGTTATTTGGGTTTTAGAGGGCATTTTTATAGTTTGTGTTTGTTCTTTTGTTTTTCTCTTTAATCTCTCTTTTCTTTTTTCTTGTACTTTAACATCGTCCTTTTGGGTTATGTTTGAGTTCCCTTTCAGTTTCAGTTCAGTTTCTTCTATGGATTTTCGTTTTGATGTTATCTGAGATTTATGTGTATAGTTCTATATTTGTAGCCTATTGAAGAGATTGACTTCAGATTTGTTTTATTTGGTTCACATTTTTATTCTCCCCATCCATATTATATGTCTTTGGTGTTTTTACTGTTTCTATGTAGTTTCTTTTCATTTTGCAAGACTACCTTTGCTATTTAGTGCAGGGCTGATTTAGTGCAATAAAATATTTTAATTTTTGTTTGTTTATAAAATGCTGTGTCCCTCTTTCAATTCTGAATGATATTATAGCCGGATAAAGTGTTATCAGATGGAAATCTTTTTCCTTCAGAATTTTAAATATATCTTGCCATTCCTTCTAGCCTACAAGTTTTCTCAAGAATTCTGCAGATAATTATATAAGGGCTATTGTTGGGAGTTTTATTATTTTTTCTGGCTATTAATTTTAACAGTTTAATTGTAATAGATAATGGTATTTGTCTGTTTGAATTTCTTTGGTTTGAAATTCTTTGGTCCGCTTGGATCAGGTTGTGTATTTTCTTTCCCAAGTTAGAAAAATTCTCAACTACTGTGTCTTTAAAAAAAAAAAACTCTGTCCCTTTTTCATTTAACATTTAATTCATCTCTCTCTCATCACAGTCAATGATGTGGCTATTTTTCTTTGGATATTTTCTTTTTGGTTTTTCTATATAGAAATATATTTCTGCATTTTTCACTACTGTATATTCACACTCACTGATACTACCAGCTAGTTCTTGTCTGCTGTTGAACTGTTATTGCCTTCTTTTAGTTCAGCTACAAGATCCTTAAAGCCCACGATTATCATTTGAAGCTTTCTCATATTTTTTCTTTTCTTTTTGTAGTTATCATTTTGCTCATTGATTGTTTTACAACAAGCTAATACTAAGTTGTATAAGTTAAAACTGTTGCCTTAAATTACTATTTTTTTTAAATTTCATATGATTATTCTTCAGATAAGTTATCTAGTTTTGGGGGATTGATGTTTCCTGAGGTGGGGAGCAGCAGGAGTTTTATCCATAATTTGTGGCTTAATTTGTCTTTTTATTTTTAATTTTATAGGTTGAACCAAACAGTTTTCTTTCCTTAACTTGATATATTAGCATTATATTAAAGTTACAGGTTGAAGCATACAATCCTAAGTTATTTGTCCAGGATCTTGTTTCGCTGCTTTGTAGACTGATGTCTCTGCATCTATTTGGATGACTGAGGCATAGGTTATAAATTAGGACTGCAGGGAGCCAAGAAATTGCTGCCAGAGAGTCCTAAGAAAGGAAGCCTCCCGTGGGGCAGCTTAGTGCAACAACCCAATCCCTAGGCCAGTTCTCCATCAGAATTTCTCCAGTAGCCTCAGTTAACACTAACCCCTCAGCTATGATCCAGCTCTGGTTTGCAAGTTCTGCGAACAGTAGTTTTCCCTAAGGTTCAGGCACAAGCAAAGCCAGCTGGGAAGCCCAGTCCCAACTGCAGTAACAAGCAGAGGAGGGACATGTGTTTCTCAGGGTCCATAGGTGTCATCCATAAAAGATTGCCCCCTTTGCTGCTCTGTCTCAATCCTCCCTCAGATTGTGCCACCAGAAGGGGACTACTGTGGGGATAAGGACAGTGTTTCACCTTACACAGAAGCCAATTTTAGAGAAGAACCTCTCATGGAAGGGGTGGAGGACACAGGTGGACCTCTTCCCACTCACATCGGGTTCCTCTAACCTGGCCTTCCCCAAAGCCTCAAGCACCAGCTGCCTTTGAGCAGAGCCTGCAGGCCCAGCTGATACCTTAGATAAGTACTGTGCTGGCATAGCAAGGCCTCAAACACCCCTAGTGAGAAAAGAGACCTATTTTGTGCCCTGCTGAATTTATGTGTGCTTATTTCTTCACTCATGCACAGTTTTTGAAACAAGAAGAAACATGTTAGTGACTGTAAATTCTGAAGTATACAATTCACAACAATGTGGAAGAAATAGAAAACAAGAATAAATAAGCATTGACTAATAACCTGGGATAACACTAATTAGGGAAAATGACTTTGAACAAAGATTTTTCATACTCCCAATAGAAAAAGTTGAATAGAAACAGAAACCAAAATCAGACAAAATCAAGGAGAAATAGTTTAGCCTTAGAAAAAGTCAGAGCTCTTTGACTTTGACTCATTTCCAGAAAAATGCTTTTACAAATGGTCAGGCAACTGAGCATCTGAGATCTAATTGTGTCATATGTAACAAACTTGTTGGATGTTCTCCTTTTAGAAGAGCAGATGGAATAGTCTTAAGACTTTGAGACAACCCTGAAGAAAGATGTGACAGTCCAAGGGACTGACTTAAACGAATGTTTAAACAATGAATGCTTTCCTGTATTAGCAAGGATTTCACAACCCAATCCCAATGAGATTTTTCAGCATTCTTTAAACCATGCCAAAGGAATTTTCTGGCTTTACAGAAAGAAAAAAGACAAGAATTTAGTAAGTTAAGTAAAAAGCCAGTGGTGACACAGAGTGTTACAGGGCAACCTCAGGGGAAAGCAGTGACCTGACTGTCACCTGAACACTTTGGAAAAGACCCAAAATTAGACATGCTGAATTTTTCTTAAAAAATCTTTATGTAGAATGGTAGTGATAAAGGGGGAAATAAGAGAGAGAGGACAAAAAAGAGAGATTAATTGGCCAACAATTCCTACCAGCTGTGCCACTGAGGTGAGACACCAGGGTGCAAGCTGGAGCTTGGAAAACAAGAGAGCAAACACATGTATGTGTTCAGTTATAAACCATGCATGGCTGCCTAACTCTGCCCCTAGTTCTCATCATTACCCCCACCCCATTCAGGAAGTCAGGCCCATGGCATGCGGGGAGTTGTAGTCCTCTGCACCTGCAAGCTATTCAGCGGAGGTAGGGTGGATTCCGTAAGTCACAGGAGGTGGGGTGTAAGCCTTCATTCATTTACTTGGAATTTGCTCCTGGCTCTTTCTTTAACAAGAGTTAGCATAAAGGCAACACCAAGAAGAAGTGACTTTAGATAGTTTTTCTTCCATTAAAAATGTCTGTAAAATACCAGCAGTGCAAAAATTAATATAATAAACACTTATCTATTTACTATGCAGTTTTACCAAATGTTTATATATATAGCTTAAATATATATATTACAAATATATAACTAGATTGTTCCATATATACACAGTGTGGGTCTGTGTATGTGCACATGTGTATGGAAAACATAGTATTGAAATATGGACTGGAAAAAAAGCAACTCATCTTTTATAATTCATATATTTCAAATACCTTATAAAGTATATTTTTAAAATGCTTTAAACCTGAAAATTTTTAGAGGATAAATTTTAGTTAGTTAGTTGACATGGCTAAAAATTTGTTGCCATTTCTTCATGGAATACAAAAATAGAAACAACATGTAAAGCAAAGACCTTACTGTAGTGAATTCTAAAATCTAATTTATAAATTCTGAGAACATGCAGAATACGAGAGGATTTACAAAATAGTAATGTGGTAAGAATACCACTGCGAAGCTCACATCCTATAACTTTAAAATTTGAAATGAAACAAGTCTGTAATCAATTTCAAAAGTGAACCCAGGTACGGTAAAAGATTATGATATTTCTTCGAACTCTCTTCCATGCATGCTAAGCTACTCTCTGGGACTAACTTAGACCGTTTCAGAAATTACATTAACTCCTCAAATCTCCAGGGTACTGTTTAATAAGTTATTACCTAGTGTACTGAATTTTCTTAGCACCTAAATTATTCTCACAGCATCAGCTATTCCTTTGGCTTAAGTTATGACCTCCATAAACCATACAGTTTTCTGATTACTTAAGAGTTTATGTGACTCCCAAAAGTGCTCACTTTGTTCACAGAAGTAATTTAGGCCACCTAGAAAATCCAGCTACACAAGTGAAATTTTCTCTGATGCCACTGTGTCCATCTACTTAAAGACAACAGTGCATAAAAGATCAAGCTGATATATTCAAACCTATTAAAGATAGTATCTATTGACTGTGCAGCCAATCCAAATGGCCATTATGATTGGCAAGCAAAGCCAATTAAATAAAGAATGGTTCACTTACTGGTTTTATGTAGTCAGGGCTTTAAGTTATAAATGCTCTAGAAGTATGGCCCTCGGTCAGACTTCTTGGGATCATTAACAGTCCCTAGGTAATTATATCAAGAGAGTTATTGATCCCAGTATTTGGGCCAAATTCTAATATACAGAATGATAGTCTACCCTCCCCCAAATCCGTGCAGATTAGTGACATGTTCTGACAGAGAACTAATGGGCTTCTCTCAACCAACACCAAGTCCCTGTGGGGGGGCCCAATGAAGTCTCTCTGGCCCAACTCAGTGACACAGAAGCTTTGATGGGCCCCCACAGCCTCTTCTCCCAGCACACACACAACAAAAAAACATACATTAACTCATTTTTTTTTTTTTAGTAAAAGGTGTGTTTTGGGTTGTTCAATGGAACAAGATTTCAACAGATAAGTCATTTACAATTATCCAATCTCTTCATAGACTATCCCTGTAGTGACAGAAAGAAAATAAAGCTTGAGGTTCGATTCCTGCAAGAAGAAAAGAATTACCTTTGTTATTATTCCCCTTGAAACATTAGCCTTACTGGTTTAGAAATGGAGGTTGGAAAGCACCCAACAATTCTATTATTTTTAGCCCATTGAGAAACAGGATTGTTGCCTATCCCTGAAAATATTTTGGAGAGATGGTCTTTAAGGGGTACAAACAAACCTGAAGTGAAGTGGCTGGGCAGGTGAGGTGAGTGAACTTGGTAATCCACCAATCTGTGAGATCATTTGGGATGAGAAACCACAGACTACATCATTTTTCAAATCATCAGTTTTATAATTGTGTCAGTAAGACACTGAAAAGGATTTTTTTTATTTCATTTGAAAAATCAGTGGATTCAGGAATGATTTGAAGCTATGGCTTGATAGCACATAGGTTTGAAAAGTTATCATGTAAGCATTAACAGGTTAACAAATTTTTGGCTTCATGTTTGTTTTGATATCAAGAATATATAGTTCAAACTACCTACAAACTCTCGGGAGAGATTTCTTTGGCACTAAGATTTAGAGGCAATAAAAGTGACCATACTCAGCTTTACTGTCATTAATAAAGCTGCTTTTATTGTAAACAAACATATACATAATGCATTTAAACTGCAACATATTGACTGAAAATGATATGTCTAGTTAAGACATAAGCACATATTGAAGGCCTAAAAATCATCTTCCATTTTAAGCAATACTGACATTCATTAGCACCTTTGAATATAATTTCATGCAATTTAATTTTTTTATTTATAAAACTGTTTCCAGGTGTGATTATTAGTCATCCATCACAAGATATGTTTTTAAAAATAAAAACTGACAGCATTCACTTCCAAAATTTATGTGTGCTGGTAGAATAATTATACAATGAAGCAGTTTTGTTAATGTATTTTTTTATTTTTTGGTATTAGGTTGTAATACCTAAAAATATTTGCAGAGTTGAAAAGAATTTTAAACTCCAAAGTCCAGTATTTTCCATTAACACTTCACTATTTCCTTGTGGACTGTATCTATGTAACCTGAGGTAATGTTTGATCATTCTTTCTCAGTCTTTTCTTAGTCTGCATAACCAGAAATTCCAAGGACAGGGAGAAATTGTGTCTTGATATAACAGTGGGTTTATAGTTAGCAGAGCTAACTGCGACAGCAGTATACACACAACATATACTGCGACAGCAGAATATGATAGAATTACTTCAGAAGGAGAGTCCTGAAAGAAAGCTAGGAAAAATTTCAGACAGACTCTTTGTGATTCCAGGCAACTAAACTTTGACAAATTACACCAGTACTAAAGAACTCTAGAAAGGTATTTTACTTGAGGTAGAGATTCAATTATTATCATTCATTCATCCACTGTGCAATGAGCATTAAGCATTCAAGGAGCAAAGGTGCTCACTTACTGAGCACCTACCAGATGACGGGCAATCTGCTAGATGGTGAGGAACCAAGGATAAAAAGGATGGGTATCTGCTCCCATCTGGTGGATGAAACAGATAAGAAGGTGGTGATTAACAGAGTGTGGGAGAGGGCTGCTCTTGGGAATGGTGCTTTTTCGGGAGGATACATGAGCCAAACCTACTCTGCAGGAAGATAGTTATGTTCAAGACATCAAAGAGCAGAAGACCTGGTCTCAGGGCTCCTTGGAAGCCTGACTGAGCATCAGAGCCGCAGAGACCCTGTGGTCTCCAGCTTGAAGAGCCGGGCGGTTTGAGTGCCTCAGGCAGCGTGTCCTGAGGGGCACGGAGGCACTTTCTGCTTACTGCATTGTTTATTTTTTTCTTTCTCATAATTAAACCTTTTCTAATCCTACAAGGTAATAATATTTGCAAATGGAGAACACCTGGCTCTCCAACATGATGAATTTTCCAGGCTTCTGAGGAAAGAGTTATTCAAGCCAAAAGTAATCTAAGACGCCCCCAGAAAGCAACACAAGCCCTTACTTAATATGAACACATGGGCACAGGGGTTAAATGTATATTAAGCACAGAGAAAGCATGAATATTGTGAGTGTGTGTGTGTGTAACCATAAAATTCCAAGCTTGTAGAGTGTGCTTTATATCTATATCATATGTTATCCAGATACCAGTTGTATATTATAAGCTGCATATGCAATACCATATGGACACCATAAAATATCACATGTGTTGTCAAGATAATTTTACATTTAGTGTGTGATTAAAATGTCCTATATTATATACCTTTCTTTTTTGTGTATACATGAATTTGTCTAACAAATTGCTTTCATTATCAAATTCAGGTATAAATCAAAGTTAAAGCCACTTTACTTAAATTTAATAAAAAAGCAATATGGAAACGTGAATGCAGTTTTTTTCATCACTAGATTTTTCTGCCATGCAGCATTTAACACTGGTGCAGCTGTCAATACCCATTCATCTGCTATCGGGCAGCTTTTTCCTTTCACTCACTGTGACATTTTTAAAGTGGCAAAAAAAAAAAGCTTAAAACAGCATATTTGTCACTTTTTTCTTTCTGGTGACCTTTTAAGCACTAAGGAAAATTATATGTACTAAACCCTTTAATCATTACATATACTTTTCCCGATAGTGCTTTATATAGGAGTATCATTTAATTTATTTTTTTAAATTTACATTGTACTTGCTGATGTTCACTTAATTATTCAAACATTTAAACATGAGTAAACCTCATAGCACTTAGCTATGGCAACCATGTAATGCAACTGCAATTTATATTAAGAATGATTTTTATAAGTAGAATTTCAGAAATAACTTGTACATACCCTCAACTTCCAGCTTTTGATAAATAGCTACATGAAATAACTTCTCTGCAGTAAATGAAAAAGAGCTGAAAGCAGAGAGGCATCACCAGGACAGTTTTGAGAAGGCAGGTGTAAGACTGAGTCTCAACTCTTTCTGAGATCAGCTGTGTGACCTTGAGAGAGTCACAGAGTGTCTCTGATGTGCTACTGATACCTCAGCATGTTATAAGACTCTGATTATGTACACAATAGCAGACCTTTCTCCAAATTAGCGAATGTTTGTGAATGTGTTCTGAAATCTATATAGAATGAGGAACAATTAGACTTTTAATTCACCTGAAGAGAAGATGGAGTGGCACTCCCAGAAACATGAGAAAAAAAATGTACAGTCACCAATAGCTCAGTCTCCTTGCACTACTTTAGGGAATGTGTCCCCATCTAGCTGAACTGCACCGCATGCCCATCCTCCTTGTCACTCCACCCTTTATACCTTGTTTATACCTGGGGGAGACAGCAGTTTGAGAAATCCAAGAGGAAAAATCCAGCTTTCAGTGGAAATGGTGAATGAGTAGCTCATCTAGATAATGGACTCCTGTATTGCAAAGAGACGGCGCTGGGCGGGGCCCACATAGGGGTGTCTTGAAGACACAACAAGCTTCTGTGGGCTGGAAGAAGAAAAGGGAAACACACCTGAAAGAAATCAAATCTTTAAACACTCTAAAATACTGACATCAGCAATACTTAATTTAATAAAGTCTGTGCCCTTTCTAAAAATAGAAACAGGGCTTAGAAAATCTTGAAGGATGATCATCCTGGTCTCCCACTCAGCCTCACTTTTATTCTTATCACTTTTAGTCTTACCCTGTTTGTAGAAGTTCTCCAGTCATTTTTCTCCTACCTGTTCTACCTTGAGGGCTCCAACAGACAGAGGGTGGACCTCACACTCTAGGGCAGAATCTCTACTTCACCAGTGGTGAGCTTTCTCCAAATGTGACTTACCTTCTGAAAGCATCAGCTTCCTTTTCTCTTCCTTGTTCTCTAAAAGAACATATAGGTTCTTTTGTGGATCGAAAGAGCCGGCTACAGAATAAACTCTCAATGAAGTGTATATTCAGAACAGAATAAGTGGTGTTCATCACTGTCCCAACAAGAGATGTCTCACCACATCTGGCAGATTCTGCAATTCAACAAAAATCCAGACAGGAACTAAGGTTCCCCCCACTCTCAGGTAGTCCTCTTGGCTTCATCTTGAAGAAGTGAGGACTAAGAAGAATAGCCCCCTCAAAGTATCTGTTGCCCTCCCCACTATATAGACAGGGAAATGGGGGGACAGGTGAGGTAGTCCCAGTGATAGTAGCAGGGAACATTAAAAAATCTACTGAAGAGCCATCATGTAAGGGAGGTTTGGAACAGGAACTTGGGCCGGATCTTAAAATCTTATAGGATGAATGAAATCCCCCTTATGGCAGGACCAAGGAGAGAGATTCCCAACAGAGACCAACAGCATGTTCAAGCCTCAGAGGAGTGAAAGTGTATGTATGGTTCTGGTCCCTGTCGCCGTAGCACGCCATGAGAGCACTTGGACAGACAGGTACGATCTTTAGGCACCCTCCAGAAAAGTCTAGGCTTTGCCTCTGGTCAGCTTGTACTCAGTGAAGTTTTCAGCAAGAAAGTAGTGTTCTCAAGTTTGTGTTTAGAAGCTCACTTTAACATCTGTGTGGAGAATGGGTTGGCATTGGGAGAATGCAGAGTAGAAGAATAATGGATTGATTTTACAGTGACCTAGACAAGAAAAAGTATGAATTTGAGCTGAGGAAGTACTGGTCTCAGAGGGGAAAGGGGACAATGAGGTGAAATCAATAGAACTTAAAGAATGAATCTAAGGACGGCGAAGAAAGGAGTTGAGATTAGATCTGATTTCCAGGCCGAGTACTTATGGACTGTTGAAAGATTACAACATCCTATGCACTTCAGTATGAAAATGCTTGAACACTATTGCATCAGAAAACATAAGGAAGCAGCCACATGTTTGCACTTATTTGCAATAAAATATTTGGATAGAAGAGACATTTTTTGTTTATATTTGACATTTTGAAATAAAGGCTAAATAACTATGTCCTATATACTTAAAATCAACTTGAACGTTAAACAGCTACAAATGCTAGGCCATCTTATGAGCAGGGACAAGCTTTTCCAAACTGGGAGATAACTCTCAATAACATAATGTCACACTTGATAATGTTCTCAACAAAACATGAGTTTCTCTGTCATTTACATGCTGGTTGTATTCCTAGAAAACTCTGTGTATGCTTAAGTGGCTTTGGTTACTTTGTAGGCTTAGGAAACTGTAAACCACCTTTCTTCGCCTTGAATGGCTCCTTGAAACATCTGTACAGAATGCGAAACAATTTCTTGTTTGACAATGTCCCAGGCAATCCAGCTCCTTCATATATTCTGGTAGCACCCTCATTGTGGTACTTCAATCATTGGGTAATTCAAAACCTTTCAACAAATTTCCAAACCCTTCCCTGGGGAAGAGTATCATTCTGACCCCCAAGAACTAGAGAGCTTCGGAAATGCTCCAGATTAAAATTTACAAGATTCTCTTCCTCAGTAGCTGGGGAAATCATTTTGTCCCAGAAGTAAAAAAAAATCAACCTTGTAAAAAGCTTTGATTCTACTAATTGAGAAATCTTAAGATTTGTCTCAAGCTCTCTAGATGCATACCAGAGGCTGTGATGACAATTAGAAAGAAAGCAGAGGAGAATGCTACTCTATTGTCAACATCTAAGGCTTTGGTTAGATTCTGTTTTCTTTCTGTTACATAAACGACCAGGGTGGAGGTTTCCAGAGGAAAGGGAGGGAAGAGGGACCAGCTTGAGAGGCCTTACTGGGCCACGCTGGCTTATGACTGGCCCTCTGATGGTGGACCTGGTGAGAAAATGTGATCCGGGGACCTACAAGGCATTGTATTGAATGTGAATACAATTTTGTTGTTGTTGTTTTCTTGCTAAGTTTTTTTTTAATATTTATTATATATGTATATTTTTATATCATTGTTCATTTTCATATATTTGATCTTTCCTCTCAGTTGTAGTCCCTGTAAAATTTCCACCAGTTCACCTGTGAACCATCACCATAGTCCCTTGTGTTCTTTTCACCCATTTTGACCCCTCTCCCTCTCCTCCAAAATATGTCTGATTTATAGTTGCCTGCTAGTTTGGTGTCTTTTACTATTATTTTTCCTGATCCCTTATTTGGTTCCCCTATATTCCTCCTAAACTAGCTGACTTTTTGTTTTTCCTTCTTAATTAGTTCACTGAACATAATTCCTCCCATCTCTATCCATGTTGCTGCAAATGGCATGAATTTATCTTTTTTGATTACTGAGTAATAGTGTGTACAATTTTTTAAAAGAATAGTTAACTCCACTAGCTTAAAATACCTTTTTTAAAAAAGTAGAGGCCCTCCCTGGTGGCGCAGCGGGTTAAAGCACAGCATTGAGAAGCTAACGCCACTTCCGCATGAGTTCGATTCCTGCCTTCCCCGGAGGCGACCAAATGGCGCAGCAGAGCTCTCCTAACCGGCCCACTGCTCCCCTCAGCAGTGTACTTCGTCAATCTGCCTGTTCTGCTCCCCACTCTGTCTCTGGTGAAGCCTCTCACTGCCCCTGCACCTCTGGCCTGTACCCAGTTCTGTATGCACAAAAATAAAATAAAATAAATAATAAAAAAAGTAGAAGGGAAAAGATACCATCATATCCATCCTTTAGTCTTTAAAAAAAAGCCTCATCTCTGTCTGAGTATTTGTGTGACCCTTAGCAATTATGAGTAGTAACAGAATTTGCTCCCTGCAGGGCGCTCTGGAGATAAGACAAGGGAAAAGGCCCTATCTTTGCTTCATGGCTGCCCTTGGCCATGGGCTTGTTAGATCCAGTGGTACTTTATGAGAGCCATGTTTTATAAACCCGGATAAATAGTGAAGTTACATAAATGCTCTAGTCAACGAGATATAATTTACAAAAATACATATGATAGTTTTAAAAAGTAAAATATGAGGCCCTCCCTGGTGACACAACTGGTTACGCTGCAGCAACTGCAAGTTGTCACAGCCACTTCAGGGTGAGTTCGATCCCACCCCCGGAGATGACCCACATGGCGCGGCAGACCTCTCCTGACCCGCCTGCTGCTTCCCTCAGCAGTGTACTTCATCGATCTGCCTGTTCTGCTCCCCGCTCTGTCTGTGGTGAAGCGTCTCACCACCCCTGCACCTCGGGCTTGTACCCCAGTTCTGTATAAATAAACAATTAAATCTTTGTAGAAAGAAAAGTAAAATATGAAATATTTTCTCTTTTTTGCATAGTCCCTTTTTCTCTAACTTTGAAGAAGAACTATGGGGTATTTTGTCCCCCTCCAAAGTACAATCCACTCTCATCATGTAAGTACTTTGGTGTTAACAACAGAAATAACTATCCTGAAGAGTTGTTCACAGGAATTGAAAAAGTACGAATACCCTTACTTGCTGAAAGTAAGAGAAATGATGTTTTAAATAATTATTCTAATGAAATCTTCAAGTAGGAAAAAATGATAAGAAACCTTGATCTTAAAAGTTCTTGTTGGCCTTCCTTGGTGGCGCAGCGGGTTAAAGCACTGCACTAAGAAGCTTAAGCCACTTCCTCATGAGTTTGATCCCTGCCTGCCCCAGAGGTGACCACGTGGCGCTGCAGACCTCTCCTGACCCGCCCGCTGCTCCCCTCAGCAGTGTACTTCGTCGATCTGCCTGTTCTGCTCCCC
>NW_004567137.1:6423800-6442069 GCF_000260355.1 Condylura cristata
CGAAGTCCTTTTCTCTGGTCATTGGCTCCTGGATACCTCCAATGCAGAATATACCCTGTGATAAGAGCTGGAGATACAGATACACTTTCCTTCTGGGAGTTCACAGTGTCTTGAGGAAAAGACCAGGGGGCGTCCAGCAATGGAGCTAACAAATGTCAGAAGAGATGTAGAAAATGCTTTTAGAAACTACAGGAAGAAACCGCTAACTCTGCTACGGGAGAGGTCAGATAAGGCTTCAGAGAGAACATAGCATGCAATTCCTAAAAAACAAAGAGAAATCAAAAGAGAAAGAGCATATGTGGTACATGGAAGAGTGTGAGTGCACACATAAAGCACAAAAGGAAATTTTTTAGGAAACTTGGAGTGCTCACTATGTCCAGAATGGAAAGTTTGGAGTAAAAGATAAAGCTGGCAAAATCCTGCAAGAGGGAAACCAAGAAGAGATTTTACACCATGGCAGGGAATCTGGACTTTCTTTTACAGACAAGGAGGACACAGTAAAGAATGTTAAGTGAGGAGTTATGTGATTAGCTCTCCGATGTGAAGGTTTACTCTATCAATGCAAAATATAAACAATGAGCCAGAGAAAGGAGAAAATATAGAAGAAACAGAAGATCTGCAAATGACCGATAACATTTCTTACCCTTTCTTTCTCCTACTCCTTTCTCTATTCCTTCCTAACTTAAACTTGGTTTATGTCTAAGCCAAGGCAGTAAGAAGTGAGGATACAGATGAATTAACAAATTTGAGAGCTAAGGAAATCAGATCAGCATCCGTGGGTAGTGATGAATTCCACATGGAGGTTGGGGAGAGTTCTATCCCCTAGAGCATCATAATATTCTTCCCTTCAGTCGTTTGAGAATAATTATCACTTTCTTACCCTCACCAGTCAAACTCTATTCAACCTGGGCACAATAAAAGGTCATTGCCCAGTTCTAAATTGACCAGCTGTTTGAATAATGTAAAGGAAGTGTCTTGTCTAAGGTTTCTCAACTAAACAATATACTCAAACTCCACATGCCTTTCCCATCAGCCTATAGGTATTTACACCAGCCAAAACGTCTCCCTCACTGTTCAGTTGTCAAGAAAATTTATTAATGCTTCTAAATCAAGAACAAAAATAAAATCACTCAGAAATAAAGTTTAACATTTCATATTTTTGGCACTCAAAATATTCTTCTATTTGTGCTATCCTAACATGAGCATATGACTTGCAAAGGGAAGTAGCCATAAATCAGGCTACTCTAACACCCTCCTCACAGACATTTGTCAGGAAAAGTAATTAGTATACTGGCGAAGAGAACACTAATAAAACAGCGCTTTTCGTTTCATTTGGTCCTTATTCAACAACTGCAAAGAGTTCCAAAGCAAAAGACAAAGAAAATTAGAATTATCTTTATCTTACATCAGCCCTACTAATAAAGCACATTTCTTGGTGTTGGCAAAACTCCTGGACCTAATCTTTATTTTTTAACCTATTGATCCTTTTCCACAGTGACAGACTTGTTCTGCCACAGCAGCCGAGTTTCCAAATTGGCCTGAGGCAGGCATGTGGGTCCGAAACAATATTGTCCTTGGCCTGGTCTTGGCAGGACTGGTGGAAAATCAGACAACTGTTATGTTTTGGAGTTGTGGGCTAATAGTGCCCTCTGTTTTCCATTTTCGCTCTCATCACCATCATGACCAGATGGCCAAGAAGCCACTAGAACAGAAGTATTGTTCCAATATAGTAGAGAAAGACCAATCCAGTAAACACAATCATTTCTACTGGGTGGCCTAAAATAGCAATCTGAATGTTTAAAGGTGAAGAAAAGCAAAAGAATACATAGCTGTCACCCCCGAAGCCTTCCTCCTTTGACCAGTATGCCTGGTCTTCTTTAGAACAGGAGATTCATTGGGGATTCCAGCACATTGCAAATTTCCCACCCTCCCAAATGCCTGATTGTATGGTGTAGTGGACCACAATCACCAGAACCATCTGGAAGACTCCTCCTAAATCTCCTAAAGATTCCAAGTCAGTGGATTCAGGGTGGTTTTTGTACTCCCAAAAAGATGATTCTGACAGTCACATTGGGAACCCATTTGAGGAGCCTGAGGTACAAGGGATTTTTAAGCGAATATGCTGTGCACAAAGGAAACAGGTAGCTTTTGGTTTCTATGTTTTATATGGCTTGTATGTTCCCATCCCAAGTGCCTTCCATGCCTCCTAGAGGATATGGTGGGTACAGTGTTGATTTGTATGGCATGTAGATGGTGTAGTGTGAGCCCAAAATGAAAACCCATGCCCTTTAGAGCTAAGAATCAGGTTGCTGCTTGAAGATAGTGTGAACATATAACTCTAGAAAGTACAATTATAAAATACCTGTTTTCACCCTCATGATGCTAGTACTTTCTTGCACCTGGAAAAAATTCCAGCAAGATAAGCCTATTTGTCCTAGCATTCTTACATTAGTAAATTCATTTTGCCTAAAAAGGAATATCATTTTAATATTTAACATGAACAGGGCCCTCCCTGGTGGCGCAGCGGGTTAAAGCACAGCACTGAGAAGCTAAAGCCACTTCTACATGAGTTTGATTCCCGCCTGCCCCGGAGGTGACCACATGGCGCGGCAGACCTCTCCTGACCCGCCCGCTGCTCCCCTCAGCAGTATACTTTGTCAATCTGCCTGTTCTGTTCCCCACTCTGTCTCTGGTGAAGCCTCTCGCCACCCCTGAGCCAGTTACCTGTACCCCAGTTCTGTATGCATAAGTAAATAAATCTTTAAAAAAAAATTTAACATGAACAAAACTCAGTTTAGCTAAATTGTCTCTCCTTCCCCATCAGGATGCTCACTCCCTGCATTTTCAATTTTTTTTTTTAGTTTCTTCCCTTGCTTCCCTCCCTCCAGCCTCTCACACCACTTCTCCTCCACAAGCAAGATTGCAGGTGGGACTATGGTGAGAAGTGAGAAGACATAGTGACTGAGAGAAAGGTCGTGCATGGCCCATGGCCGGCATTGCTGCAGTCTGACAATGGTTCCCTCAGGCTGCCTGCCTCTTGCTGGTGAGGAGTACTGAGGGCACTTGGGGAGCTTCTGCCTTGGCTGAGACCCCTCATCTGCAGAACTCGAAGTCCTTTTCTCTGGTCATTGGCTCCTGGATGCCTCCCCCAACACACACACACAGCTCTGGAGGAGCACTCTCTGCACTTCCTAGCTGCATTACTTAGGGGATCTGAGAAGGTTCAATGTCTTCTTTTGTTTTCATACATGGCCTACATTTGATTCATGGAAAACACTTGACTGTCTCTTCTGTCCATTCTCCAAGCATGAAGTTCTAACCAGAGCCTGTTGCTCTTAGATACATCAAGTATAAGTCAAATGCAGTCTACTGCATCAAGTATAAGTCAAATGCAGGAAGCACATCAGGGTCTCCGACATCTCCCTTTGAAGCCCATTTTGCTTGATTTGATCTAAGTGAAAAGTTTTTGTTCTGCCCCATTCCCATGAAGGAAAAGGATGAACAGCACACTATAAACTCTAAAATATATTGATATCTCCAACCTGTTCCTTTCTTTCAGAGACTGGAGGTGATGGTCTGCAAAATCAACTCATAGCCACCATCTCAAATTGTGTTTAAGTGATATTACATATACTGACTGCACTCCTCTTGGCATGTGGTGTTTCTATTATCTTGAGGCCTCAGATAAAACAGGGATTTAGAGTCCCGTTTTACAATTGGGTGGCTAAAATCCCAGTCCCTTATACTGCCAAGCTGAGAAGGGCAATGGATTTCCATTAGAGGATCTGAACATGCCCTGCTCTCAGCTGGCTCTTTGACATTTGAAGTCTGGGCAGACTGGCAGGTCCCATTTGCCAAGGAGCAATTACTTCTGCAGTAATTAGGTCTGAAATCATGTTGCCTCTTTGAATCAAAAGCAGTTATCTGCACAAGATAACGTTCAACCCAGACAGACACAGAAGAGTAAATAAACAACCAGTGTTTCTTCAGCCCAAAGCAGTACTAACTTTCATAGCAGATGAAGAGAGTGAGAATATTAAAGGTTACAAACCATACTCATAAGGAAATTTATTAACTAAAGCCTAAATCTGGAAACATAAACTGAAATTACCTTTTGTAATAGAAGAAAAACAGAAGGACAAAGCTGATAAAAGAAGGACACTTAAATGGTGAACTAGAAAGAAAAAATCATAAAATTGTAGGTATACTAGGTTTTCTTTCTATTTTACTTGATTTTCAATTTTTTATTGAGGTAAAATTGCATTTTAGTATTATATCATTATTAGCTATACATTGACTAGAATCAACATGAATATATATCAACTATGTTAAGTTCACCTACAAAAGTCCTTATATACCCATCACACCATTATCCCTTTTTCCCAAATTTACCCATCCTCTTCCCTCCTCCTTTCATATACCAGGGATCCTAAAGACCAGCTAGATCAATCCTTCTGTTTTACATAAAATGATAACCATAGTAACAGACAACTCTATTGTCTAGTGTTTGCTTGGTTTAAAGTACTCTATATACACTATTTCATGTAACGGTGACATGTGAAAGGAGGTGGTGGAATCACACTGTAGTTCTTGGGTCTTCACTCCCTCCCTCAAGTGCATGTTAGTGGGCAGAATGGGGTCCCTGCCTTCTTGATGTTGGACAGGCCATGAGATTGCCTTGACAGATGGGTTGTTAGCACAAGTGACTGTCGAGGAGTTAATGTGTTTGTGCAATTTGACCTGGCATCTTGCATTCTTGAGATTGTTGCTGTTCCAATGAGAATGAGAAAACAGGGAGTTGACCTAAATTCAACCTGAAGCCTAGAGCCAGAGCCAGCCAAGGAACATCCTGAAACAGTTATGTCCCAACAAATGTGCAGACTCATGAGCTAGGGAAATTAGTGCTGGGTGAAGAGCCATTTGGCGTGTGGCATTATTCTGGCAGAGCCTAAGAGATAGAGATAGTATTTTTTGTATCACTGGGACTGAAAGAAAAGTCAAAATATTCCTATCATCAATTTTGCCAGTCCTACCTACTTGTCTCAGTTGGGAGAGATACATTGACTCCAATCTATGGTCTCTTCTGGAAGTTAAAGATTTTACTTAGTAAGCAATTCTATAAAGAACTCACAAAAATTCTGAATTACTAAATATATTAAGATTTGCCCTGCCTTTATATTTTGGTGTCCACTCTGTGTGAGAGGTAAAGGCAACTAAATGGACACCTACAGCTGGACTCAAGCAACATGTCAGCTTTAAGGTGAACAAGAATAGTGCTGTTGACAAAAGCTTTTCATGTTAAGTGAGCCTTGGACCCCAAGGACTAGAAACATATGAACCCTTGGCACTCATCAATGGTGTTCTGTGACCACTTATGTGATATCAGATGGAAGGCAAAGGTGGGGATAGGAAGCAGGTGCTTGGGGAGTGGCTGAAAGTCCACTATGGCAAAGCGGTCTTCCCTGAAGAAAGTTTATTCTCAGAAACTCATAGGGAAGCTCAAAGGTTCAAATTACTTGCTTCAAACTCCAAAACCATCAGAACTGCCGAAAGTTATCATTTGCTTTAGAAAGCAATTTAAAATTGCTAACAAACTGGCCCTCCCTGGTGGCGCAGCGGGTTAAAGCACAGAACTGAGAAGCTTAAGCCACTTCCTCATGAGTTCGATCCCCGCCTGCCCTGGAGGAGATCCACATGCGTGGCAGACCTCTCCTGACCCGCCCGCTGCTCCCCTCAGCAGTGTACTTCGTTGATCTGCCTGTTCTGCTCCCCACTTTGTCTCTGGTGAATCTTCTCACCCTCCGCATCTCTGGCCTGTACCCCAGTTCTGTATGAATAAATAAATCTTTAAAAAAAATTGCTAACAAACTAAAATATCAGCTTCCCACCAAATAAAACACATCACCATGATATAAAAATTTTAAAGCAGTAACTTTCTGAATCTTTCAACCAGAACATTATGATAGGTAAAAGAAGACAAGATCAGGGAAATTGGAAAGGAAAAATCAGCAACCACAATTATTTTCAGAATATAGAATTTTACACATATATATAACCTCAAATGATGAAAGTATTAGAACTATTAAAAGACTTTAAGAAGGTAGCTGGATATAAGATTATTAGTTTTTAAGGCAATATTTCAAAGTCAATTGCACTTTGAAATATCAGAAACAGACATTTTGAATATATAACTTCAAAATACTGCTTAGAAATCGACAATAAAAAAAATTTTCTGAATAGAAAAAAAAAAAAACGTTGTGCAATATCTCTAAGAAGAAAGATGTAATAAGTTACCTGGGATGCATGAAAAATTATTTACGTAAGTGGGAGATGTGCTGTGTTTGTGGATTATATGAACATGTATTATTGTAGCCATATCAGGTTCTATTTATTTAATTTCAATCATAGTACAAAAGTATTTAATGGGACTATAAAAGCTAATTTTTTAAATAATACACAGGTTAATGGGTGGCTAGAGAGATTGATAAGTATGTGACAAAGCCAAGTACTATAATGTTAATTATAGAATCAAAGTCATCATTCATGGATGTTTGCTATAAAATTCCCTCAACTTCTTTTCATTTTTGGAACTCTTCATAATAAAATGTTGGTGGGGGGAATCATATGGAAAGTTCAGAGCTAAGAATAGCTCAGACACTCCTGAAGAGGAAGAACAGGTGCTTCACTACACAGGAAAACTTTGACTGAAAGCTACAGTGATGAAGAGAGTATAGCATTGGTGTGGGAACAGAGAAAACAAGTGAATGGAATATAACTGAGAGCAAGCATTTATGAAATTCTTACTTATGTCAGATCTGATAAGTAGATCTGATAAGGAGATCACTAGGAAAAGGAGAAACCAGTCAATAAATGATGCCAGGAAAATTGGCTAGCACATGGAAAATAATAAAAATGTTAAGAAAAGACTTTAAAACTTTTAGGAAAAAAATAGCTTTTAAGTAATTTTACAAAGGAAAGGGATTCTTTTAATAACAAAAAAGCATAGCTCATAAAGGATAAGACTAGTACATTTTATTACCTGAAAATTAAAACTTCTGTTCAACAAAAGATGGCTTACGAGAGTAGAAGGTGATCCCACTATCTGGAAACAGTTATTTTCAACTCATATTACTGATGAAAGATTAATATCCATATTTTATAAAGAGCTTTTACAAATCTTTGAGGAAAAGAACTTGTAGAAAAAAATGATAAAGACACAAGCGAGTATCTCACAGAGGATGAGACACAAAGACTAACTATATATTAAAATCTTTCAAATCATTAGTTATAGAGGAAATGCAAACTAAAACCACAATGAAATTCCATTTCACACAGACTAGAATGAAAAACATTTACAATTCTGACAGCTTGGCATGTTGGTGAGAACGTGGTGCATCAGGAATTCTGTGAATGTGATTAATGGGAGTATAAATTAGTGAAACCACTTTGGGAAAGCCTAGGCATGATCCGGTGAAATGAAACACGTGTTTTGTGAGCCAACAAATCCATTCTTAGCTATACATACTGAAAAACTCTAGCTCGTGATATATGTATATAAAATTCATAATAGCATTGTTTCAAATAGTAAAATCTTTACAACAGGGGCCTCCTTGGTGGCACAGGGATTAAAGTCTCAGCTATCAAGCTATCACCAGCCACTGCAGCAGGAGTTTAATCCCTATCCAGGGAGCTGACCCACATAGCACAACAGACCTCTCCTGGCCTGCCTGCTGCTCCCCTCAGCAGTGCATTTCAGTAGATCTGCCAGTTCTGCTCCCCTCTCTGTCTCTCTCTGTCTCTGGTGAATCCTCTCACTGCCCTCACACCTCCGGCTTACACCCAGTTCTTGTATGCATAAATAAATATAACTAAAACTTTTTATAAGTGAACAATACAGCAACCACAATGTTTATTACAGAGGAACAGGTTTGAAATAGTCATCTAGTTACATAGTTGGGTACTCTGTAACTGTGAAAATGTATGAAATGTGAGTATATACATCACAAAAACATGATTTTAAGCCAAAAATAAAACTACAGAAAAATGTAATGAAATCATTTGCAAAGTTCAGAACAAGCTTAAACTACATATTATTGAGGAATATATAGGATCTACAAAGATAAACAAAAAACATTAGCATAGTTTATGGAGGAGTTTTCTTTCTGTGTCCAAAGCAATGGAGAATGTCCCAATAACTACCCAACTTTCTGTAAGAAATATGACAAGTACAAACCCCAAAACATGATGGTACCAGAAGAAAGAAAATTCTTAGAAAGTTTAGAGAAAGCAGTATTCCAGTAGGAACCGGAATGTCTCAAGTGAACACTTCTGGCTGATTTTTCTGGAGAAAGGCAAATACTACAAAGAAGATTGTACAAAGGCTTGAATGCATTGGGCCCAAGTGTGCCTCTGAGAGAGAGCTGACTGAGATGGGAGCATTTTGAATTGGGAAGAGATGAGAAAGGACCGAGTCTCCCAGTTCTAAGCTTCATCTTTTGTTTTATTATGAAGACAAGAAAGCTTCAGCTTACAGTCACTTCATTTGCGTGCAGTCATGTGCCCCTGCTCTAACCTACCACAAAGAATCACCCTGACTTTTGGTAAAATATTTGAGAGAACAAAAGCCAAAGTCAAAAAGCAAAGGAGAATAAAATGTAAAGGAGAGGATTAAACTGTTTCCATCAGTACCACATCTTCATCTGCAGTGCAAATTTCATTCATAAATATCCTCGAGGGACTGAAAATGTGGTCAGTGACAAAAGTCATTATGTCCACTGGATAAATTGTTCAGAAGAAGAAAGAATATTCCTGATGAGGAGAAGGAGCACGTCTTTTCCAAGGAACCACTGTGTTACTGTCAACTCTAATTAAAGAGGCCAAAGTAGAGTGGCCACGATACACTCAGTTTGCTGAAAAGGCCTCCCAGTGAAGGGGAGGCAGAAGAGAGCAGGGAAGAGAGAAGGAGGTCAATCCTATTATTAAATTTATCTGTATTTGTGGCCCCTGATAACTTCTCATTGGGTTTGTCAAAAGGCGTGTTTTGTGATTTGTGTTTTGTGAATAATAAATTGCTTATTTCATCTCTTGATTGATTTGTAAATCTTTGTCATTTTCAGGGATTAGCTACTTGCTAGATTGATCTATCAAAATTAAACTAGGTTTCCTCTAAATCCCAAGAACTATGAAAGATTAACCTTTTGTGGGTCCTGTCAGACTGCACACCAGTAGGTGACATCAGTGATTAATAGAGGCTACAGGCAGTCTGGGGGAGAGTTGTGTCTTCCTCAGTCTTAGGAAACATACCCTAGTATTCTCCATGCCAACGGAACATTTCCATGGAATATTTAAAATAGCTGTAGGAATCCTGTTTTGCGCTAGAACCATAGGTTTTTTAAAGTGTGTTAGACCTCCACAATTCTGTAAATCATGATCCTTTTTTTTTTTTAAGATTTATTTATTTATGCATACAGAACTGGTATAGGCCAAGCCGTTGGGTGAGGGGAGGATAAAAAGATTCACCAGAGACAGAGTGGAAGCAGAACAGGCAGATGTACTGAAATACACTGCTGAGGGGAGCAGCAGATGAGTCAGGAGAGGTCTGCTGCGCCATGTGGGTCACCTCTCTGGCCGTGGATTGAATTTATGCTACAGTGACTGCGGTAGTTTCATAATGATGTACTTTAACCCGTTAAAGAGAGGACCCAATCATGATGCACTTCTTTGGCCTTTTTTAAGCATTCCAGAATCACCAGTCATAGTCGCAGAAGCATCAAATCCAGAGTTAGCTGGCCATCGCCTTTCTGTTAAGCTGCTCTGAATAAAGTGCATCAGGAAACATTTTTGTCCCACTCACCCTGCACCACACGAGGCACACGGTCTGTTTGCTCATCAGCGCCACACACCCTCTGCTGTCCTCTTCCTCCCTGTCTATTTACAGTGTGCAGTGCTATCTTGAGGCCTTAGAGACATTTCATCCAAATACCCACATTCACACAGAATGTTCCAACACCTTCCCAGTACAATCCTTGACATTTTCTCTTTCCTCCGAGAAGCGCGTGCTGTGAACCTGCTCCTTCTTGCATGTGAAATGGCAGCTGGGCTCCTTAATGGCTCCCTCAGATCCTCTAGCTCCTTTATTCTACAAAACAAACTCTGCCTCAGTTCATCACAGGTCTGATGACGCCCTAAATAAAGTTGCAGCTGAGACCTGGATCCCACTACAGGGTACAGGTTCAGCCAGATGGAGGTATAAAACAGTGTGTGCTCTACAAAGTAGTCCCAGATTCCCTTAACTTCACTTTATGGGATCATTCCCTTTGAATCCTCAAAACTGGTGGAGAGCAATCTTTTATGCTTGCCCATGGGGGCTACTAACTTACAGAAGAATCACTTAACTGGGGGAATCAGATTAAGTGACATTAATTCCATTCATTTATAGGCATCTGGCAAATCTAACATTACTAAGCATGGAAGGTAACCATGTAACATAAGATGTATGTTGTATCTTTCCATCAGTCTTTTCAACAATATGGAGATGTGTTCAGTGATCCGTGTCCATTTACGTATGAGAAGATGGAGGCACAAGGAGTATACTGAACTTGCCCAAAGTCTCAATGATGGCCATGGTGACCAAGAGTCTGGCCCCAAAGCCTGACTCCTCCTCCTGTAACTAGCTCTGCCATAGGTGAGTCACTTGGAAGTCTAACACATGGATGCCCCAGCTCTACCTGGGCCTTAATTGAAAGAAAAATGTCAAAGCTATCACAGCACTGAGAGCAGTTTGGTTTCCACTTGGTTGGGAAAGCTAACTCAGCCTGGAGGGTGAAAGAAAGCTCCCCTGGAAGAGTGCCATTCAAGCCACATCATGATGAAGAATATTCTAGGCAGAAGGGGGCAGTGTGTTAAGGGACAGTGTGAGAAGGGGACATTTTCAAGAGGCCAGAAGCTTAGCAGGATGGGAGTTGAGACTGAGGTAATGTGGGGAGGGTATGGAGGGGTGACTAGAGACTCTAATGCTTGTCTTGAGTCTCCTCTGCAGTGCTGAAATGTGTGGGTGTTATTTTTCAGTTAAGAAAGCTAGTTGCTTCCTAGCCTAAGGATTGCATTATTTATGTTGACTTCTGGGTGGTTTTGTAAGGTGTATTGCTAGTCAGAAATATGGATAACGTGTTGAAAGACCAGAAGCAAAGACACCTGTTTGGAGGCCAGGACAGAGAGCAAGAGGGACGGACAAGGGCCAAGGAAAGGCCATAACTGGATGCATTTTAAAAATTCCCTACACATCATTTATACCGTGGACTGAATCACTGATTTTTCTATCTCCCTTTAGATTACATGTTCCATGAGAATATGAATTTTTGTTGAAACCTTGGTACCTAGGATACCTGCTTGGGTAGGTTTAGAATAAAGTGAGGAATTTAGGAATTGATTGGAGTTCATGGATGAGAATTGCCTGAGTAAAATTTTTAATTTGGCAAATGAGATGATGGTGGTAGGCATGTAGTGTCTACAGAACTCCAAGTGGAGGTGTGCTGAACCCCCATTCAAGGTTTGGGATGAGAGCATCAAGGAAAACTGAGACAGGTGGTAGGGAATTCAGATTCATCAGAACGGAATTAGAAATGATGCTTACCTTACAGAAATGGGTCAAATCTAAAAAGCATGTGAGGGTGGGGGCGAGGTGGAAGGCTAGGGAAAACTTGAGTAACCACAAAGTTTATGAGATAAAAGAAAGCAAAAAGAGTGAGAAGCTCAGAACAGAGGGAAAGGAGGGTGTGGAGGCATAGCAGAGCCTGGCTGACCCAGTCAGTGCTGGGCCATTTGTCATACCCAGATGAGAGAAGATCAAAGACAGGCCATTGTTTCTTCAGACCAGCAGACCATTAGGCTGCACTGGAAAACACATACTGGGAAGGAGGCAGGAACAGGCCACCACTGGCTCAGGACCTCTTGGTGCTAACCAGGGAACAGCAGAGGGAGCCCCACTCCAGTCACACCCGAAGGCAAGTGGGGTCCTTCCCGGAGCTGAGAGTCTTGGTGCAGGGCAAAACTTGCCCCACAGCATAAGGTGGTCCTTGCTAGGAATTAGGCAAAGGACTACTCTAGAACAGAATACAGGGAGCAACGGAGAAGTCAGTCTGACTAAAGAAGGTGGCAGATGGGTCAGGCCACAGCAGGCAGGAAGAATACTGCTAAGAGGTAAAGGTTTGAAGCAGGGGAAAGGAAAGCTTAACGGAAGAGAAATGATGACGTGCTCTGTTCGCTAGGTCCCCTGAGGCTGGAGTGATGCCACACTGGACTGTGAGGGATTCCTCCAGCTGAGATCAGAAGAGCGCAGGAACAAAGCAAGCAGGTGGTGAGCTGCTTCTCAGATTCTTTTAGAAAATCATGAAGTGCTTCACTGTCCTACTTAAAAATGGACTTTGATCACCAAAATCTCTCATGGCAGGAACTACAGAGAAAAATAACTTAATTTCTTCAAATACACTAGAAGTTGAAGAAGAGAGAAAGAAAGCAGGAAGCACTATAGTAAGAGACTGGAAGGGGTAAACCTGTCACAGCGTGTGGACTTTATTTGGGTTTGTAGCCAATGGACAATGTAGTTTTTGGTTTTTTTGTTTGTTTGTTTGTTTGTTCTAAGTTGGCATTGGGGGGAAGGGCTGGAACATTGGCAATTTAGATATCAAAACAGATTTTTATAATATTTAGGGTAATGCTGTGTGATTATGGGTCAAATCTGAATAGCATGTGAGGGAGGGGGCGAGGTGGAAGGCTAGGGAAAACTTGAATAACCACAAAGATAAACTTTGATGTGAATCTTGCTTCAAAGTAATATGGGAAGCAGGGAAGAAGTAGAACTGTAAAGAAATATGGACAATGAGTGTAGAGAGATTGAATTATTCTGTGCTCTTTTGTGGCCATTTTAATTTTTCCCAATTTTGTTTTAACTTAGTGACAAAATTCTGTTCAATGACTACTGAAAATTTTGCTTTACTTCTAAGGATGGCCAGTTAAGAGATGGGACGGGGAATAAACGAGACAGACTGTTCTAAAGAGAATACGGAGGCAGAGAAATGGAAAGGATGAAACTACCGAGACTTGTGAAAGGACATTACCACCTTGTGGTCTTTTGGGATATTGCCCCTATGTACACGGGCCTGTGATGTTTTTTTCACACCTGTAGACATTTATGGGGTTATTGTTCCCACCCTTGCAGGACGTTTGACTGAGTTAAAGGCCACACCCCAGCTTCAGATTGCAGGTTTCTTACTTGTGACTTGCACTACTTTGACTTTCCTCATGTGGCCACGGTCCCTAGATTTACTAAACTTTTTGTCCTAAATTTCCCATTTTATGTACTCAAGGTTACCCTCCACGTTGCTATTGCAGGACAGAGTGGCACAATGTGTTCATATAGTTTGGGGAGGGGCGTCAGAAGGAAAGGATTGGGGAGATGGAGCTGCACTCACTAAGCTGACCCGCACCCGAATTCCAAGTCTCACAACTAACTGCAAATTGGCCCAATGCTCTCGCCACCACTGAGGGTTCTTTTATGTTCACCTCTCTCCATCCACACAGCCTCGTGTGAGCTCTTGCTGTCCTCTCTCTGGCGTGGACAGTGCACTCACAACTCCCAATCAGTGGCCCCTTCCAAGAGCTCCTCTGCACACTACATCCAGGTACTGCTCCAAAAGGCAGATCTAACGCCATGACCTGCTTCCAGTACCTGGTAACTCCCTCCAGAAAATTCCGACAACCCACCTTCTCATGACGCGATGCTTGCTGTGCGTACGCTCATTCGCCGCATTACGCTCTGCCCAGCCACGCCAGGTGACTTGCTGTTCTGAACAAGAACTCTGTATGCTCCCAAGCCCTTCTCTTGCCAGACTCCTCTCCACACCTGGAAACCAGTTGTCACGCCTGGGCAACTTCGCATCATAGCTTGTCTTGACTCAGATCTAACACTCAGTTGATCTCAGTCTCCAGCTGAGTGTGCCGTCGCACTTTCAGGCCTTCATACTTTATATGTGTTGTCAGGATGTGTTGGCCATAATCATCCCCTTGACACTCCAACGTGACTGGAGCTGCCCAAAACTTAGCAAGGGCCCAGCTGGTGCGGGTACGCAGGAAAGACTGGCGGCCTTCTCTGGAAGCTAACTGTGGCTGACTCTGAGCTGCAAAGATAAGAGTGGGCGGCCAGAGCTCTCGTAAGAAAAGGAGACACTGCCGGGGCTCACTGCATTGGGTGTTTTTAATTATAATTAGCCAGTGGTAGGAAGGATTCTCTCACACTTCAGGTATGAGTAAAAATTCATTCAAGACTGCTAGAAGTGAATACATCACAATATTCATATGATCAGACCCAGAATTCCACTTGTAAGGATTGTAATGGACAACGAACATAAAGATTGGGATGTGAGAATTTTATTCATAGCAGTATTACAATAACTATTTAAATGTATTAACCCAAAATGTCTAGAATAAGAGCAAAGCAAATTGTACTATTGCCATCAAAGGGAAGTCTAGGCAGCCACTAAACTTGATAGAATATCAAACTGAAATTATTGTCCTGAACAACAAAAATAAGTTGTGGCTATAAAATAACTGTGGCCAATTTTAAAGTGTGTTCATGTCTACCATGGACAAATGCAACAGGCTTTTTCACACACATACTCTTAAATATAAGATATCCATACATAATAAAAGTCTGGGAAACACACCAAAATAAAAATATTTTTAAAATATATAAAAATATTATGGTTGCCATCCATGTAAACAGTTATTGTCTTTGTAATAGTAAAGGGGGTAAATAAAGGTTATTCTTTTTAAAGAGAAAAGGAGAATAAAGGAGGCAGAGTCCCAGAGGCCATCAAAAGCAGAACATTGGGAGCTGGCCTGAGTTTAAAAGAGCACCTGAATCTTAATAACAGAGAGACCCATGGAATTTTACAGAAGGTTAAGCCAACTGGTCATATGTGCCTTAGTGTCAAGTCCTCAGATCAATATATACTTGACGTCAATGTCAGTGAACGGAAATAATTTGGGGAGGAGAGAGCCAGGAAGAAGAGGTGATACCAGTCAATAACTTGGGTCAGACTATTCACACAATCCTTCCACCTTTGGTTGCTCTGCCCCTTCCTCATCTCTAGTCTCACGCAGGAACTGGGGGAAATACTGGAAACTACCTTCACTCCTGGAGAGACGGGAAGGTTATATGTGGAAGTAGCAGAAGAATACCTAGGCCTATGTTTGCTCAGTGCGTCTGGATCATTTTAAGGACTTGGGTTTCCCTCCTCTAACCAGAGCTCAGTAGGCAGGTTGATTCTTTCCAAGTACTTGGAAATTTATTGAGTTTAGGTTGGCATCAAAGATTTTACACAGGTTTACAAAGAAACCCATAAAAGAAAATCTCTGGTGTCATTAGAATGAATATTGAAAATGTATTTGTTCCCAAACACACAAATACTAAAACCCTAAGTGATGAAAGAGGAAATTGAAGGTCATGATGTTTAGTTTTATGTGTCAAAATGACTGGGGCCAGGGCTGCCAGATAGTTGCTTAAACATTATGACTAGAAGGGTGTTTCCAAAAGAGATTAACATTTGAATTGGAGTGAATAAAGCAGATAAGCCTCCCCAGCCCAGCCAGGGTGGGCATCATCCATTCTCCTTGGGGCTGAACAGAAAAGGCAGAGGAAGGCAAGATTTGTACTATGCCTGATTGCTGGAGCTGAGCCATAGTGATTCTGCCCTTAGTGGTCTGGTTGTCTGACTGTTACAGGGTGCCCAGTGTGAACTGGGCTGCCTGTCTGTGGGGCCTCCCCCATGTGCTTAAAATTCAGTTATACTGCAGGCGCACCCCAAAGGGTCAAAACGGGTTTATTTACAAAAGGGGAAAAGAAAAGGAAACAACTTGAATATCTTACCAGCTCAGCTCACTTGGAGCTCTGGTAACAAACTGAAAGCCCTGAGTCACGGGGTCTGGAGAGCCGTTTCCCGAGTGAGAGAGGGAGAGACAAAATGGCACCTGATTTATCCCCCAAAGTCCCAGAATTCCTGCTAGCTCCGCCCTTGGGTCCTTGCAGTTCTCTCCCTGGTACTGCTGTGAGCTGTAGTTTCCAATCACTGGAGTAGGGGGTAGAGTCCAGAAAGCTGGAGTAGGGGTTGGAGTTCACCCAATTTGCAGAGTTCCTTTAGGACATCCTTTCTCTTAACTTTTCACTCAGCAACAGCAGATTTTACATACACAAATGAAAGTGAAACTTTCACTTCATTTTTAGAAATGAAAACCAAAGATTCAAGAGTACAATAGATAATATGAAATACTGAGAGAACTTTAATATTAAAAATCGAAAGTAGGGCCCTCCAGGTAGCACAGCGGGTTAAAACACAGAACTAAAACGCCAAAGCCACTTCAGCATGAGTTCGATCCCCACCGGAGGAGATCCACGTGGCGCAGCAGACCTCTCCTGACCCGCCTGCTGCTCCCCTCAGCAGTCTACTTCATCGATCTGCCTGTTCTGCTCCCCACTCTGTCTCTGGTGAATCCTCTCACCGCCCCTCCACCTCTCTAGCCTGTACACAATTCTGTATGCATAAATAAATAAATCTTTTTAAAAAATCAAAAGTAGATACTTTAACTTGCCAACAAAAAGACAAGAGAATCAGGATTAAAGGGTGCATAATGTGTTTAAGAACTGTCAGAGCTAAGAAACAGAAAAGTAGAACGTAAGTTATGGAAAAAAGATTTACCAGCATATAGGACTATGAAACTAAACTAGGAAAACTAGCAGCAGACTTACCTTCTGACACAGTATATGTATTCTGTGTGAGACAGGTCATGATAGATATGACCATACAGATGTTATTCACTGGTAAAGGCACATTAAGACAATCCAGAGAGCAATGCTACACTACTTGGTCCAAACAAATATACTCTATGAGCCAACAATTCTTTTCCTTGGATATATCCCCATGAACTGTTTCTCATGTCCATTAGCAGATATATTGCGAGAAGTTCATCGTTGTGCTGCTGGTGGGGGCAGCAGAGTTGCAGGAAGCCAGTGATGATCACTGAAAGGGCAGATGGAAGTGCTGACTGTGCCCTAGGTTTATGCAACAATGGAAACACTACCTTAAAGGTGCATTTGCATACAGCAACAGAAATTAATCTCTGTAAGACTTGCAGGGGGGGAAGATGTGAGAATTAGAATGATACCAATACAGTGAGTCATCTTAAGTAAAAATAAATGGCCAGAAACCTATTCATATTGTAAATCTACAAATAAAAAAGTTCACAATAAGTGGAGCAGGGGAATAGGAGTAGATGATGTAGATAAAAAAGGGAATGAGGAGATGAAAGACCAAGCTCAAGGGGTTTTTTTAGAACCAACAGTGAAACCATTGCTGTAACACATGAGTATAAATAAGCCCTCTGTTCTGGAAGTGAAATACTCCTGAAGCAGTCTACCTTGGAGATTTTGATAGCACATCAGCTAGCAAAGTCACATCACCCAGCAGGGCCACTTCAGGGGTGAGTGGATGAGGTGCATAGTTGGACCCAACCAAGCCTAATAATTGGCTGAACCTTAGTGGGAGAAAAATGCAGGAACTCAGTAGCTGAAGCTGCCTTTAACTACTGGTCGGAGGGTATGCGGGGTTGAGGCTAGTTAATGACAGGCCACAGGAGGAATGCGTGGACAGAAAAGTGCAGCCAACAATTGGCATAACAAAGTTCTCAGGTGATAAACTGGCACAGACTATGACTATGCAGGTGGGATGTTGATAGGAAATGGAAGAACATAAGCTTTGATGATGTCAAAGAATGTCCAGCTTGAGTTGCTGGGAGGGCCGCTCTTAAGCAGTCAAGCTGTCTTGTGGTGACAGCAGCAGTGGGAAGAGAAAGATTGTGTGTGTCATATACTGAAGACTTTCATGAGTAAGGGGGTGTAACTAGGAGAAGAAAATGACTTTAAGAAAAAGCTGGGAGTGGTGCAGGTGTGTTTTATGTCTCAAATAAATCAAGTGTGTACTGGAAAGCAATTTCCCTGCGGAGCTAAAGTAGCCACAGTAGTATGCCCTAGATACAAGCATGAATAAAAAGATGCGCAGCAGGGCCCTCCCTGGTGGTGCAACGAGTTAAAGCACAGCACCATGAAGCTATCCAAGGCCACTGCAGCACAAGTTCCTTTCTCAGCAAGGGCAGTGACCCACATGGCGCTACAGACCTCTCCTGTCTTGCCTGCTGCTCCCCTCAGCAGTGTACTTCAG
>NW_004567137.1:6442699-6559722 GCF_000260355.1 Condylura cristata
TCAAGGTCTCATCTTTATGAATTCATTTAACCTTGAATCTTTCCTTGGAGGGGATATCTCCAAATCGATATAGCCATAGTGGGGGACAGGACTATGAATTCTGGAGATAACATACTAGTCCATAACAGCATACAAAAACTAGAGGACAATGGCCCCTACTTTGGAATAGTTCCGATATAAAAGACTAGGAAAAGTACAGTAAGGGGCCCTGGGCCCTCCCTGGTGTTGCAGCGGGTTAAAGTGCAGCACTACGAAGCTAGACGCAGCACCTTCGGCGCTAAGTTAGATCCCCACCAGGGGCTAACCTACATGGCATGGCAGACCCCTTGTCTCACCCACTGCTCCCCTCAGCAGTGTATTTCGCTCCCCGGCTGTATCTGGTGAATCCTCACTGCCCCAGTACCTCTGGCCTGTATCTCAGTTCCCTATGCATAAATAAATCTTTTAAGAAAAAAGAAAACTCAGTGTGAATCCTCAAAGTACCTCCCTGTGGAAATTACTGTTCAGATGAGATGTAGCTGTTCAGGAAGTACAGCTATGAGTGTTTTGAGGAGTTGTGAATAGGGAGGATAGGACAACAAAGGAAAAGTGGTGTGCTGAGAGCGACAATAAAAGCCGACTCAAATTTTATATGAAATCTTTTCAAGTGTATGGTTACTATTGTCTAGCACTTTAGAACTAAAAGAGACTCAGCTCATAAGAATTTTGAAAAAGAAAAATATCAAGATGGTTTTACTGATAGGAGGAATATAGGGGAACCAAATGATGGACCAAGGAGGGGGGGTGGGAATAATAAAAATAAAAAACACAACAAAACCAAACAATAAAAAGACAACTACAATTAGAGACGTTCTCTAGAGAGAGGAAAGGAGAGCCCAGAGCTAAGACAGGAAGAGCACACGGGACTATGGTGATGGTGTATGCGTGAACTGGTGGTGGGAATTCAAGCAAGCATTGTAGATAGATGATAGATATTATTCTTGAAGCTGATCATTCTAACCACGAGTAAATGAAGCCTACAACTCAGAGTCACTGACTGGGAGTTCTTGCCACCCAACTGGGGTCTTCCAACAGGACTCTTTTAAGTTTCTGGCTGCATCCAGATATGGTGAGTTGACAAGGAACAGAAACTAAACTCCACTCAACCTTTACAAACACTGGTATCGTTAATTAACAATTAACTGCTGCTTGGCTTTTTTTTTTTTTGGCAAAAGAAGAGAGCTGATGTTGTCAATACAGTATCAGGTGGCAAAGATAATGTGCTCCTCCAACCAAGGGAAGAAGCTCACTGGCAAACGTGGTCAATTGGTTACATTTTCCTGTTTTTTTGTTTTGTTTTGTTTTTAATGTTTCAAAGCTGGAAATCAGAAATTTTTTTTAACAGAATTACTTTAAGTTCTTATTAAGGATGTCACCAAAACAGCCATTTACCAGGCACCTACACAGCCTTCTGCTTCCATGTGAAGAAAAAAAAAAACTTGCAAGCAGCACAATGAAATTTTACATTTCCCCCCCCAAGTGTTACAAAACTTGAGGGGGAGGGGAGAAGAGAACAATTCGAGCTATATTCTTAAAATGTGAAATTAAAATGGCAATCTTTAACCAACTGATTACTACATAGTATTTTTATAAGAGACTAATTTTTGGCTATTAAGATTCACAATAGTTTAGAAAACCAGCTAGAGGGCTAAAATTTTGATTCATGATTTTGTGTTGAATATACACAGTAAAAGTACTTGATGTCAAAGAATAGTTTTAGGCTGATTCCTCTTTTATTACATTTAGGTTGAATTAAGTGGGACAGAGGAGACAGTCTAATACAAATGCCAAACCTTCAGAAAAACCCAGATCATTGCCTACATAATTATCGACGACCACTTTAAAAACTAAAGTTCTGATACATTAATGCTTGTTAGGGTTTGCCTGCCACATAGGCAACATTATAAGAAAAACAATTCAAAATTTTGGTTGAAACTCATCCATAGAGAAAAATAGCTTTTCTGCTTGCGACACAACATTTTTAATAGTCTGAGTGAGGCTTGAAAAGCTGCTGTGATGCTAAAGCCACTCAATTTGGGTCACCTCCAGGAAACCATTATCAGTTAACAAAGCCATCTACTTTAACTTGGGCTCATCTAAATAATTTACAAAGCACACATGAGAATATAACAAAAAAAAAAAAAAAAACCAGAGTGAAGATCACCTTCTCCAAAAGTAATCTTTCCAAAGTTGGGGTAGTCCTTTCCCAGGCTTCTCTCTCAAGATCAAATACCATCTTTTTATTTTATTTGCCTGATCAGAGCCATTTCCTAGCTATTCAGACATAAATAAGTCCTGTTACTCATTGCTACTCTGTAAGGCATTTATAATTATGTAAGGTATCTATAATTGTGCAGTCACTTTGAAAGTTTTATTTTTCTACAAAAGAAAAACTACACAAAATGAGCTGAAGTAACAAGATTCATGAGTACACTGCAGTTAGAACCTGACTTTATTGTTACAGCCAATTTTTATTTACAGAATATAAATCTCTTCAAAAAGATACATTCCTTCATTTAATCAATGGTGAAAGGCCTTATTAAACAGAAAATACAGCCTAAACATCACATATTTAAACAGAAATATAAACAGCATCGTTAAATTTATGAACATATAAGCAAAAATGTATTTTTACTTAAGCAGTTACATGAATGAGGCTGTTTTTAATTTTCTTCACTGGCAACCCCATTTTACCCACTAAACAATTTTTACTTAAATTAACAGTAGTAAAAATGTAGAAATTATTTTAAACATGAAAATATGCAACAAAAAAAAAAACAGGAAGTATCTTCATTACCAAACAGATTAACAAGTTCTCAGACACTCAGATACTTTCTGAGGCATATCAAAACACCTACATCAAAGTTGCATTCATTTGAGAGGTATCAATACATTTTCAGTGCTGAGACAATGTGTAGCACTTACAGTATATACAAGAGCAGCATAATACTCTTTCACATTTGATAAACACAAATTTAAGCTTTATGCCACAATTTTCCAATTCAACATACAGTTAACGCAATGACAAATACTCATTTTGCTTTTTTCTTCTGAAACTGAACAACAAAATTGTTTAAGAACATGGAGCAATGCCATGTCTTCTTCCTTATATTAATAATATATTGTGAAATGCAAATACTTCGTATCATAGAAACTTGCCAGCTGTACAAAGGCTCCTAAGTACAGTACAGTTAAAGTTCCCTTTGTGGATTCCACCAATTAATAGTAATTTTAAAGTTAAGTAAAAGGAAATTTCCTCAGATTATTAGACAATTAAAATTTCAGTGTGTCACTACATAAATGGAAGTAACAGAACACCACAATCATGGCAAGTAAATGTTCTGATTTCCTCCAACACTGTTGGGGGTTCTTTTCCAGATCATTACAAGTTTATGTGGATGTCACTGGGTCTCAAAATGTATTTTGAGTTCCTTTATTCAAGTTCCTTTATTAAGAGTTTTGAAATTTAATAGAATAATTTAAATCAGTCAGCTAAGTCCAATCCAGTATGTAATGTTTTGCTATAAATACCTACTAAAAGTTTTGTTACGATGATTAATGATACTATGTCATTAATGGATAAAATGTAAATAAAAATGTCTATGTTTAGGGACTAAGCGTTTTTACAGATCAAGTTTTTCATAACTTGTTATGCTACAGAATTCATAGTGAACACAAATTTTACTTTAACCTGTTATTTGATAACATCAGTAGCATAGTAAGTGCATTCAGTATAGGAAAAAAAGTTTTCAGAACAGAAACCTACCTAAAATCTTGAGTTTAAGATGCAGCAAATACAAAAAGGTATTTTCTATAAGCAATATCATTTTTTTCCCATTCAAGTAGTTGAAATTTTCTGTGCATTTCAAATTATGATCCAGAAATGAAAATTTTTAGGTAAGAACTGTGCTCAGGAAAATCTAATTCATTATGTAATTCCAATTTTCTACTAATGCAAACTCAAGTGTTTTCTTTTAGAGCAACACACTTAACAGACTAAGTTTCAAAGATGGGAAAATTTATTTAAAGTAACTGATACACTTTCCTGTTCAAAGACATCAAACCCAAGACAAAACTAATCACACAAGTGGTATGTTGAGGAAAAAAAATAAAAAGATGGCTCAATATAACATCTTTCTTTTTAAAAAGATTGCCTTAATATGTTAACTAACTTTTCAGAAGCCATCGTAAAATCTCAAGAAAAAATCAAAGCAAATCAATTTTGAAATAAAGCGGCTTTACCACATTCTTGTACTATCCTTTATGTGTAATAATTACAACCACTTGCCTTTTGTGTAAAGTAGTTCAAGTTGCTGCCAATATCAAACTCTCCTCCTAGCATAAAGCACTGTTGACTTTGTCTATCAACTGAATGAGTGATTAATAAAGAGCTTAAGCCTATATCACTTTGGAATGCAATATAAAATGCTTATTAAAAGCAATTTAAAGCAGAAATTCAAACTGACAGTATTCTCATTATGAAAGAATTAAAAACGGTACAGCAGGTTCTGTGTAATGTAAAAAAAGTCTATAATTGTAAAAGTGGAGGTATTTAATGAGTTGAATGTTTCAGGGAGAACTTTTTTCTTTAAATTTGAAAGCTTTAACATTTATGAAGTTAAAGTAAATATTTTTAATTCCGTAAAAATGGAAATACCAGTCATTAAAAGATTACTTATGCTTTTTGTCTTTTTACAATCCCATAGTGAACAACATTAGAGAAACCAACTGAGATATGCTGAAGCATATCTAAGTATAAGCTAAAAGCTATTACTTTTCATATTTTTTGTGAATATGAGACTTAGATTCACATTGAGATTTATAAAATTCCAAGGATTATTTTATAGAAAATGGTTTAACAACCTTGAAAACAGCAAATAATAATATTTCAGAAGTTTATGATCATTGTATTTCTCATCTGCTTTAGCTGGGAACAATGACTGAAGAAACAGAGCTCTAACAGTGTATTAATTTACTGCTTGCAGGAAGTAACTTCAAAAAACTAATGACCAACTAAAGAATGAAGAAAAGTCATATTAGGCACTGAGAGGCTAAATAAATAAGTAGTGACATTAACAAAACCAGATAAGCCCTATTTCCAGTTCCTCTTGTTATCCCACTGTGCAGCCAGGTATGTTGGCTATTTCCAGTCTAAAACCAAAGGGCTGGATCAGGTTATTACCAAAAAAGTTCTACAAAAGGGAACATAATGCAAAACAAAACACGATCTCATATGCAAGATACAATTCACACTAATTACAAATTTTTATTTACACTACTTTATATACATTCCAGGCAGACCTAGTTGATGAGTTTTGTGCTCATAATGATCTCAAATGATCATGTGAACAATATAAATTACTACCACATCTCTTTGATTTCCAGAAAATGGTGATAGCGTGGGATAAGAGGGGGATTAAGTCAAATTACTGGCAGGTAAGATCATAGAAGTAGTAAGGAATAGTGAGAAAAAAAGTTGTGGGATTTTGCTTGTTAAAGCATCCAGGCCACTATGGTCTATTGACTAACAGTGAGCACACATGAATGCCACTTCTTTGACAACCATTTTTATATTTACAAAGTGAGTTCCAACCAGCTGAGTTATTAGGTAAGGCATTCAAGTTCCTTAGCTTAACATAAAAAGGAGACAGACAGCAAGCCACAGCACAATTTTAGAGGGATGTTTTTCCTTCAGAATTCCTTAAATGGTCAATTAAAAGGAAACAACTTTGAATCCTAATGGCTTGCAGCATGATCCCAAAACCTGCACAGCCTCCAACTTCTAGCCAAAGAGTGGGAGAAATATCTTAAATTTCTTATTTTGTTCCCAAGATCTACTGCACACTCCTAGGGCTACACAGAAAGCTTTTATTCCCTTTCACACGCCCCTCTACCTGAATCTTTCTAATCTCTCTGGAACGCTTACAATAGTATCACAGCTAGCAGCAAGCAGTCTACCAGCAATGGCTCAGTGAATTGCTATTCAAAATAGTTGAAAGAATATGGAGTAAAGTAGAAAAATGATCTTTTCTCCTCTAGTTCTCCAGGACATATACTGTTTCACTTTAGAAGTCAGAAAGCCCCCCCCCCCCAAAAAAAAAAAAAAAAGGAAAACGAATACTACATTTCTTCATCACTCTAAGAAAATTTCCCAACCACAGACAAAAATTCCACTAAGAACAGTTTTTCAAGTTCACGCTAACACTATATAAAAGTTATAATTGTTTAATTGGTTCCATTCAGTTAGGCAATAATGTAAAACCCTACCGCTCTACAGTACTATGGTTTATAAAGACAGAAGTGAGCATCTGTAACACTGGGGAGGTAGAACACAAATCCCAGTCTTAGCCTAACACTTACAGATACAGACAAATTTTAATATTCTATTTATGTAACTAGAATTTACCATTTAAAATGGCCTTTAAGTGTTTCTACCTACTTTATTAGCTTTAAACATCTTGATATAATCCAAGTATTTTAAAGCACTTATTTGAGAATTATTAAGTCATTTGGAATAATACATCAGGCTCCCAGAAAGTTTCAGAGGATAAATTTGTAGTTGCATATTCAGAATATGCAGATCCATTAAGCCAACTTTGTACGTGGGCACTTATGTGACCAAAGTGCAAAGCTTGTCAGACTAATTTTCTAAGTTAACCATGACTGCTCAGGTCCACACAGCAGTCTTCAAAATTTGAAGCCTACTTATCTATCCCAAAGATCTAAACTCCCTTCCATATAATTGCCACACTCTCACACCTAAATAAAATTAGAATTCAAGGTAAAGCAAAATCAAGAGAAATCAAAACAGAAGCTCTCCTACCATGAGTATTTCTGCTTAATTCACATTTTTTACATCAAATTTTAAATGTACAAGATCAATGCCCTACATGTTCCTTATTTCTTTTAACCACATCAACATATTTATCTGAAACTACGTGTCAAGTAATCAGCTGATACCATTCTAAAGATATGGAACCTAACTAAAGCATGAAACCAAAATGAAAGGAATGAATCTGGAGAGGTCAAGAATTCGTCTAAATGACATTCTCTTGTTCCCAAGTATCATAAACACCTTTGCTTCAAAACCTAACAATATATCTACTAGCTACCACTTAATACCAAGTGAAACATGGAAAATCTCAATAAACAAAACAAAATTTTTAGTTAGGAACAATCTGATGTCATGAAAATTTAAAATCAAGCTAGTAACTTAAATGACCATATTTAGTATATGAAAACATTATTTAATGCAACTGTTGGTAACATAAAATCATATCTATTCGAGGATTATATGGTAAATATTAATATTTATATACCAGACTATGTAGGGAGGGGGATTTTAATTCTAAGATATATTCCCTAAAAAGAAACTTTTCAATACTCAGTTCAAAAAGATGTACCACTAGCATAAATGGTGAATGTATTTCACCCTCCTAAACAGGTATTTTTCTATGAACATCCTAAGTTATCTATACCAGTGCCTGGCATTTCAAGAGTAAATGATTCATTTTACTTACAGTGCATGAAAATAAAAAGGTTACACTGTATCTAGAATTTACTAAAATTATTCTTATTAAAGTGGAACAAACTTTCTCTGCAACATTCTCATTGTTTACACTCAACAAACTGATGAAACAGATGAATCATTCACCACAAGAACATGTTAAATTTATAATAAATAATTCACATATAACAGATTAAATTATCAAAGAAACAATTAAACTGACATCCTTATACCTTTTTGTAGATTTAACAAATTTCTAATCCACCACATACTGATAGCAGTAGGTATATTCTTGACATCATTCAGTCTATTTAAAAAATAGATTGTGTAGAGGCATAATTCGTAAAGCAAGATAACCAAATTAAGTAACAGAATTTTAACAAATATTGGCTTTTTGGATTTCTTAAGAAAAGATTTACAAGCATTGTTCAGCTACTTGAGAATAATTAAATCTCTTCTTTACTCAGGCACTTTTAATGCAGTAACCTCAGGCTTCATTTTAAAGTATTGGTTAAAACGGACAATTGCATACCTAGTGAGAAAGAGAATAACAAAAGAATTAGTCAAAGCTAAAACACTTAATCCTATTTCCACTCACCACCTAAGATGAATTTTTTACATTTTATGGTTTCAAAGGGCATATTTTTAGTTTATTGCACCACCTACTGGACAATTTTCTAACACTTACGAGCATTTAAAAGATTATGCCAAGTTTCTTCACAGACCAATTAGTAAATGTATGCAATTTTTGTAATATTTGACTGAAAATAATAACTTCAATGTCCCCTATGAGTTATAAATCTTAATCCAAAGAAAGTAAAGACAGACATAACAAGGTAAAATTATACTTACCCAAGGAAATCAAAATCAATAGTGGAGTATTTGGCTTGAATCAAAGCCCACAATCCCCAAAAGAAATGAGAAGCCTAAGAAAGGAAGAAAAAACAAGAATTATGATTAACACTTTTTTTTTTTAAAGATTTATTTATTCGTACAGAACTGGGGTACAGGCCAGAGTTGCGGAGGGTGAGAAGATTCACCAGAGACAGAGTGGGGAGCAGAACAGGCAGATGGACGAAGTACACTGCTAAGGAGAGCAGCGGGCGGGTCAGGAGAGGTCTGCCGCACCATGTGGTCGCCGATCGAACTCATGCGGAAGTGGCTTCAGTTTCTCAGTGCAGTGCTCTAACCCGCTGCCCAGGGAGGGCCCGATTAACACTTTTTTTTTTAAAGATTTATTTATTTACGCATACAGAACTGGGGTACAGGCCAGAGGTGTAGAGGCAGTAAGAGGATTCCCAAGAGACAGAATAGGAGCAGAACAGGCCAACTGACCTAGTACACTGCTTAGGGGAGCAGTGGGCAGGTGAGGAGAGGCCAGTTGTGCCTTGTGATCACCCCTGGGGCCTGGAATTGAACTTGCAATGAAAGGCTGTGGCTAGCTTGCAGTGCAGTGCTGCACCCTGATAACGCATTTATTTTTAAAATAAATATCAAATTGTACATATTTTTTCCCTTTTCATTAACTCCATACACTATATTTGGATGCTTTTTTTTTTTAAGATTTATTTATTTATTCATATAGAACTGGGGTACAGGCCAGAAATGCGGAGGGTGAGAGGATTCACCAGAGACAGAGCGGGGAGCAGAACAGGCAGATCTACGAAGTACACTGCAGCGGGCAGGTCAGGAGAGGTCTGCCGCGCCATGTGGTCACCTCCGGGGCAGGCGGGAATCGAACTCATACAGAAGTGGCTTAAGCTTCTTAGTGCTGTGCTTTAACCCGCTGCGCCACAAAGGAGGGCCCCTTGGATACTTTCTTAATAAAAAATATCTGAAGAGGGCCTCCCTGTGGTGCAGGAGTTAAAGTCTCAGTGCTATCAAGCTATTGCCAGCCTCTAGGGCTTGAGTTTGATTCCAGCCAGCAAGCTGACCATATCCAGCAGCAGACCTCTCCTGTGTCCTTGACTGCTATTCCCCTCAGCAGTGTATTCAGTAGATACACCTGTTCTGCTCTCCACTCTGTCTCTGGTGAATCCTCTCACGTCCCAACCCCCCACACCTCTGGCCTATACCCCAGTTTTTGTACGCATAAATAATAAAATAAATCTTAAAAATAGATATATCTGAAAAGTCACGTGCACTTAATGTAAGTGAAATTAGTTATTATCTAAATATGACCACAGATCACACCAAAAGAATTAATAAATGCTAACTGCTTTATAAAGTAGAGCAATTCCTGAAACCTGTTTTGTGTAGGCAGAGTTCAGCATCAACACTGATAAATGTTGATTGTTATATTTTGAATAATTATAATTGCTAACAAGCTTTCCCACACATTATCAACATCCTGTTTCTTAGTGCAAAAATATAGACAAAAAGGAAAATCCAAATCTTAATAAAGGTAAAGAATGCTCTAGCAGTGACAAATCTCTGAAAACAATTTTTATGGAGCCAATGCTGTAACAGGACTTTCTTATATAAAGGAAAATGGGTCTTAAGACTTGAAGAGAGAAAGATGTATATATATAATTAGGAGCTGTAAAAGAACTGTATGTCTGCACATTATAATTTATTTTCAGTTACACATGATAATGTTTTGAGATATGAATACATTAATAAAACTTTATTTCCCAAGCAATACTATAACTAGAAATGTTATATCTAGGAAAAATATCTTTGAGGTAAGGTTTTTGGTTGTGGTGAACTCACTACAGTGACAACAATCTGTAGGTCTTTGGGTATTTAAAAGAAAAATTGCAAGTAAACCACAATAGTGTACTGAATTAGGAGTTTTGGGAGTTCAATTCTGGGCTACGCCACTAAATCCCGTTATATCTTTTAATAATTAACATATTTTTTGTGTTAAAAGATAAGAGACTATTCACTAGTGCACCTTGATAATATATGTATGTACTGTCTTCTTCATACAAGTGATCAATGAAGTTCCACAAAAAAAAACCCTGTATTTAAGACATATGCACAAGAGGAGGAACTACCAGAGGATGTGGAGAAAAAGGTGCTACTAGGCATAACGGAGTAACCTCTGCAAAACAGACTTGACACGTGGAGCGCACAGAAAGCACTGCGATCTGCTGGATTTGAAGTGAGGAGTAAGACAGAATTTATACTGTCATTTGCATTTCATTCTGTAGGTCACAGGGAGCCATAAAGTAAGAAAGTGACACAATCAGATCCATGAATTAGATTCTAGTTATCACAAAGATCATTTTTAAAATGTATGGTATGAACTAAAGACTAAAAATTTGGCAGCAGAGACCACAAAAGGTAAGAGATTAAGGCCTTAACATAAGAATCATAAAATTAAGGAGAAGAGGTTGGAATCAAAAAATTTTAGGAGCCAGGAGTTAAGAGAATTTAAAAATAGGAAATAAACATGAGAATGAAGAGGAACACAGGAAATTCTGGTTTCAAAATACGCCAACAGATTTTTTAATTAAGTTAATACAACAGGATAAAGAATAAATTATGTGATAGCTGGCAGGATGCACAAAATAAAATTCAAGCTTGGACATAATGTGATCAAAAACTGTTAGGACAGAATGGACTAATGAGTCAGAATGGATCTGGAGCTCAAAACAGGAGAAATTCAACTTGAAGTCATTAACAGAAAAATGCCAGGTAAACTGGTTAGATTTAAAAAAACAAAACAAAACTATAAAACATCTTAAAAAGATGGTACATCAAAAGGAGTGTTGATAATCTTAGTAACTAGGACTCAGTGAGCCATGTATGAGAATTCAGCTAAGTTTACTACATCCTTACTTCCGAAGACAACAATAACTGCTGATGTAAGAAAGTAACCTATACCTCAGAAGAAAAAGGACAAACACAAACAGCATGAACAGAATTAAATAAAAGGAATTCAAGTCCAAGCTAGTTTGATGTAAATAGTTTCTGATGGAATAGTATCAGAATCTTAAAAGTATGAAAAATTATCATTTAGACATAATTCAAAAATGAATTTGCAAATTCTGAGGGACATACCTAAGTGAGGAAAAAGTTACCTCAAGTTTTATGTTTATGCTTCTTCTGTAAGGCCTTTTACTCAATGTATGCCATCAGATAAATTCCTTTTTAATTAAGTTAAATATCTTTTAGAGATCAGGTTAATAAATTCTCCCCTATTTCTAATTTGATAGAAAAATTAAATAGGACAGGTGTTGAATTTCATTACAAATTTATTTTGTACACTTTATTTGCACTCCTAAACTGTTAAGTACTCCGAAGGAATGCACTTTGTCACCACCATGTACATATCCCACAACAAAGGTGTTAAACAACAAAAATTTACGAGAGCTCAAGTTAGCTCTTAAAGAGTAAATAATGGGATTGTGGACTAAGAATTTATAAGCTATGTGGGCATTATGTAGAAACTAATCAATTCAATCCTTGAAAATAATTTAACTTCTTAAATGAGTATATGGAAAAGCCACAAATTAGAACCACCATAATATTCCTCACATAAAAGCAGGCGTTGGCTAAAGAGAAGCAGTAGGTTGATTCTGAACTTTATTAATGACCTCATGGGGGAAAAATACCTACATTCTCTGCTTAAAGATTATGCTTAAGAATAAATAGAAACAGCAGGCATCCTAGGATCAGCTGGAGAGCATGCCACTAAAATAACCAACAGCTATACTGAAAATAGGTATCAGAACAGCAGGTAAAGTCACATTTTAGCATACCCTCCTACCTGAGGTGTTCTGAATGGCTCTGGGAAAATAATGCTCTTAAGACTATGGAAAAAGCGGCCCCCCTCCTTGATGGCACACAGATTAAAGCACAGTGCTGTGAAGCTAGCCACAGCAGCTTTAGCACGGATCCCCATCCCCATCAGGGGAGGTGACCCACAACAAATAGCAGACTTCTCCTGTCTCACCCGCTGTTCCCCTCAGCAGTGCACTTCATGGATCTGCCTGTTCTGCTCCCCACTCTGTCTCTGGTGAAGCCTCTCATGGCACCTGAACCTCTGGCCTGTACCCCAATTCTGTATGCATGAAGAAACAAATCTTAAACAAAAAAAAAGACTCTGGAAAAAGTATAGCCACAAGTTACAAATAGAGTCTGTCTGTAAGGACTGTATAGCAAATATTAACCCTGTCTACTGTACAGAATCATAGAATTAAAATTAAAAAGAAATAAAGTAATTTCAACATTGCACTCATACTTAGCTAAAAGCTTATTCTTAAGAAGCTCAATGAATTTTAAGAACTTAATAAACCTAGAGTAAGGAGTAGATCTTAAAAATAATATTAATGAAGTACTGAAAGGTAAGACACACTGAAAATAACTATCAAAAGAAGGTTAAAAAGACAAAATACTGGGCCTCCCTGGTGGTGCAAGAGGCTAATTCTCAGAATTATGAAGCAATCAGCAGCCACTGCAAAGTAAGTTCGATCCCAGGCCAGGGAACTAACCCACGTGTCCAGGTAAGACCTCTCCTGTCTCACCTGCTGCTCCCCCACCTGTGCTGCTCCCTACTCTTATATGCATAAATAAACAAATCTTTAAAAAGAAAACAAAAAAGACAAAATACTGTGTGGTCATGAAAACATAATTCTAGTGATTCTTTCGATGTATTTTTATCAGGCTAACATTAAGATTTGGTGATTAAGTCTTGTGGAAAATCTCATTTCCAGTAAATCTATCCTTTATTATGTTTTTCTTAATGTAAAGACAACAGATACTAAAAACAACTGCCTCACAAAATGATCCTAACTTGAATTAGAATCCATTCATTAAATAGTTACTGAACACCCACCATGTGTTCATCACTATTGTGGAGACTAGGGGTGGAATAGGCAATGAAGCAAAATCTTTGTACACAAAAGTACTATAAGAGGGGAATTATAAATAATCATCTTCTTTCATTAGCTTAAAAAATTCACAAAATTCAAAAAGGGAAACTTTTAAAAGATGATGAAAATTTGGAAACTTTTAAAATTAAAGATTTACTACAAACTTACCAATGCAAACTGGTTGACTTGAATGAAGAGTACCTCTACCTCCTTTTCAGAAACTTCAGTCCCAAAGCCCTTATATTCTTTGTAAGCTTCAAGGTAAGAACGCAGCCACTGACCCTGGAGCTCTCTATCTGGATAGAGACTGTAGTCTACATCACTCACACCTAAATGGGAAAAATGCAGACTTTACCACAGCTTAACACCACCTACTATGTTTTGGCTGAAATACTGGTTAAGTAAATGACATTTATTAAACTAATAAAACAATCATAATGTATTCCAACTTAAAAACTACTCTAAAGTACTACTAATCACCATAATCAATTCTCATTGCTTCAACTAAAATGTGAAGCTTGAGCCATCACCCTCAGAAGTTTCAAATCTTCCTTTTAACAAGCATCCAGGTGTTTGACAAGCTAGGTAGAGAGCATTTCTTAGAACTGTGGCTCTAAAGTTTTTCTGATACTATTCAATGACAAGCAGTTTATTTTAAAGCAGTGTATTTTATATATAAATCTCACACACACAATTGACACTAAATTTCACAAAGCAATCTTTATCCTCACTACACCTTTCAATTCTGGTATTTTCTTTATTTGCCATTCCTTGCTTTAAAACAATTCCCCAATAAACTTGACTTAATGATCTGCAGCTTGAAAACTCTTATACCCAAAGTATAAAGTTCATACTCTTTTGCCTACCACTCAGGGTTCTTCAAAAGTTGATCAAGCCTATGCCGCTGGTGTTAAAACCTCTGTCTTACATAAATTTTATACCCTATAAAAAGAAGTATACTCACCTTGAAGTGTTCTTACCCCTTCCTGCAATGCCCTTCCTTCTCTTCAATCAATCTGCACATCTAAATTCTACCTAACTTTCAAGTTTTAGCTCAATTTTTTTCTCCACAAAATCAAATTAGATCACTGGCGCTTCTTCCTCTTTCACACTCAAAGCAGTAACCATCCAGATTATTAATAAAGTAATACTCATTATATGTTTAGCTGCTTTCCCTTGCTAGAAATATGTGAGAAGCTGTGCAGCACATATACGGGGACATGGTATGTATATGATAAATTTGGGTAAAGGCAAATAACTGGAAATACATAAATTAAAAATTTTCTGACTTCCCCCCCATCTGGTAATCACAGAGTGTATACAAATACAAATTCAGCAATGAAAAATTCCTATCAGATATAAATCATCCAGGAGAATTTCCTAATCTTTAGGGCATTTCATGTTTCTAAATATAATCAAGACATATTTTTGCTTTAATTCTGCTTACATTAAATCAAACTAAAACATTCATAATTGATATTAGATTCATTTTCAAGGACAAAAATAACCAGCTTTTATTATTATTTGGCTAATTATAATAATTTGGCTAATTATTAATAGCCAAAGGGAGAATAGGGGAATCTTAAGTTTATTTAATTTAACTCAAAGCCCAAGTTATGCAATGGAAACGCAAAAGCTTTTAAATAACAACAGTTTCAAAGCTTAGTTCTCTGTAGTCTTCTGGGTCCTCTGTGAGCTACTTACCTCCCCTGCAAAGTGGAAATATGACCTAATTTACATTGTAGTTACAGGGGAAAATATGAAGCAAAATTTATAAGGCATCTAGTACTATGTCAAGGTCGTAAAAGAAACTATAATCATTATTCCTCTCTTATTCTCCTTAAGAAAATTAAGAATGAAGTCACCTCCTCTTCTCCCTACAGAACTTTTTTTTAAAAACCTTGGTCTTCTTTACAGAAAAAAAAGCTATTCTAAAGGTATTTCAGTCATATATGTTATTCCGCCTCTAGGTTTTACCTGCAAATTCATTGAAATGATTTCCAATATCATATGCCAGGTAGTTGTAGCCAGAATATTCATAATCAATGAACTGTACATCACCTATGTGAGACACAAAAACAAAGACATAAGAAATCATATATAAGAGTAGAAAATCCCTATGCTATTTGTAATTAAATAGCTTCCAATATTTCGTCTCATTGTACGTGCTTGGTTACATGCACTTCTGAGACAATGCAGGGTAAGGCTGTGAATTTTATGGCAATGAGCTTTACAAAATTCAAATTATTTATCTTGGTCAACAGCTTCTTTGTGAACACTAATGTCAACTATATTAGACAAAAGTCAAAAAAATAGTCATTCTCCAACTTCAAACAAAAATAAAATGTTTTTCACCACATGGGGGCATCAGTTACTTAAAAATTCAAGCTTAATTAGAAATGAAAACTCACCCTTGTAAATTGTTAACAATCTAAGCAACTTTAACAAAAAAATTAATTTGTGATATTCCAACAAAAAACTGATAAACTAATCTACATATGGAAATCAAATGCAAACTTTGAAAGCCTTTAATTTTGTAAACTTTACAGTTACCTATAACAATATCTGCCGATCAATTTAATAAAACCCTTAAGAGTCTATACTTCCCTGGCATACTACACAACTAAAGTTTCTAACAGCAGACCTAAGCAGCGCATGGGTGGTGGTTTTATCTTTAAAGAGATTTAATTTTTTAAATCTCTTTAATTTTTTTATATAAGCTATTCTAAATTACTGTTCAATATATATGCATATTTCAGTACAATTATCTGAAGATAATGCTGTTCAAGGGACATGCTACTGTTAGGAACTCTTCATTTTTGAGTACTGAGTATTACAGTGCATTTGGATCCACAGAGACAGAGCTCCTATTTCTTTAAAAAGAGACAAGAGAAAGAAAGATGAAACAGTTAGAAATGTTTTTTAAAATTTTTAAGTGGGTCACTGTCAACACCAGGGATCACAAACTCAAAGGCTTACAGAGGCAAGCATAAAATGGATACAGAGCAGAGATGGCTGCAAGAATAGCTTCTAAGCTGCCTATATTGAGAAAATGCATCATAGCATATGCTTAATTACATCATGTTTTAAACATGAAGCTGAGATGAAAAAAAAACAAACTCCTGGCCTATACACATGGCATTTCCCAAATAAAAAAGCTTTTGGACTATAAAGTCTTGATATAGATTACATGTTTAATTTGGGGATGGATATAAGTCATATTCAAACTCAGGAAAAAATGCAATTATGTAACAAGTGTGATGATGTGATGGTAAATGGAGTATTTTACATAAAAACAAAAAAACTTTAAATGTACTTTCACTTAAAAGTTATTCTAAACTCTTATAAAAATACTCAAGTCTAGAGTAAAATGAAAATCATCAAAACCCAGTTATCAACCTTTATGCATGCTGATATAATAATAAATGTAAGGTTTTTACAGTATTGCTGACTATAATAAATCACAATTCAACCACCACACCACAAGTATCATATGCTTAAATTCACAAAAATCTATCCCACAGAAAGTCTAAAGTTAACCCCAAATCACATTAGTGAGCTGTAGAGTGGGAGACAAGACATAGTTTAACAAATTACTTTATTAAAGTGCAGAATGGGAAGTCAGAACATGTTTTAAATAAAATATTTTTTCTAGGTACTATTCCAAATGAAGGTGAAGACCACCTCATGACAAAATACTTTGCAGTCATGAAAACAAGATTTCATTCCCAAATAGTATTTAATGACTAGGGAAATTATGTTATATGAAAAAAGACACAAAATAATAAATGTAGTGATCCAATTTAGCATATTCTCAGAGGGTGAAAATATATATATATACACACACATATATAATATATGGGGAAGGGAGAAAAGATGAATAGAAATAAACTAAAAATGTTTCAACTGGTTTCATTACAGGTGATAGACAAGTGCCCTTTTTGCCTTATATTTTTCTATAAGGAATATAGCCTTATATTTTAAAAATTCTTTACAATACGAATTACTTTTAGGAGGAGAAAAGATAGTTTTAAAAGATCAAGATGTCTCAAAATACAACTGTCAAGAAATAAGAGACTAATAATAAGCATGATAATGTGGGATACAGCTATTCACCTGTCCTTTAAGAATTCAGGATTCAAGACGACTTACCAAACTGCACAACTGAGCCAACCAAATAACTTTATTATTTGAAAAATTGTAGCTGTTGATTGCTATAGCTCTTTAAGCACAAATTCTTGTAGAGCTCATATTAACTGTTACATGCCAATAAAAATACACAGCCCAGTCCTGAAGTGTACTTTTGCCACATAAACAAAAGTTTCAATTCCAGTTTTCAAAATTATATTTAGAATTTGGCAAATATAGTTAAAATGGCAGGTAAAACATGCCTGCTTGCATAATAAATACAATTTAAATAAAGCATAGGTTATTTTAACAAAAGTTAAAATCTGTTTCAGTATAAAAATTTTAGCAAGGCTTTTGTAGTAGCATTAATTCATTAAAACTAGCCTTTATCTTTAAATGCTATGTTGAGTTTATAAATAATGAAATTTAAAAAAAAAAAAAAACAAGAAAATGAAGCTAACAAGATACAGATGAGGCTGTTACCAGGCTCCGTGCATGTGAACAAGTGATGCGATAAACCTCCAGTCAGTGCGTTTAAGAAGCACGGGGTGCGCCGCCACATGGCAGCAACAATGGCATACCTAATCTGTAGCAGATGAAGAAAATTTGGCAAACTCACATTTTACAAGACACAAAGCTTAAAAGGAAAAAATTAAAAAAAAATCTGCATTAACTATTCTTTGTCAAACTATTGCAAACAAAGTGGAACTCAACCTTAAATTTAATCTTCTGCAACAAAGTATAATTAGAGGCCTACTCTTAATCAGGTGCCAGAAAAATCAAATTACTGCAATTGTTTTCCTACAAACAGAAAGTATATGGACCTTCTTTATTTCTAATTGACCTTCTGATTTCTAAAATTCACATTTGGAGGGACGACCACATTACCTGCTATTAATAATAGTTCACATAAACATCACTATCTCGTTAATTCTTTCAGACATGAGTTTCTAACTAGGGTTTCATAAGTTGAAAGATAGTGAGAATACTTCCTAAAATTTCCTAAGTAAAGTACTCTTAATTTCTCAGATCCTCAGGGGATCACTGACCTCTGAAAAGTAGAAGAAACACTGCTTTAAGAGCTAAGACTCTATATTATTAATCTTTACGTAATTAGCACACTGACATATGGCTAAATCATAAAATTAATGAATAAGACTATAACTTGAATTTTCAAAAGCTAATTTTTATTACTATATTTCTTGCATACCTTCACAACAATGAAATCCACATTTCATTGACTTAAAAAATTATTCAAATCTGAGCTGAAAATAGTCTTTGAATTAAGTATTTTATTAATAATTTTTTATTATTGTTTTACTGTAACTAAGGCTATACAATTTACATGACACTTTTGTTTGGATTCCTTTATTTTGTTGTTGTTGAGAAAGGGATAAAAAATTAAAAAGCAATATAACCAGTAGGAGAACCTATATATCTCTCCAATTCACTCTGCTGGTTTTGTAGTGTTAAGGCAGAAAGAACAGGCAGAAAATGTATCCATGACTACACTAATGTTAGCAAATGCTTTCTCTTATTTAGAAAAAAATTTTGCTCTGTTCATCCTTCTCTCAGCATCCACCTTCACCACAGTACTCATCATTCTAGGCAAACATCTAATTGGAAATCTTTCTCCTCCACTATATGGCATATGGCTTTCTAGAGAGGTAAGAGGTCCCTTTATCTCTCATCATGTAGTCCACAGAGAAATCCCTGCCATAGAACAAGTCTTCAAATGCTGGCAGAATAAATGGAGTTTCTGTGGACACACAATGATAACACATACGTTTGGCGTGGGAGGGGGCATGAAATGCTTAAGAAAAAAGTGGCATTTCTGACATTCATATCCACAAATATGAACACAGAGTAGGACTTAATGCATGAATTAAAAACAAACAAACAAAAAAACACTATTTTAAGTAACTCTTCCTAGCAATTTAGGTTTTTACAGTACAATTTAAGAGTTAGTTAAGAGTTTATTAACTAACTCAGAGATATTTTTTAGATTATCCTTCATGCTAACACCCTGGAAAATACAAGTTACCAAATACAAAAACTTGTATTTTCTTACATTTTAAAGAAAAACCAAAGACTCTTAAATAATGAAAATATCAGTAAAACCACATTTTCAATAATGTCTTTTCATGAATAACAGAGTGGGTAAAACTTAAAGCCAATTAAATTTGAATTCCCAGAAAAAACATTCTTAAAAACCACTCACATATATTTTCCTAATCAGTTCTTGAATTATGCTGACAGAAAATGTATTACTGAAATTTAATATTATATCTTAGATCTCTATATGAAACTTCATGAAGAAATGGGGGCAAGGAAAAGAAACAAAACAGTCACTAATAAACATTCTGACAGCATCAAGACATAAGACAACAAACTCAAAGCTTTAGCAATTACTTCTATTATATAAGCAGTCAAAGAATTAGTTGAAATTAAAATACTAAATTTGAAGTCAGTCAGTAAGCAGTAATACAATTTGTTCTACTTAGTATATATTCTTTATTAATTATTAAAAGATGATTGGTAAGTCTTATCTTACAGTTCTGGAACAAAAGCATATCTTTGGTTTCCTTATTATGTAATAAATTCTATCACATTATTTAACATTCTTTTCTTACCTTTTTAAGATGTCATTTCACTGAAGGCAAGGAATGGGCCACTCTTTACCAACCACCTAATTCCTGGCACTGACTAACTTTTCAAAAATCTTGACAGCTACCATCAACTTCAGAAAGGAAGTTCACTCTTCTGCCATATTCCTGAGTCCTGTCAATTGACATGGTGAGAACAGGTAGAAGCAGTATTTCTTCCTGCAATGCCTACCAGTTCATGTAGCTGTCACAGGTGAAAATGCCTGTAACCTACAGGGAATTCATAATCTTCGTGTGTGTGTGTGTGTGTGTGTGCGCGTGCGCATATATATATGCATATGTGTATATATATATATATGCGCACACACACGTAATCCATACACACATATACATCAATACATTTTTAAACTTCAAGAGTATGTTAAGCTGCATTTAAATACACACTGAACTGCTATAACTATGAACCATGATTTTTCTAGTTATAGGACACTTCTAACAATTACCCTCTGAATTAGGTAACTGGAAAAAAATGCATCCTATACACATAACACAGGTGTTGGCAAACCATGTAACCTCAGGACAAATCCAGCCTATTGTCTGCTTTTATAAATAAAGTTTTAATAGAATACACATACATTAATTTATAAATTACCTGTGGCTGTGTTTATGCTACAACAAAGTGTTGAATATTTACAATAGGGAATATATATGTGATAGAGTCTTTAATATGACCATCAAGTCCCTTAGAGAAAAAGTTTGCCAATCCCTATCATGGTATAATAGGTGCAATTATAAACTGCTAAGTTCCTAGTCCTGTACACTTTAAATGCATTGTTTAAATTCTTGTTAGGACAATCTTAAGTAGATATTACCTGTCAGTTACAAATAAAGCAAACTAAAGTTCTACATTATCAACAATATAAATCTGTTAAACATACAGATTCCTAAACTCACTGAGAAAAATTCTTGCTCACTTGGTCTTGCATGGGACCATGAACTTGCCTTCCACCCTGCCACCAGAATCCTAGACGATTATTGCGCTAATAGTCAAGATGCTAAAATAAACAATTTAATACAGAGATAAAATGGCCTGTCTAACACCACTTAACTTCCATATGTGATTAAGTGGGGATCTGAACCCAGAAACTATGCTCTGACTTCTCTGTTTGTAAACAGACTTCAGTATATATGCTTTCAAGAGTTAAAGATGTTTAATATAGTTACGATATATAAAATCTAAGTTACTGTGGTTGAAAATCACATGTGGAGACCTCAAGATGATCCAGTATATACACACTGTCATAAACTTTAAATCTGAACTTCTGAGAAATTACAAATCTGACATGTATACTGGAGATATTAAGCTTGATGGTGTCAAAGCCGTATCATAGTTTTATAGATTTATATCTCATAGATTGCTATAAAAAGGTGAAACCCTGAAATCAAATCACAAGAATAACTTAAAAAGTAGTAAAAGTCAAACATTTGTGTATATAATATGAAACTTAATCATATTTATATGCAAAAATTATTTTAATTCCCCAAGATATAACTTGGCTTTTAGATGCTATTAACAAGGTAACTAACCAGTTAAGAAGGTAAAGGACTCTGCAGTCCATATTTCTAATGTGAATTATCCTTCTCAAGATTGTTACCATTAGTAAAGTACTAATGTCAGTTTCAAACATACTATGTTTTGCTTGCTAAATTTATAGAATTTTTTTTAAGTAGGAGACACAGTATCTTTTTCATATAAAAAAAAGACAAGTCTGTCATATAGTTATATATATTTCTTGAAAACCATTAACTCCTTTAATTTAAAATAGAATGGGCGAATAATCAACAGAACAACTTTCGTGGGTTTTAGATTTTTTACAAACAGCATTCTAACCACATTTCTTCATGCTTATATATCAACTCAATCACATAAGAGGTCACTTTTAATAGATGTCACAGGGTTCAAACTAGAAGCCCTAAAGTACACAATAAAACCACTGTTTAGGGAAAACAAAAAGAGAACATCACTATAACACATAAACATAACCACAAAGACAAGAAAAGAACAAATGGTACATAATAGATTTTATGAAAGAGGGCAAACCTTAAAAAAAGAATCAAAATAATTACATAACTGAAATTTGTTCTTCTGTATAGGAAAGAAAAATATGATATGAAAGTATGACTGAAGTAACATTTGATAAACCAAACTAAAGACAACCTTGAACTCTTAAAGCCAAATTGAAGCATAATGATTTTATTTGAAAATATGAAGTTTTCATATCACTGATTAATTTTAGATAAAAAAGTAAAAATATATTTCTTTTTAATACCTAAAACAAAGTAATCTGATTTTTTTGGTCCCTTTTGAGTTTTATAAACAAGTTTGTTCTGTGAAATGAATATGCAAAAAAAACTTAGAAAATAAAAATATGGAAATTAAAATTATATTTCAAAGGAAACAACAGATTCTCTTTGATTAACTTGCAGTTAAAAATAAAGCTGAGTGTCCACTTCAAACGTAAGATGAAGCCCCTCACTTGAAATTCTATTATATAAATGTTTTATCAGGTATTGCACTGAAAATATTATTAAAAGCTAATGCATCGCTTTAGTGCATAACTAATACTCTTGTCTCAGAAATGGCATTGAGATTTGGTTACTAGTATATAATAAAGTATATATAAATATATATAGTGATAATTATACACAACAGAAAAATAAAAAATGAAAGGACACTGTCAAGTATTAATTTTTTAAAATGATTCCAAGATTTAAGACATTCAAAAAAAAGGCATACCATTATATTTTTTAAAAATAAAATCTCTTATCCACATTAAGCTATCAAATGTAAAAGGTACTCAAATGTGTTTTGAATGTTTCATTCTACCACTCTTGACAGTGTTCTTTGTTTTGTTTTCAAGTTAAGGTAGTTACAAATATCAACAACATTTGCACTAGTATAGTCACAACTTAAAATCAAAGAAGGATCATAAATGATATAATTATAGTCAATTAATTAGAATTCTTTGCTTTTAGTATCTTCACAACAGCACACTTTCATAACTCAAAACCTTCCAACTATAATTAATCACTGGTTTCCTATAAAATGCAATACTTTCATAGTTTCAAACAGACTTTTGAATTAATGCTAATCCTTCAGCCAAAATTATAGTTTCAAATTTAAATTTAGTACTGAAGGGCATCTACTATTTAGCAACCAAACCCCAAACCACTTTATCCAATAATATAATACAACCAAGTATTACTTAAATATGAAAATGTGAATACAGCAAGATATAAACAATCACAAAAAAAATCATGGAAAATATTAGTCTACCTCAAAAAACATTAACACTATTATCAGAGCTTCTTGATTACTAATCTAGTAGTAATATAAATATAAATTTCAGCAACTACAAGTAACATTTCCTCCATCTGGGCTCTCTCCTTAACATCAGAGTATCTAACATAGCATAATAAACAAATAATTCAGTTTCTAATACTGTTGTCTTCCCCAAGATTGAGAAAATTTGTTTATGAAGCAGTGAAATGTCAGTTTTGTCAATAACCCGCATTACAAGCATGTACATTTTCAAACCATGAATTACCAGAAAGATTTTACAGTTAAATTTATAGTCACTTTATTAGTTTTCATTTAAAACACAAACAGGAACAACAAACTGCTCCTACGAAACCAAACTAAAAAACATTTTAAATAGATATATAGAATATATTCCTCATTTAGCAGTTACCATCACTTTATAACCCAAAAGAAAACCTTAAAAGACATCATGCATGTTTTTAATATTCCATTTGAATTAAACTTATTGATACAAAAATCAAAGAACCATTAAGAACAGAAAATAAATCAACTTTACTTACTGGTAAAGTCAAATACCTACCTTGTTTCTCATTGTAGATGATATTCTTACACAATAGGTCATTATGGCAAAGCACAACAGGTGAGCCCAGGTTGGACAGACTCTCCTTCATCCAAGTCATCTCTTCCTGAAGAATCTGAGAGCTTGGGATATCACTTAGGAACCTTTTAGTTTTAAAAGAAGAGTTATACCTTGTGTTTGTATTAATGACATTTTTCTAATTTGACTAAGGATTAAAATCTATTCTAAATAAATTTGTTCAGCTTAATTGTACACACACTTGAACTAAAACAATAGGCCAGTTATTCTGAAAAAATGGAATAAACTATGAATTTTAACATGATTAAAAAGAAACTGAGCAACAGTTAAAATGTAGGATGGAAAAGAAAAAATACATCACTATAAATTTGGGGAGGTAATAATACTAACGTTTACTAAGCACTATTCCAAATGTTTTAGACTCATCTCCCCTTTATATATAGGGAATCCAAGACACAAAAGGTTTGACAAGTTGAGGTTTAAGTACATTTTAAACTTGCAACATTACATAAAAGAAGTGAAATACAGGACTTCCCTGGTAGCACAGAGATAAAGTCTCAATGCTATAAAGTAATCACCAGCCACTGCAGCATGAGTTCAATTCCTGGCCAGGGAGATGACCCACATGGCCCAGCAGACCACTTCTGTCTCACCTGCTGTGACCCTCAGCAGTGTATTTCAGTAGAACCTCTTGCTCTGCTCCCCACTGTCTGGTGTGAATCCTTTCACACCCCCACATCTGGCCTACACCCCCGTTCTTGTATGCATAAATAAATCTTTAAGTAAGAGAAAAAGGAAAGGAAGAGGGACCCTCCCTAGTGGTGCAGTGGGTTAAAGTGCAGCACTATGAAGCTATCCACAGCCACTAAGCACATGTTCAATCCCCGGCCAGTGAGGTGACCCACACAGTGTGGCAGACCTTTCCCAACAGGCCACCTGCTACCCTCAGCAGTGTATTTATTTCACTAGAGCCACCTGTTCTGTTCCCCACTCTGTCTCTAGTGAATCCTCTCACCCCTTGCACGTCTGGCTTGTACCCCAGTTCTTGTAGGCAAATTAATCTGAAATATCTATTTCAAGCTTGGAAAGGGAAAGGTAAATGTATAAATCAGCTAACCTCTCAGTAAAATTCACATTTCAAAGTCAAAAGGTATTTCTACTACTGACAATTCGTTATTATTTGATCACATAACCATGACAGACATATAACAGTATTATCTATTATACAATCTTCCTGGAAGTGTGAGACTGGACAGGTGGGAGGTAATATGAAGCAGAACTAGAGATCATGGATTTTCATTCTATACCCTTCTGTATTTATCATGCTATATTTGTATCACTTTGATCAAAATAAACTGAACTAAAAATAGGCTGCTAATTCAATAGCATCAGACTTGAAAATTGATAGTCACCCTCTCTTCTTAAAACATTAAGCCAACTTCTCATTTTCCTCTAGTCTCTCAAATTATACTTTTGTTTTTTAACTTTACAATATAAAAAAGATGATATACTACCTGTATTTTCCTAAGCACTGCATTCTATTCTAAAGGAGCTTCCAGTGATACTCCTTACTAGTTCTTTTCAAAATGGTGTTAACTGTTCAAGAATCTATTTAAAAAGTAGAGTTAGGGGCCTCCCTGGTGGTGCAGCAGGTTAAAGCGCAGCACTGGTTAGCTGCAGCTGCTTTAGTGAGTTCCATCCCAGCCCAGGTGCTGACCCACATGGCATGGCAGACCTCTCCTGCTCACCAGCTGCTCTCCTCAGCAGTGTACTTTGTTAATCTGCCTTTCCTGCTCCCCACTCTATCTCTAGTAAATCCTCTCACCACCCTTGCACCTCTGGTCTGTACCCCACTTCTGTATGCATAAGTAAATAAATCTTTTTTAAAAATTCCTAAAAGATAAAATATTACTACTTCCATTTTACAGATGAGCAAACAAGTCACTGCCCAAGGTTACAAAGTTCAAGTGAAATTTGATCTCAGGCAGTCAACCTTCAGAATCTTGTACCCTTAACCATAACTCTATATTCACTACTGCTACATATTTCATTATTTTTAAGTGGTTTTCCCAAAACTTTTCATTAAACAGCTACTTTAAAATAAGATTTGTCACTTCCTGTGTCTAGCAGACTAGACACAGTTCAAAAATGTCCTTATATCAGTTAAAAAGGTGTAATATGTAATAGCCCTATCAGATTTAATGCCTGACAAATTACCTTAAATATTAACATACACAGGACAAAACTAATCTTTGAAATAATCAAACTAAACAGAACAATACAGTTTTATCCCCAATAATTATTAAAAATGTTTAAAAACAAGAAAAAAATGTATAGGTCTCTGTTTGTCTATGTTGTTCTTAAAACAAGGTCTTCATGAAAACAAAACCTGAAGTATTCAAGTAAATATTCAAGTAAGTTTTAGATATAAAGAACAAAATAAAATTTTCAATTGTATACTGGTACTAATCACACTACATAAAAATGTTCATATAATTTTGTAAGAAATAATGACTTACAAAGTTTTTATACAGAAAATTATGAAATACTTTAGTCAGTGTGAACCTGGAGTCAATATTAAAGGTTAATATCCCAATGAATGAGTTTTCAATCTTAGTCGCAGTGAACTAGATAACCCAAAATCTCTCAGTCCAGCAGTAACAGACTACACCAATGTAGAGTTACAGGGTCTACAATTATACCAATGTAAAGCTTTAAAATAGCCTAAAACAAAAAAGTATTTTTAAAGGTCCCCATTGCCAGGACCTGCAAAAATGTTCCTGTTCATAGTAATCTTACATTTACTTTTTAAAAAATGTCATATCTGTTTTTTGTCCCTCACCTCTATTTCATCCCCAACCAGCACTTTTGCTGGATTGTGTTTTTCAGGTTGTATTTATTTATTTATTTATTTATTTATTTTTTGCTGGCTGGGAAAGAGGAAGCCATTTCTGTAAAGAGTGAGTCAATGCTTATTTTACTTAAGTACAAAGAGATAAACCAAACCAGATTTCATACACAGAAACCCTAGAGTTATTTTTGAAGCCTATCATCTAATGCAATGTAAAACATAATTTCAAATGTATAAAAATAATTTTACCTTTTATTAATGGCTTCATCTGTAAATCCTGTGGGAATAAGAGAAAAATATTTTCTCATCTTCAGCCATAAATTGGATTTGGGAATCCAGCCATTATGTGCATGTATAGCATGGATTTTAGCAAGCTGGCGTGCTATTAGCCTATTTAAAAACAAAATGACAAAAAATAAAATATTAAGCATTATAAAACTCATCCATGTATCCCCAAGTAAATTAAAAAGCCCAGTAGCATTTATTTTATAGCATGTTTCATTTTTTTCTTGTGTAAGATTCAAAGTTGCAAGTAAACACTCAAAGAACTAAAAGTGTTCAAAAGCATCAGTAAAAAGGCCTATTTTGATTATACAATGTTTGGGACCAGGATCCTCCCTGGTGGCGCAATTGGTTAAAGCATAGCACTAAGGAGCAATCATCAGCCACTATAACATGAGTTCAATCCCCAGCCAGGGAGGTCACCCACATGGCACAGCAGACCTCTCCTGTCTCCCGCTCTGCTCCTCTAAGCAGTATATTTCAGTAGATCTGCCTACTCTGTTCCCCACTCTGTCTCTGGTGAATCCTCTCACCACACCTGCACCTCTGGCATGTAGTACCCTACTTCTGTATGCATAAATAAATACTTAAAAAAATAAACTGGTAAATTTTCAAAATGCTATAATATAATGCTTTTCAAAATATAGTCCTAGGGACCTACAATGTGTAACAGCACCACCTACGATTGTCTGAGGTTCCCAACTGCCATCTATTGAATCACAATTTCTGGGATTGAGTGACCCCCAGCACTTTGCATTTAAAATAAGATTTCCAGGTGATCCTAAGTCCATGATAACGAGCAAGGATGCCTCATATAATGCTTTTACTCTGCAATCTAGTTACATATTAAAATCAAACACTGAAAGCTTCCAAAAAAAGAAAAAGAGACTATGATGCCACTTACAGGAGATACCTACAGTAGTCATGCAAACAGTAGAATGACAGTTGCCAAGGCATGGGGAGTAAAGTGTAAGAAGCTGTTCACTGCATAAAAAATTTGTTTTATATGATGAAAATAATTATACAGAGAATGGGTATATTATAATAAAGAGAATGTATAAATGCTACTGAACTGTATGCTAAAAAAAAATAACTGATGCTACTTTTTTTGTTGTTGTTGTATTTTACCACAATTAAAAAGAAAACTTTGGGGGCCTCCCTGGTGGCATAAGGGGTTAAGTCTCAGCATAAGTTAGAACCCTGGCTAGGGAGGGACCCACATGGTGCCACAGATCTCTCCTGTGTCGCCCCTGCTCCCCTCAGCAGTGTATTCCCATCAATCTGCCTGTTCTGCTCCCCACTCTGTCGAATGCTCTCACCCCCAACACCTCGGGACTATATGCCAGTTTGTGTATGCATAAATAAATAAAATAAATCATTTTTTTAAAATGTGATTCTTAAAAAGACTTGATTAGAGTACTTCAATTGTTTTTCTAATAGTAAATTCCATATGCAAAACTATAAAAAACTATTCACTAAGATAAATTAGCATTATTTACTACACCATTAGCTGTTTTATATATAAGATAATTTTTAAAAGTAACTTAAAAGATTTCTACTTCTCACTACCATAGATTGGTCCTTTTACCAAGTCTCAATAAGTAAGATTTTACTGCACTATCATTAAGGCAAATATTTGAAAATCTCAAGGTTTCAGAGAACTCCCTCAAATATCCACTAATACTAACTGTTCGCCCTCTTAAAAGCTTCTAAAAAATTAAGAGCATTTTAACAGGAAGTTTTTGAAATTGAAAAACAGAGAATCCTATCATCCCAACAGTTTCATTTTTACCACTCCCTTTGAGTTTTCAGATAAACAAATCACTGTAGCTACAATTCAGCTAAAAGGCTGCTTTTTCTCTTCTTCAACCTACATCAGCCATTTTGCATTAGACAATACTCAAAAATTACCATATTGAGATAATACTGATCTGTGTTGATGTACCTTAGTTGTAACTAAGAGTTTTCATTACAGAATAGACCATTACCACTTTCTTTCTTGACTATGTACTGCCTTTGACCTCCTAAAGAGAACATTATCTATCAACTTTGTTTATAACCCACAAATAACTGTTCCACAGCAATGCCCTCAACATTGAAAGTTGGTGATTTTTGTTATGCTTTTTAATAAATGTACAGTAATTTATTTAAACTGCATTTTCCACATGTATATTGTCAGTATTCCCAGAGCAAAATGTGGTTTTGAGAAACACCTGATGAAAAAATTCCTAATGAAATTTTTAAAATTTTGAAGGTCTCGGCAATGCTTGATTACTAAAAAAAAAAGTTCAAATATAAAAAGACCATGAAGGCCTCCCAAGTGGCACAGGGGTTAATGTCTCAATGCTATTAAAACACCCCAGACACTGCAAGAGTTCCAACCAGGGAGCTAACTAACCCCACAGGTGGCAGCAGACCTCCCCTATCTTATTTAGCTGCTCCCCTCAGGGGTGTATTTCAGTAGATCCTCTTGTTTTGCTCCCTATTCTGTCGCTGGTGAATCCTCTCACTGCCTCCCTAACTCTGGCATCAATGACCTATACCCCAGTTCTTGTATACATAAATAAAATAAAAATAAATAAATCTTGGCCCTCCCTGGTGGCGCAGCGGGTTAAAGCACAGCACTAAGAAGCTGAAACCACTTCCGCATGAGTTCGATTCCCGCCTGCCCCGGAGATGACCACATGGTGTGGCAGACCTCTCCTGACCCGCCCACTGCTCCCCTCAGCAGTGTACTTCGTCAGTCTGCCTGTTCTGCTCCCCACTCTGTCTCTGGTGAAGCCTCTCACCGCCCCTGAGCCTCTGGCCTGTACCCCAGTTCTGTATGCACAAATAAATCTTTAAAAATAAATAAATAAATAAATAAATCTTTAAAAAAAAAAAGGAATATGATGAATTCCCCAACTCCCCTAAATTAATTTAGTTAGGAAGTAATTTGGTACAATTGGTCTTTTCCTACAATTCCATTCTCTCTGCCTCATCCTTTAATGTCCACTTCAAATGTGAGCTAGTGAAATACTGTCTAATTTCCTACTATAATACAGTAAACTGTACTTTTTCTGAAAATCCTTCCTGTGTAACTTTATTTAGTTTACTTTCCCCCCAAGATAATTGTGTGGCACAGACTTTAATTTATTAGGAGGGACTAAATTATTTTTTCCTCTTCAACTAGACTGAATATATATTCCAATGCCTTTTATATTCAAAGTAAATATTCCTTATCATAGTCATAATCCAGGCATATAACTATGTCTAAATAAGCCAAAGCAAGGATCTGTGATCTCTTATTAATATTTACTGAAATTGTAATTAATCATTCTAGACTGAGAAGCCTACTGATGTTTGTGAAAGATAATGAAGATTTATAAATAAATTAATTAATTAAGATGTGACTTAATAATAATGGCTCAAAATGGACATCTAAACTAGTCCCAAACTGGTAGCAAGCACTTATTAATAAGTCAAAAACCTTTCTTCACCATAAATATGAAAAATTCTATTTTTAAAGGAGAAAAACTAACTAACCACATCATCCTAAATTCACACCCTTAATCCCAAGGGCTCCATACCATTATTTATTCAGTTGCATACTTGATGCCTCTATAAAGTATTGACTGCACAAATCTGAAAACAATAAAACTATGATTCCTTTTTAAAGTCATATATAATTCAGCTCTTTTACTCAAAAGTATCTTTCCTCAACTGGCTTACATTTTCTTTTAGTTATTATCAAAAAAACTACTAAGCACTTAAATTTCTATAAGGGAATTATAACGTAATCGTAAATAAATAACAAAATAAGGTAAATAGCAAGTACTCATAAGGCCTACTAATCATATCCTATTACAGAGTTCCTTACAGTTATCTTTTGCTTCCTTTCTCAGCCTCAGCTCTTCTGTTTTTCTTTTTCAAAATTGTGGGTTAACTCAATACATCACTTGTTGCAAACCAACTGTCACAGAACTGAATATACCCCATATTTCTATCAGTATACATTCTATCAGTATTTCTATATCTATTTCTATTTCTATCAGTATACATTCTAACTTTCTGTATTATAGGGCTACATCAGTACCACAGACATACAACATAATCATGCTCTAAAAAAGCAGATCTAGTTAAGTACTGGAAAAGACAAAAGATCAAGAGCAGTTTTAGGCTTATAACAAAATTTGGGGAAGGTCCAGAGGTTTCTCATAAGGAGGAGGCCAATGCTACTACCAGAGTGTACCGTTGTTATGAGAAACCCACACTGACACAGGACTATCATCCAAAGGCCACAGCTTACATGAATGGTGCACATTTTGTGGACATAACAAAATGATGTCAGATACAGACCGTTCAATATCATACAGACATTTTCACTTCCCTAAAAATCCTGATGTAGTCATCTCTTCCTCCTAACCCTTGCCAACACTATTTTTTTTTTACTGCCTCCATAATTTTACTTTTTCCTTGTTATACTCAATTTAACTTTATCATGTTTGTGACTATCAAATACCAAAGAAAGCTTTGACAAAACATCAGTGTTTGGGGGGAGGGGAGGAACTGTAAATATTGCTACCGTTCTACTTAAAGTTACTTGAAAAACATCAATTATGAGTTTTCCCTAAACCAAAAATTCTACATTAAACTTGATAATTTTGTCAGCAATTCAAATGAAATTTTATAGTACTAAGACAATTCAGAATTATAAATGTGAAATGTATGTTAAGTATTGATAGGCTTTGCAAAGACAGTTAAGACTGCTATAGAAGTAAAAATGGCATTAGCTATAAGCAATTTTTTTTTAAAGATTTATGCATACAGAAGTGGGGTACAGGCCAGAGGTGAAGGGATGGTGAGAAGATTCACCAGAGACAGAGTGGGGAGCAGATCAGACCGACTGACGAAGTACACTGCTGAGGGGAGCAGCGGGCAGGTCAGGAGAGGTCTGCCACACTATGTGGGTCACCTCCAGGGCGGGGATCGAACTCATAGTGAAGTGGCTTTAACTTCTCAGTGCTGTGCTTTAACCTGTTGTGCCACCAGGGAGGGCCCAGCTTTAAGCAAATTTTTTCTTAAACCTTATGGATACCAACTCCTAAAACTAGTCTTTCCTTCCCACTATAGCTATTAGGAAGTGGATGGGAGGCTTTTCTAATACCTTACATTTTTATAACTGATTCAAACTCTAGCTTTCTCTTTGGCCTAAAATGATGCACTTACTTATTTTTAATCCTATCATAGACCTATTTCTCCATCTCTGTGGATGATAAATTAAGGGGAAAACATATATATTCAAGGCTATCTAAGAGCAGACCGATTCAGGATCCTTCAACACATTCTAAGCAGTATATTTTTTAAAAGAACCTATATCTGATAGTTGAAAAGTAGAATCTGCATACATCTCTATAATACTGGCCCATTCCATTCTTTATTACTGCATTAAAACTTGGAAATAAGAAATGTGGAAACATTTTAATTTAGGCACTACTTTAAAAAAATCAAAGGGAAACCCCAATCCTATGGAGTAGGCTAATCCAAAACCTCCTGAACTCCATCCTTTTGCAAAGTCGAGTCAAAATGACAGAAAATTTTCCTCCTTTAGAAAACACAAACCAAAATACTAATTAAAAAGGATTTCTAGGCCCACCCTGGTGGCGCAGCGGGTTAAAACACAGCACTGAGAATCTAAAGCCGCTTCCGCATGAGTTCAATCTCCGCCTGCCCCGGAGGTGACCACATAGTGTGGTAGACCCCTCCTGATGCACCTACTGCTCCCCTCAGCAGTGTACTTCGTCGGTCTGCCTGTTCTGCTCCCCACTCTGTCTCTGGTGAAGCCTCTCGCCGGCCCTGAGCATCTGGCCTGTACCCCAGTTCTGTATGCACAAATAAATAAATAAATCTTTAAAAAAAAAGAAAACAAGGATTTCTAAGATAACCAAGTAAATGTTCAAAGAAAGGACCATTCTACAATTATTTCAGTGCATTTAAGAAAGAAAAACTATCTAGAAAAACATACATACCTGAAAATAGCAGGGTTACAGACATGTTTTGTATCCAGTGCTTCTCCCTGTATAAATTCATAGCACAGTCCATTGTTGAAAGTGCAGTAGAGCTGTGGTGCACAGCCATGAGCCTGCAACACTCGGAAACTCTTTACTTCCTCATCTCGGTCCACTAACAATTCAGTTTTATTGCCATAAATTCTCACCAGGACTACATCTTCCATTGCATCACCAACATAACAGCCAATAAGTTTATTTGTGATTCCATCTGTGAAAAGCTACCAAAAGAAAAAATGGGGGAGGAGGGTTCAATTATATACTTTATGATACAGAATAAACAGTAATCAAATACTAATTAAAATAATTACTTTTTTAAATGAAAAAACTTTTTAATATTATCCTCATGTCTATAAATTTAATTGATTTAAGCAAAAAGGAAGGGTACTAATTTAATGCATTACTCTTAAATTCATGTCTTTCTTGACTTTTTCTATGTCTAATATATGGGACTTTTTCTATGTCTAATATATGGGAAGTATCTGAAGTATTCCTCTTCCTAGTATTGTATATGACATTGTTTAAATATACAAATATAATCTACTCTAATTATGATAAATGCCCAAGTTATTTGAAAAACTCTGAATTTTAAATGTTAATTCTAAAAGTCACATAACATAACATGTATTTGACTGGGTTCTAATTCTTTAAACTAGAAAACTATAGCTAAAAAAGAAAGTAAAACCTTAGAGGAAATACATTTAAATAGAGATTTATACCATATTTCCTGAATGGGCCTTTTGGGACCTTATAAGATCTTAAAAAATTCAAGTACTTCAATCATCTTTCAGATTAGAGCACAAATTGTATACTTCAAAAGCACACAGATAATTAGCATTACTAGTTCTGTAAGTCTATTCAAAAACTAACTTTCACTTTCCACTATATTAGGACTAAAACTAAATTTTCTGTTTAGCAGCTATAATTCAGAGCCTTTGAAAGCTCAAAGATGAATAAAGAAATGAGAAAAAGGTGAAAGCAAGAGTTAAGGACCTTCTTTTCACAACTAGAAAACAGAGAAATTTTTAAATGGGTATAAATTTAGTTAGTGCCTGAGAGTGAGGGTAAATTGTTCTATTTCAGTAGGACTGTTATAACAATAAATGACATCTGAATAGCTTTTAGATCGTCAGATAAAAATATTAAAATTAATCAAATGAGATTTTTGTGTTTCTTTGTATTATATACAAGACTTGGTTGCTGTCTTTGTTTACCTAATATGATAAATCTTTTTTTAATGTCGTTTTTTTATGTTTATTTTTACATCATTTTTTTTTTCCATCTCAGTTGTAATCCTCATAGAGGTCCCACCACCAATTCACCTGTGTGCCATCACCATAGTTCTATGCACTCCCCCATTCTCATTTTTGATCCCATTTCCCACTCCACCCCCATAAAATGTCTCTGGTTTATAGTTGTTTGTTGCCACCCTCCCATCCTGGTCCTTTAATGCTCCTGCTATGAGTGCAACCATCTGGTATTTTTTTTTTTCTTTCTGGCTTATTTTGCTAAGCATGATCCCCTCCAGCTCCATCCATGTTGCTGCAAAGGGCATAAGTTTGTCTTTTTTGATTACTGAGTAATATTCCATTGTGTATCTGTACATCTTTATGATCTAGTCATCTACTTTTGGGCATTTGGGTTTGTTCCACATCTTTCCTATTGTAAATAAAGCAGCAATAAACATGGGGGTGCAGTTGTCTTTTTGAATCAATGCTTTTGTGTGTTTTGGGTAGACAGCCAGGAGTGGGATTGCTGGGTCATATGGAAGCTCCATTTTAAGAAGTCTGAGAAACCTCCAAACAGCTTTCCATAGTGGTTGCACCAGTTTGCATTCCCACCAGAAGTGTAGGAAAGTTCCTTTTTCTCCACATCCTTGCCAACATTTGTTGTTGTTAGCTGTTTTAAAATGTGCCATTCTCTGGAGCTTCCATACAACCCAGCAATCCCACTCCTAGGTATCTACCCAAAAAACACAAAAACAGTGATTCAAAAAGATACCTGAGCCCCCATGTTTACTGCTGCTTTGTTTACAATTGGAAAGACATGGAAACAGCCCAAATGCCCAAAAATGGATGACTGGGTTAAAAAGATGTGGTACATATACACAATGGAATATTACTCAACAACCGAAAAAAAGAAACACATGTCTTTTTGCAGCAACATGGATGCAACTGGAAAAGATCATGCTTAGTGAAATAAGCCAGAAAGAAAAGGAAAAATACCAGATGATTTCTCTCATAGCAGGAATATAATGGAACAGGCGAGAAAATAATGATACCAGAGACATTTTGTGGGGGTGGAGTGGGGAATGGGAACAAAAACAGCAGGGGGAAGGAAGTGCACTGGACTACCGTGATGGCACATGGGTGATTGGTGACAGGAAGCCCAAGGGGACTGCAACTGAGATGGAAAATGCACAAAATGATGTAAAAAAAAAAAACTATTTTATATATATATAGTGCCATTCTCACTTGTGTGAGGTGGTATCTCATATTTTATTCTGCATCTCTCTTATTACAATTGATGTTTAACATTTTTTCATATGCTATTGGCCATCTGTATTTCCTCTTTGGACAAGTGTCTTTTTAGCTCTTCTGCCTATTTTTTTATGGGGCTGTTTATTTTTGTTGAGGTTCACCAGTTCTTTATCTACTTTTATGATCAATCCTTTATCATTCGTATGGTGTGAGAAAATTTTTTCCCAATCAGTGGGATGTCTGTTTGTTTTGTGTAATGTGCCTTTTGCTGTACAGAAGCTCTTTAACTTGATGTAGCCCCAGGTGTTTATCCTTTCCTTCGCTACGCTTGTGTTGGGTGTTGTATCTTTAAAGATGTTACTGAGTTATGTCATGTAGTGTTTTGCCCACCTTTGTTTCAAGTTCAAGGTATTTTATGGTTTTGGGTCTTATGTCTAGGTCTTCAATCCACTTCAAGTTGGTTTTTGTGCATAGTGCAAGGTAGTGATCTAGTTTCACTTTTTTGCATGCGGTTTCCCAGTTTTCCCAGCACATTTGTTGAACAAACTTTCTTTGTTCCTTTGTATATTCTTTGCTCCTTTGTCAAAGATTAGCTGCCCATAAACCTGAGGGTTTATATATGGGTTTTCTATTTGAATCCACTGGCCTGTGTGTCTGTTCTTGTTCCAGTACCTAGTATGATACATCTTTTTAGTGAAATTGTTATTTCATGTTCTTACAGTCCTTTGTAAAAGGAAATTCATGTACTTGGTGTATTATTTTCTCAGAGTAGTACTGACTTAGAAAAATGACTGATTTAAAATATTCTTACTTGCTGACTTAATTTTCTTTAATTGCTACAGTGATTGTCACTAGAGGGAAGCAGAGGTTAGGATAAGAAGGGAAATAGTTACCCTGGACAGCTGGTCACATTTCTTTCTTTCCCTCAGTTGGGGTTACAGTGCTCGTTTTGAAACAATTTATGTCTCTTGCTTGCTTTGTATGTTTGCTATGTCTCACAATTTTTAAGACTGATATAAATTTATTCATACCCCCATCTAATATATCAAAAAAGTAAAATAGGAGCCCTTCCTTGCAGTGCAACAGGTTAAAGCACAGCACTATGAAGCTCTCCGCAGCTACTGCAGCACAAATTCAATCCCCAGCTATGGTGGTCACCCACATGGCGTGGCAGACCTCTCCTGACCCGCTCGCTGCTCCCCTCAGCAGTATACTTTGTTCATCTGCCTGTTCTGCTCCCCACTCTACCTCTGGTGAATCCTCTCTCCCTCTGCACCTCTGACCTGTACCCCAGCTCTGTATGCATAAAAAAATCTTTAAAAAAAAAAAAGTAAAATAACTCTTCATAAGACAAAAATCATGAGAAATACAACTTTAAACATAGGTCCTACATTACTTCCCCATCTTTGTTACAAAACAAAACAAAAAACCCTTAAGCTCTCCTTCTTTTGTTAACTCCAACTAAGTTAACAAGACCTGCACATTTATTTTCTAAAACATCATATTTTATTTTCATTCTCCAAGGCCACAGTATAATTTGGGCTGTAGTAACTCTTTCTGGACTAACATAACTATCGCTCCCAGGTTTTTCAAAGATTTAATGCAATACACAGAAATGTATTGATAATCTAATTCAGTACACAGATGTTTATATAAAACTACAACAACCTACAAAAACTATAACTTACCTTATTACTTTCCAGGCAACCTGATCTATCACATCTTATTTTAACTCTTCTTCTTAAACTGTTGTGGTTTCAACCCACTGTATTGATTTAGCATCCTATTAGAGTGTGGTAGCACAGCTTCAAAACCCATGTCCTAAGTGATCATTCACCAATTCCAACATATCTCGTAACTAATGCTGCCTACATGTAGCCTGCCACCTAAAAAATAAGTCACATAAGTCATCTACTGAAAAACATTCAGGCTTCTCATTATATCCTATATAATAAAATACTACTTCCTTAAGGCACAAACCCTTATCTATTCACTCCCTTTTTAAAAAATCACTCCCTCTTCCTTTCTTATTCATGCTCTACTCTGCCCAAAATACTGATATTCTAGCTTATCAAGCAGTCTTCTTTGCCCAAAAATGATTCTACATTCCTTATGATCATGTCTTTCCTTTCAAGTTACCCTCAAATATACCCTCCTCTATGAAGCCTCCCCTGCCTACCTTCTACAATTAGTTTTACAAAGGAACAGTAATGGAAATTATTGAGCCTTGTACAAAAAGCACATGCCGGAATTACTGAAGTTCAGAGCTTATTCTTGAAAACAATTTTTCAACTGGCAAATAGGCAGGTTGGAGGGAGGGGGAGTAGGAGATCAGAAATAGACACACAAGGCCCTCCCTGGTGACACAGCGGGTTAGGGTTAAGGTGCAGAACTGTAAGCAAGCAGCAGTCACTTCAGTGCAAGTTTGATCCTTGGCCTGGAAATGATCCACATGGGGCCCAGGCCTCTCCTGACCTGCCTGCTGCTCCCCTCAGCAGTGTACTTCCTGTTCTGCTCCCCACTCTCTCTGGTGAATCCTCTCACCGCCCTGACACCTCTGTCATTTACCCCACTCTGTATGCATGCATGCATGAATAATGAATAAATAAATCTTAAAAAAACAGACACACAAGAGTCCTAAAACATGCTGTGAATTATTTACTTCATTTAATTCTCGTGCTACATTCCAGAGTAGAGTAATTCCATTTTATAGAGATTTTAAAACTTGCCAAAGGTTAGAAATGGCTGGGTCAGTATTCACAAACCATGAGATGAAGTAGTTCTTTAGTAGAAATCCTACTACTGTTAATATGAAAATGAGCTAGCGCATTAAGTTCCTGGCTTTATGGTCACATCTTAATAAAATACATGGCAGCCTATAAACATTATTTATCTTTGATAGGAGTTTATCAAACATTATATATCTCTTAACTATAATAAGTATATTTTTAGGTACTATCACCTTCTTGAATATTATAAACACTGAAAACAACTGAGAAGGGATACAAAAAACTAGATTTAACCACTGATATTGAAAGCTATACTGAATGAAAAGATACCTATATCTGTATCTTATATCTTATCTATAACTCAAGGTCCCTATATCATATCCGTCCAGCACATTTAAAATATATTACTTAAATTTATCTAAAAATTTTCTCTCTTAGGGCATCCCTGGTGGCACAGGTCTTAAGTGTCAGCTGATCACCAGCTACTGCTGCATCAGCTGGATTCCATAGCACAGCACACCTCTCCAGTATCACCTGCTGCTCCCATCAGCAGTGTATTTCAATAGATATGTCTGTTCTGCTCCCCACTGTGTCTGGTAAACCCTCTCACCTTCTGCACCTCTGGTCTATACACTCCAGTTCTTAAATGCATATATAAATACAAAATAAATCTTCAAAAAAAATAGGTAAGTTAGCAAAACAAGATGTTAGCTTTAAAATGGCACTTAGTAATGATATTGATGATATTCTTATCCTAGCTATCAAACTTTTGCCATTAACTACAGGCTCCAAATTAAAGAAAAATTTACAAGATAATGAAAAAATAAAGATCCAACTATGCAGAGAGGGAGAGTTGGACACAATCTCCTAAAATATTCAAACACTGATTTCACCATCTTTTTCAGAATGATAACAATTTTAAGAGTCCTGAGAACTATTCTGTTGGGCCATAGCACTATTACTAGATTCTAAACTCCTTTATACAAGGACAAACCAAAGAAAAGTCAGTAAGTTGAAAATCCTATTTTTAAATAGAACATGGAGGCAGTTGTTATTAAAGGAAAACTGAAGTGAATCCCTTTTTAAAAATTTATGTCACATATGGAGGATGTAATGTAAAGTTATCTTTCAGGAAACATTCAGAAATCAAGTTTTATTTTTTAATAGGCCGATGTTTTCATTCTTAATTTTTACACAAAATGGCTCCCCTGTCTTTAACATAATACACAAACATAAACTTCTTGGTCAAAGATTAACTCAAAGTAGATTCTCACTACAGATCTGCATTTATAAACTACAAATTCAATTCCACTAACAGATATGCTAACATACATTTCACTAAAGTATATATACCAGGGGACCTCCTTGTTATGAGGCTTATGAACATTATGAGGCTATCAGCAGCCACTGTTAACAGGAGTTCCATACCCAGGCAGCCAGGGAGCTGACCCACATGGCACAGCAGACCTCTGCTGTCTGGCTTGCTGCTCCCCACAGCAGTATATTTCAGTCAATCTGCCTAATCCCCTCTCTGTCTCTGGTGAATCTTCTCACCCACCCCCTCACCTCTAGCCTGTACCTAGTTCTTGTAAGCATAAATAAATAAATCTTTAATACAGATATATATATGTTATACATATATTTTCTATATAAACAGTTTAAGCTTCCTCACTAAATTGCTACTGGAAGAATATTATGTTAAAGTGCTTCATAAACAGTGAAATATTATAACATGAAAAGCACTATAATTAGTATTATTTTAAATCTTTGCCTATTGTAAGATACATCCCAAAAAGCTCACCACCATCCCCCCATACTTTAATGCCTTTAATTGTGTACATATAGAAAAAACATTTGCTAAAACCCTACCTAGAGGAGGTACATTATTCCATATTTCCATGAATTTTGAGCAAAGATGATCCTGTATCATTCTGACTGCATCACAGTCTGTTTACTCACTTCTAGATTTCCCATATGTTCTAGATAGCTTAGCTGGCAGAGTAACTACCAGGTAAAATAAATATTACTAACATAAGCTTATAAGGTATGTTTAAAGCATATTCTAAATTACATGAAAAATTTAGGGAAAAAAATCTTCCCCAAAATGAGCTATTTTATTGATATAAAAATCAGCTAATTATTTTAATCTGTTAACTATATAATACATATATCTCCTCTGAAATGGGAAGTATAAATTTTACCTTTATACTTAAAAAGAAACAAATCTCAAAAGAAAATATTCTTATTGAGATTTACTAAAGAAATCCTGATGCATCATAAAAGCAGAGTTTGTAATGATCTAGAATATGAGTGAAACCTACTAAGTTTAGAGATGAATAACCATCATTTCAGCACAGTAATTGTCTCAGCTTCTAGGTATGTATTTCTTACTAATAATCATCCTTGGGACAAAAATCAGTTGTAGTATTTACCTTCATTTACAAATAAATTTGGATTATGAGCTCAAATCCTAAATTGTTAATCAGATAAAATAATCAATTTCAAGTAATTTCCAACAATCAAAAAATGTAATGTTATCACCTTCTGTCCCTTTTTTATCTAAATCCTAACTTTACTGAGTTAAAAACTAAAAAAAAAAAAAAATTAATTACACATGAAAAAAAAAAGTGCCTACCTACTTTGATTGTTTGGAGTTTTAAATGATTAAAAAAAAAAAAATTCCCAGGGCTACAACCTAGTTCACAGTACCTCTGAACAGCTATCATTACTGTTCTACAAATGCATCAACAGAAACTCTTGTCTCCAACTTTTAAAGTCTCTGCTTAAAAAGTAGTATGGTTTGCCAAAACAGAATTACCAGGAAGTAGCACTGCCTTTAATTAGTATCTGTTTAATTTACACTTGGCAGCCAGAATACAAATCATTTAATAAGTGTAAGAACAGTCTATAATAAGCAACAAATTAGTTAATGAATTATAAACTAAGTCTGGAGTTTCAATAAATTTAATTTTCCTTAAGCAAGATATATATACATACATATATACATATATATGTATATATGTATGTATTTGGGGGGAGCATCTTAATGTGCTCAAATTTCCTTCTAGACAAAATTTGTCCTCTAGAGAAAAAGTGAAACTAACACTCCACAAAGTCCTGTGTCAAGAAGAGTTCTGGGTTCTAGGATTCAAGTTTTATTAATCTTTGTATAGGTGGCTACTTTAGTAAAGATTCTGAACACTGTTAAGTCACTAACTGCTAAATAAACTAAAATTAGTCAACAAAACAAGGTAAATGATTTGATTACTTCAAATGAATGTTCTGACATTAGTACTCAGATTTGAAGCAAACCCCACACATCCTCCCTTTCAAGTATTTGTTTTAGGAAGGGAAAAACGGTTCCCTTTCCCATAAATACAGCTTTTGAAACTCCAGAAGTTAAAAACTAATCAAATATCATGGAAACGAAATCATTATTTATTAAAAAAAAAAAACTCGATTCTTTAATATTATTGTAGTGAATACAGCGACTCAAGAAAAAGAAATATGCTCAAGCCACCGGTCATACTAACATCGGATATTACTAATTTTATTAATACGACTTAAAAAATATCCGAAACAGCTATTCAAATAATGTGTGCACAGCTACCTAACCAACAGAGTAACGCATGACCACTTTGGAATCGGGTGCTCTGGCCAATCCCAGGATTTAAGAAGATAAAGCGCAGGGTGAGGCATCAATGGGAGTAAAGCCGTAAGGAAGGGCAGGAGGAGGGAGAGAGAGGGGAAGGGGAAGATCAGAGAGGATCAATTACCGCATTACTTGTGGAAGGGGAGAAGATGGCTCTGGCCGAGGGGAAGGACCCCCGAGCCAGCGGAGTGGGGAAGGTGGGCTCTGCAGTTAGAATGGACCAAGGAGTGGGAGGAGGGGCAACTATGAACAGGAATCTTCCCGACGTGGAAACGGGTGCGTCACTAACGCAGCGGCTTCGGGAAAAAGAAAATCTTCCCTAGGTTCAACCTCAATTAGCAATTCTGGAGGAAGGGGGAGTGACCTTCGGAGGCGTGACGGGGGGGCGGGGGGGAGCCCAGGGTCACAATCCGAAGGACGGGGAGAGAAGACGTCCCGAAGGTCCCGCAGGCCACGGGGGGGGAGGGGAGAGGGGGCCGGTGAAGAGCCTCAGGGCTGCGTCAGGACCAGGCGACCCCGGGCGGCGGGTGGGCGTTACCTGCAGGGTCACCTCCTGTGGGTCCCAGTGCGGCCGCAGGTGTTGCAGGAGGCTCAGGGCCCCCTCCCGGCAGCGCTGCTCCTCCTGATCCTGCACAGTGACGTCCAGCTTGGGCACCTCCGGGGAGCTGGGAGGGACGTGGATGTAATTGGCCATGGCCCAGGCGACGGCGGAGACTACCACCACGACGACGGCGACGGCGACCACGAGAGCTGCGGGCGCCGACAGGCTGGTGGCTCCTTCCGTCCCGGGGCGCCCTCGTGGGAGGGCAGGGGGCTCTTAGACTGACTGGCGAGCGGCGGGAGACCGGCGGGAGACGGCGCGGGCGCCGACCCGGGACTGGACAGCAGCTGAACTGAGCCTGGGCCGTTCGCAGGGACGAAGCCTACCGTCTGCGCTCCCCCGCCGGCGGCCGCAGAGCACGCCGGGACTGGCCTGACGCCTGCGTCACGCGCAGGGCGGAGCCTCCGCCGGCGTCACGAGCGCTGCCGACTTCGGCTCAGGCACAATGGGGCAGCCGTCAGCTGGTTCTGCGGCCCACCGGTCCCCTCGGCGTCGCGTACCGTTAATTCCCCAGCTTTAGCCTGCCCCGCTGGCCTTCCCCTCCGGCCTCCTCACTCAGGATCCTGCGGAGACCGGAAAGGCCTTGAAGAGTCGGCGCACCCGATCTGCCGGGTCCCGAGATGTAGGTTTGAATGAGAGCTGTTTTTCTGGGAAGCAGGGATGCGGCATGAAATAAACCTGTCTGAACTTGGACAGGGTCTAGGCAAACTGGATTCACCGATCGCCTCGATCTCGGTTCTGCTCAGTACTGGGGACCACATCGTTGTTGGGTTGAAGATTGATCTCCCATTAGCACCCAAGTTGACTAATGGGGTCATGTATTTGAGATAAACTTAGCTGAAATACCTGCTTATGACAATACCGCAGTTGATAAGGGGTTTTTTTTGTTTTTGTTTTTGTTTTAAGGTCAGATGTTTTCCCACACTAAGAATTATTCATAGCCAGGGAAGGAAGCTCAGCGCCAGCATGGCTCTGTTTTAGGATATCCCTAACTGGACCTTGAAACTGTTACCTTCTCAGGCTTTGGTGTGTTTTTTTTTTTTAAAGCAGCTGTTTCCCCTGTTAAGGGATTACTGGAAGTTGAGTAGTTCATAAGTAATTTATTAGAACACCCTAGTTTTCTTTATGATTGAGAAAATGAGCTGAGATTGATCTCAGTCTGTCTCTCCTTCAGCCCTTTACTGCAAGGTGAATTGTTAATGGTAAATTAAGTCACTGAGGGATTCAGGTTAACACTCAGAATGTTTTATTAACTCATTGTCACGACTTTATATTGATTGTTCCAAAACAACCTACTTATCTTTTAAATCACAAATAGTTACCATCAGTTATAAACTAAAAAGAAGAAAAAGAAAATACAGTTTTATAATACAGCAAGAAAACTGATTCAACATTTTCCATATCTAGGCTTTTTTAAATGTATTACAATAAAACAAAAAACTAGATTATTCCTTCTGTTACAGGGCAGAGAGAGGGGAACTTCCCCTTTTCCTGGGCACCACCGTTAACACTTTCAATTTGAATTAGACATATACTTTCACATTTTAGTATCTCTTGTGTTTTCATGTAAACTATATTTTTTATTAAAGAGTTCACATTTTGAGAATTTTTATTTTTGAATTGTGATATGGTTTAATATTAAAAGATTAAAAAATTATTTCAGAAACTAAAAATTAATTTTAAAGAAGTGTCCGTGGGTTATTAGAAAGGGGGCTTGTGGGGAGGAACAACCACTAGGTACCTAAGAATAAAAAAGAACATATAAGACATTTAATGGAGAAATGAGCCATATTCATGATACATTTCATACTATGAAGAGCTCATTTTTCACTGAATTAATCAAATAGAATCCAGTTATTAAAATCTCAAGAAGGTCTTCATAGAACTTGTTAAAATGACATTAAAGTTCTTAATCTTTGGGTCCAAGGCAAATTGCTATGACTTTTTGTGAGCTAAGGGAGGATCAGAGAACAAGTTGAGAGAACCTACCCCAGAAGGATTTATTATATAATGATTTAGGAATGAGCAAACAGACCAGTAGAATAAGGATTGCCAGAAAAGAGCTACACATATTCTAGAACATTATATATGACAAAGATAGCATTGTTAAGGAAGGATGGGTGATTCAATACATGGCATTAAAGCCATATGAGAACATTTTTATCCTTTGTTTTGTGTAAAACATTAGTTCTAGAAGATTAAAAACCTAAATGTTAAAAGTAAAGCTTTAAAAATAAGAAAGATCGGGCCCTCCCTGGTGGCGCAGTGGGTTAAAGCACTGAACTAAGAAGCTTAAGCCAATTCCGCATGAGTTCGATCCCTGCCTGCCCTGGAGGAGATCCACATGGCGTGGCAGACCTCTCCTGACCCGCCTGCTGTTCCCCTCAGCAGTGTACTTCGATCTGCCTGCTCTGCTCCCCACTCTGTTCCTGGTGAATCCTCTCACCCTCCACATGTCTGGCCTGTACCCCAGTTCTGTATGAATAAATAAATCTTTAAAAAAAAAAAATAAGAAAGATCAGTTATCAATTTGACCTACAGATTTTATGTGATTCTAAACCAAATGTCAGCAAGTTATGTTGTGAACATTGACAAACTGATTCTAAAGTTCATATGGAGAGCTGCAAAAGGTACAGAGTAACTAATGATTCTGAGGAACCACAAAATCAGAAGGCAGATACCACCGAGCTTTGAGGTTTATTATAGCTACAGTAATCAAGACCATGTAGTGGTGTTGGTGAAAGAATAGATAAGTGGAATATGTGTACATATGGAAGAGCAAAACTGTAAATTAAAACAAAAAAATAAGACCAATAAAAAATGGGCAAAGAATCAAGACAAATATCAAGACGATGTAGATAATAATCATACAAGAACATGTTCAACAAGTCATGAGAAAATTGCAACTTAAAACAACAGTGAGCCTATTAGAATGGCAAAAATCTCAAATAAAGCACCACATACTGGCAAGGATTTGGAGAAATAGGAACTACCATTCAACATTGGTAAGATGCAAAATGGGATAGCCACTTTAGAAGACAGTCTGGTAGATTCTTAAAAAATTAAACGTAATATGACTTAGTGATCTTGTTCCTTGATATTTACCCAAATGAACTTATACCCACATGAAAATCTGCACACAAAAGTTTTTAGCACCTTTATTCAAATTGCCAAATCTGAAAAGGCAGCCAATCTGAAAAGGCTATATAGACAGTATGATTCCAACTCTATACAACACTTTGCAAAAGGCAAAACTATTGAGACAGTACAAAGATCAGTGCTTACCAGGAGTTTGGGGAGAAGGGAGGAAAATCAACAGGGGATTTATAGGTCATTTTAAAGTATGATACTGTTATGGTTCAAACAAAATATTAAGGATTTTTCAAAACTCATCAAAATTGCATAATGCAAAAAAGTGAACCCTAATGTAAACTATGAACTTTAGTTGACAGTTCATTGATTTTGGCCACCAACATATTGTCTTGCTATAGTAACTATTTGTTAATGCAAATAAATGAATGAAGAAAAGTATAATATAGGAATAGAACCCTATGATTAGAGGGCCTCCCTTGTGCGCAGGGTTTAAAAGTCAGCACTATCAAGCTATCTCTCCCTACCCAGGGAGCTAGCCCACAGAGCACAACAGACCTCTCCTATTTTTGCCCACTTTTCCCCTCAGTAGTGTATTTCATTGATCTGCCAGTTCTGCTCCCCACTATGTCTCTGGTGAATCCTCTCACCCCTAACACCTCTGGCTTACACCCCGCTCTTGTATGGCATAAATAAATAAATAAAAATAAATCTTTTTAAAAGGAATCCTATGATTACAAGTTAAGGATGGATTTGCTAAACAAGACTTATAAAATACTCATCATGAAAGAAAAGACTAAAAACTTGAAAATACTAACATTTAAAACTTCATGATATTATTATGACCAAGTGTAAAAAAAAAAGATTATGGGCCCTCCCTGGTGGTGTAGCGGGTTAAAGCACAGCACTGAGAATCTAAAGCCGCTTCCGCATGAGTTTGATCCCGCCTGCCCCGGAGGTGACCACATGGCGCGGCAGACCTCTCCTGACCCGCCCGCTGCTCCCCTCAGCAATGTACTTCATTGATCTGCCTGTTCTGTTCCCCACTCTGTCTCTGGTGAAGCCTCTCACCACCCCTGCACCTCTGGCCTGTACCCCAGTTCTGTATGCACAAATAAATAAATCTTTAAAAAAAAAAAAAGATTATGGAGATATGTATAATTAAACAAGAATTCAGAATATCACTAAGCAGTAAGAAAGCCAAATGGAAATGGACAGACTGTCAACTCAGAAGAGAAAATCCAAACAGACAATAAACTTGCGAAAACATACCCCTCTAACCGAGGTAAAATAAAAATAGCCTCCATCAGTTTGGAAGATTTTTTTAATTTTGATAATGCCAAGTATACACTGCCAGAGGAAGGTAAACCTACTTGGAGAAAAACAATTTGGGAAAATAATTTTGCATATGCTTTCTTTCCCATCTACCAATTTCAGTTCCAGGTAAATGAAAAATGCCACAAATGTCCATGAAAAGCTATTAGAACAATGCACACTGCGGTATCATCTGCAATAGCTAACAACTGGCAACCATCTACCTGTCTGTCAAAGGGGGAAATGATTGGATGAATGAATAGGTTGATGGACCCATGGATATATAGTTAGGCAGGCAGACATACATGCATACATACATACATCCTGCAAGAGAAGGAAGGTGACAGATGGGATATCTGCATTGACTTATGTACATATTCAGAAGTCAGAAATCAAGCCTTAACTCTAAGGATCAAAAAGCACCTCTTGTTAGATTGCAAACAGTTGCATTTTTTTTTTCTGCACCTATTTTCATCACTATTCTCATCTGTTTTTGCTTCCTTGTGATTTCTGTGTACTAGTTTCTCTTCCTGGGTCTCCCAATCATTATATATTACTCAAAAGTTGTTCCCAAGGAGAACTTTCGATTGCTTCCTTTAACACCACAACCATTTTTATTTTTAAAATACCACTGGTTACTACATAAATCATCTTGAAATTGATGAACTTACTTTTTTATTGTCTATTTTCGACTACCATGTTAGCCCCAAGAGAGTAAAGCTGTGATTTGTCTTGTGTCGACACTTTTTCACTGCCTAGAATAAAGCCTCGAAAATAAAAGGTACTCAGTAAATAATTACTAGAGTCTTCCTTAGAATCCCAGTCATTTTCTAATGAGGGACAGCTAAATTGTTACCAGTTTTTAGCTATTGTGAACAATATTGCCGTGTACATTCTTGTACACAATTTCTTGTGCACATGTGTGGATTTTCCACACCAGGAATTGAAACTGGTAGGGGGTAAAGAATGTCCACCTACTTAGCTTCTGAAACTCTGCCAGTTTCCTAAGAACAGCCCTCAGACAGGAGTGATATTCGCAGATCACCAGAGAATTCTCTGATTAAGCTGAGAAAAACACACATCAAGGAAGGCCCACTTCCTAGGCAGCTAGCCAGCCCATAAATTATCTTTGGCTTTGGAACAAAGCCTTTAACTACAGGATGTCAGTAAAACTGCCCAGCACCTTGCAACACATGTCTAGAGGATATGAGATAGTTCTGAAGATATCATTATACAGTGTCCAACACATTTTAGGCCTCTTCCTGTACTCAAGCATGACACTGTGGCCTCTAGCACTAGAATGACCTGCCTCCCGAGTCTGCTTCAGGAAAGCCCACTCATTCTTCAGAGCTTAACCCCCCAACAATCATCTTCATAGAGCCTGTGTTGATTTTCCCAGTGCAAATTTACTTCTCCCTTTTATGCATTATTAGAATGCCTAACAGATTCTGCCTCATACCACCCACATTGTGATTTAGGCCATAAAGATTGTGCCATATATAAAAGACTAATAAAACTGTTTATAACTTATTAAATGATGAGCATTTTATATAAGGGAGTGAAAAGATCCTTAAATATAAACCCAGAGACTCCAGTCATTAATGTTTTAATTACAAAGGAGTTAACTTTCATTACCAGAGTAACAACATAAAGAATTTGCCAAAGAAAATATTCTGTGAGGCCCTCCCTGGTGGTGGAACAGTTTGGAGCGCAGCACTGTGAAGCTTGCGGTGGCAGCTTCAGTGCGAGTTCGATCCCCAGCCCTGGAGGCGATCCACGTGGCTTGGCAGACCTCTCCTGACCTGCCCATTGCTCCCCTCAGCAGTGTACTTCATTGATCTGCCCTCTGCTCCCCATTCTGTGGCTGACGAATCCTCTCACCACCTCTGCACCTCTGGCCTGTATCCCAGTTCTGTATGAATAAATAAAATCTTAAAAAAGAAAAAATACTCTGTGAGATTATGTTATACACCTAGTAGCCAGAACATCCAGCAAATCAAAAGCATCATTTAGTGAAATCATTCTTGTACATCAGTTTGCTAATGTCACTGTAGAGTGAACTGAAATGCAGAAATGCAAGCATCAGTGGTAGCTGATATTCAAGGACATGAATGATGTGACCCCGCTATGCCTCATGCTCCTTGTTCCCCCACTCCCCCCAAAACAAAGGAAGAGCCTCCAAGTACTTTGATTTTCAGAGATTCTATGCAAGGACAGGCCTGTGGATCCAAATTTAAGAGAGCAATGAGTGAGTCAAACATCTAGCAAAGGTTACACTGCTTACAGGTGCTTATTCAGCCTGTCTCTTTTTCACATCCCTCGAATCAGTTTATAACACCATTTCAGACAGTAGATTAACTCCTTGAGAGTGAGAATTCTATTTTCCTCTATATCCTCCATGTTCTCAAGATAGTGTCTTGTAAATAAATAATTATGTCTTGGAGGCTCTTCCTTTGTTTAATTGAGTAGAGAAACATAGCAAATTATAATCATTTAAAATATGTAAGGAAAAATAATTTTATAGGATTCTTATGTGAGTAATGGAAGCGGCTGCACGTTGCCATATATTAACTGATACCATAAAGCTGCACATTGTGATATGGCACCGGAAGAGCTCAGTGCTGTAAAGCACATTAATTGAAAACAGTGTGATAAAAGATTTTTCACAGAACTTGATAAAGTTGAGGAGGCATTATTATTTAATTGGTAGTAATAAAAATCTCACAATTGCTAATCCATCATCTTGGTTCTGTATCAATCAATTGCAAAAATATCAGATTCAGTGTTTTTTTTAAAGATTATTTACTTATGCATACCAAAATGGGTGGGTACAGGCCAGAGGTGCTGGGGAGTGGGGGCAGGGGCTGAGAGCATTCACCAGACACCAGAGACAGAGCAGGGAGCAGAACAGGTTGATTAACTAAAATACACTGCTGAGGGGAAGCAAAGGGCAAAACAAAAGAGGTCCTCCCCAGGTGGGGATCTAATTCATGCTTCAGTGGCTGCAGAGAGTTTCATAGTGCTGTGCTTTAACCCCTTCCACAACCAGGGAGGGCCCAGGGCTTGCTTAGTGATTGACATTCAGTAGGCACTAACTAATTACTTAAGTGCTAAAATAGGTGACATTTAAAAAACTTTCTGCATAATACTTCATTTTTGATTTTTTATTTTTAAAATTTATGTATTGATGTATACAAGAACTGGGGTATGAGCCAAAGGTGTGGGAGATGAAAAGATTCACCAAAGACAGAGTGGGGAGCAGAACAGGAGAATCTGCTGAAATACACTTCCGAGAGGAGCAGCAGGCAAAAGAGGAGAGATCTGCTGCACCATGTGGGTCACCTCCCTGGCCTTCAAGGGATCGAACTCAGTGCTGCTGCTGCAGTGGCTGGTGATGACTTGATAATGCTGTGTCTTTAACCCTCTGCCACCAGGGAGACCCCTGCAGAATACTTTTATACAAAGTAAACTGATGTGAATGTATGTTTTTTCACTATCATTGATCGTTTTATTCAAACACAATGATTTTACAACTCAATTCCTAGGTGAAATATTTAGTAGTTCTATTCTCGTGCTATTTGGTCCTCCATAGGAAGTCTTTGAAACATTAAAGTGTGGAAGAATTTCAGAGCAATTGTGTGTGCTGTGGGCTAATGCCTACTATTTATGTGCTAGAGCATATGAAAAACACACAAAGCCAGGACCACTTGCTCCAACTACACCTTCTACTCTGCTCCAAAGGATGAAACGTGGCTTTCTTGCCCTTTAAAGTAGCTTTGTAGCTTAGATTGACCTGCTCTAGAATTTGAAGAATTACTCTGATCTCATTATCTTCAGTTTCCTCATCTGCAAACAATAGGGGATGATGACAAGATTGAAATAGATGATTGCTAAATTCCCTCATATTGATCTAGTAAGGACTTTAGCCTTATTATCTGATTACCAGTCTTTTATCATGAATAAACTAAATGATACGTAATAGCTATTATTAAATGAGGTGGTGCTATTGTTATTAGATATTATTAAATACTAGAAGGCAGAAAAAGTCTTAGCTTAATCCAGGTGTATTGGTCCAAAGTTTAAATCTTAGTTCAGTAAAGGACTTCAAAGTCCTTTACTGAGTTTTGACTTTGGAGTACACCTAACCTAGTATGCTTCTCTCTTCTCCTTTGAGATAGATTATCAGTCTAGAAAAGAAAAGTCCAGGGGCAGGGTAAGGAGACTATCAAGGACCTACTTTCTCTGGTTCTTTGTAATCTACTAGGTCTGCTCATGTTACTCTCCTTTTCTTCCCACTGTCTATTTTAGAGCTGCCCTGAGTAACATGACCTGGAAAGAAGACACAATAGCAAAGCCACTGACTGGTGGCTCAGGGATAATGTCTGTGAGACACCTAAAACCAGAGCAAATGCAAAGTGACTAGGCATTATTTATATATAGGAGTGCTCTGGAAATTGCTTCAAAATTCAGTAAAATATTCAGTTTTAAATGAAGGTGAGCAGAATGTAGCCTTACATGGACTGGTAAAATAAACTGGGTAGCCACTAGATAACAGATTAGCAAGCAATTCAGTACAAACCATCCAGAAGCATTTGAAGCACAGGTGAGGTGAGATCCTGATGACTTTACAAAAAGCAAAGTCTTTCTACTAAATTAATTTTAAGATGGTGTTAGGTCATTTGTGATAGTCATTTGTGATAATGAGAAAATGTTGGATTTCTCTCTGTTGGACTTTGGAAAACTGATTCTTCTTGTCAACATGTTAGGACTATATTCTCTAGAATCTTATAATAAAGGTAGCAAGTTGGCTGGATAGCTTAAACAAGTGGTTAACAGTACCTCTGCTGTCAAAATGTACCAAAGGGGCTACTTAAGGATTTTTAATATGTGACAAGTATGTAACATTTTGTAAAAACACGTAGGAGTTTCTACTCACTCTCACACCTTTGAGTCAGTGCTGAGAAATAATAAGAGCCAAAGCAAGGTACACCTTCTTGACCCAAAACCATATGCCTGAAGCAATGTACAAGAGGTGGTCAATAGACCTTCAGATGGAAAAATGAATAACTTGGGTGGGAGACAAAAAAGGAAGAGGCAGAGTGGAGAAAAGTCCAAAATAATATAAAGCATCCCAACTAGCCATAAAAGAAAAAAAAAACACTTTTGTTTAGATAGGTGTGAATCTAAGATTTTTTGTTATTAACTGTATATTGAGTTCATCACAAGATAATAAATATTAAAATAGGACATGCCAAATCATACAAAATCAAAATGATTAACCTAAGGTTGAAAAGAACGATCCAACATATTTAAGAAGCATTTGAATTTTCTTCTAAATAAAAACCAAATCAAAAAGGAAAAATACTTTGGAGCCTCTCTGATGGTCTGGGGCTTGGGTTTCCATACTGTCACTGCTGAGGCCCTGGCTGGGGATGGAACCCTCCTGTCTCCCTAGCTTCTCTCTTTAGGAGTATATTTTAGGGAGTTGGTCTGTTCTGCTTCCCACTCTGTCTCTGGTAGGTCCTCTCATACCCTGCACCTCTGGCACCTCTAGGTCCTCTCATACCCTGCACTCTTCTATGCAAAAATAAATAAGTAAAAAACATTTTTTTAGAGGAAGATTACTTTGACAATATCTGGGAATAACTGGTATGAAAACAACGTACATCAGATGAGCTTCTGCTGAAAAGGAACATCACTGGTGGTGAAATGATGACTTCCAGTGTTCTATCATTAAATCTGTATTTCTCATTTTATTTAGTATTTCTTTCAAATTTTATTTATTTGTTTATTGTATTTATTTTTAATGTATACAAGAACTGAGGTGTTGGCCAGAAATGTAGGAGTGAGGGGTGTTGAGAGGATTCACCAGAGACAGAGCTGAGAGCAGAACAGTCAACTCTACTGAAATAGACGCTGCAGGAAACAGCAATAGAGACTGGAGAGGTCTGTTCCTCTGGGTTGGTCAGACCACTGGCCAGGGATAGGACTTAGGCCACAGTGGCTGGTAATTGCTTGATAGTGCTGAGATGTTAACCCCTTCGCTACCAGGGAAGACCTGTGTTTCTTATTTTAAAAATACTCCAGGGAGGAGAAAGTGGTGGGAAGGGGGTGGGATGCGAGCACACTTTCAAAAAATCAATCTCTTAGTTCTGTCAAGCCTGCCTAAACTAAAACAACAACAAGTGTAATTAGTATTCTTATGCACCCCTTTAAGCACCTGGGGTGAGGGAGGAGGTGGAGGATTGTATTCAAGTCACAGTGAACAGAACAAACTATCCTGGAATAAAGATTTGTGAGAACTTTTCCTTAGTACATCTTCATTTTTAAAAACTGTAAAATGGAAACAAGGCTGTATAAATACCATTTTTTTATACTCAGCAATAATTATCAATAACCTTAGCTCCAGATGATTCAGTTAAAATAATTTAATGCAAAACAACTATTAATCAAAATAATAAAGAAGTCAAACCATATTCCCAATAATTTTAATATTCACACTTGGCTCCATATTTAGCAATTTTTAATCTTTACACATCTTTAAAATGTTGATTAAGGAATTTTTCAATTTTTTTTGCTTTTCTTCCAATGTATTTTCAATTCAGTACATTTCTCTATGCTATTTAAAAAGTGAAATTTAAAAGCAACATAATTACTCAAAAGATAAGTAATTTATGATGTGCCCATGTAGCATAAGTTTATGTATTCAATTAAGATTCACTTGCAAATTGTATTTACTGTGATGGGCAGACAATGTATGTGACCAGACACTGCATGTGATGTGTTTTAGGTTTTAAAATGTGTACACACAACACACACACACAAAGAAGACAGGAGGATGGACATCATTGGTCTAACACGAACTATGTTTTTTCTTGTCCTTTTTTTTTCTTTCTGAATATCAGTTGTAAGTATAGGAAAGCATTTTGCCTATTTTAAGTGGATTATTTGCTTTTATGCTATTGATTTATAGAATTCCTCACATACTTTTGAGCATTTACCCCTTTTTCGGATATATAGTTTGCTAACATTTCTCCATAGGATGAATTTTCACTTTGTTGATTGCTTGCCAAACAGAAGTTTTTTAGTTTGACGTAGTCCCACTGGGTATTTTTGTTTTCTTGCCTATGTTTTTGGTGTTATTCTTGAGAAATGATTGCTAAGATCAACACTAAGCCTTTCTTCCTAAGCTTTCTTTTAGGAATTTTATCATCTCAGGTCTCACATTTGTCTTTAATTAGTTTTGAATTGATTTGTATGTATGTTGTAAAATAAGGGCTAATTTTCATTCTTTTCATGTGGTTGTAGTATTCCCAAAGCCGTGTCGACTATCCTTTCCCCATTGCATAGTCTTGGCACACCTGTCAAAGATGATTTTAATATACACGTGTGGGTTTATTTCTGGCTTATATGTCTTTTCTATTCCGTTGTTCTCGATATATATGTTTTATGCTCTACTCTTGATTACTGTAGCTTTGTAATTTGTTTGGCAGCCAGGATCTGTGAGGATTTCAGCTTTACTCTTTTTCAAATCTGTTTGACAACACAGGGTCTTTTATGTTTTCGTATGAATTTTAGTGGTTATGGAATTGTGATAACTAAGATTTTTTATGTGTGCTCAGTGCCAGACTATAAACTATTTATAAGTTATAAATATTTTATTTATTTGAACTTAATTCATCTCACAAAATATGTAAGGCACATTGGTTACTGCCATTTTTAAAATGAGGAAACTGACACAGAAAGGTGAGTCAAGTAACTTGCAGACAAAGGGGCAGAGTCAGCAGCCTTCTTATCCCAATTCCAATCAAATAGCTGGACTGGCTTAGCAAGCTTTGAATCAGAGCTGTAGGGCTTACTTTAAAGGTAAAAATGGACATGTTTAATTACCACTCACACTTAGTTTTCTCACTGTAAACTGAGAATGATATTTTTAATACCTTATCACATTACTAGCTAGATTAAAGGGAATATGTAAATCACCACAGTGACACACAGCACCTGCTAACTTTATGTTTGCTATTGTTAATAGCATCGGTCAAACTGAACACTTATTCCGAGTGGAGAACCTAGAAATACTTAGAAGCAACTGAGATTTTGCACAAAGAAAAAACATGTTACCTCAGACCATCTTCATATCTGTAAATATACACAATACTTCAAAATGAACTCCATTTTTTTTCTTGTGCTATGATTTCACCGATATAACTAGTATTGGACACAATAAATGTTTCTTGGAATGAACAGTGTTGTAAAGTCATAAAGAGGCCACCACTTGCTTCAGATTGTGAAAGCTGATTCTGAATCCTCATGAGTTATGTATCACTAGAAGTCTTGATTGATAATGGTAGATAAGGAAAAATTAATGGGCTCCTTGACTCCCTATAAACAAATTGTAGAGTCCACAGTCCATATTTCACTAGAGTTGTACTAAAAAAAGATCCTGTTGTACATATCTGAGAATGTGTCTAAGAAAAAAAGAACTTCCTTTCCAATTCAAGTATCTTGCACTACAAACCAGGTAACAGTGGGAATGGAGTATGTTGAAGAGGGTTATACTAGGCAGAATTTAAAATATCTCTATCTGATTGATTGGAAATACTGGGAACTCACAGAGATGTCATTAAGTAATGAGTTGGGTTTTTCAGAGAAAGCTTTTTGAAAAATATGTTTTATATTTATACTCTACTGAAAGGAGATTGGTTATTAACCTTGCTAAGTATATTTTTTTGGCAAACGGACTTTGAAAATCTTTTAGAGCCTTTACAGATTTATAAGAACCCATAAAACATTTCAGAAGAAAATATATGTGAATCACCTGATATTAACATTAGTAACAAATAACATATTAAAACATTTCTTTATTTGTTTCACTTAATGTTATCATCCTAGAAATATCATTCATGAATTGTGATTAGTAATTTGTAATAAACCGTGGGATAGTGATACACACACCCAATGGTAAACTGTGAGATGGTGGATGTATTAACTAACATTACTGTGATAATCATTTCAAATATATATGTATAATAAATCATCACTTGCTCACCTTAAACTTACACAATGTTATATGTCAGTTATATCTGAGGATAAAAAGAAAATGTTTTAATGATCAGTAAATAGAAGTGGTTATATAACATTTTGAATGTATTCAATACCTGAGTCATGCACTTAAGATGATTACATGATTTTATGTCTGTCAATTTCATGACACTAAAAAAGGAAAGGGAAAAAAAGACCAGTACAAATGTCATCTCCAGTGAAGTTATAAATAATAAACCTCCATATATTATAAACTGGTCATATCTCCTTTTTAGCTAACTGAATGTGTGTTAAGGTTAGGAAAATTGTCTCATTTGTTTTTGCATCCCCTTCATAGCACAATGCCTGACCTGAAATGTAACAAGGCTTAAGAGATAACTGACTGAATGAACAAATTAAATAAGTCACGTGTATTTCTCATTATTGAGAAGGTAAACTTAAGTTTGGATAACTAGCACAATTGGAAAAATCATTTATGTTCCTGAGCATGAAATCCCTGAATGTGTTCAGTTATTAAGACCTTTTTTCACGTGGTTACAGATTTACCTAACAGAGCTGATAATTGACTTTATTGCTTATCAAATTGCTGACACTAACCTAGCTATTAAAATTACGAAAAATATCTAAACCCTATTGGCTTGTTAGAGACAGGTCTGTTTACTGTAGGCAAGGATGAATTCATTTCTGTGAAGTCAATGAACAGTTCTGGGAGATCTACATTTCCCAGTAACATGATCTTGAGCTGGAGAGTGGAATACGACCCAAGGTTTGCAATTCTACACCAGTGTTTTACTTCTTCAAGTAACTCATTAACTATTTGTATTGCAAATATAAGTTGCACGCTGATTCTGAAATAACTAAGTAGATAACCAGTGAAATAATAAACAATTTTGGAAATGGGGGACTCTTCATGCTTTTATGCTGTCAAACTGCTCCGATGCTTGTAAGTTGACTTATATTTATTGAAAGTGTCCCCCCAATTTTTTCTTTATGCCTAACTATTCCAACTCCAGTGTACTACAGTTAGGATTGTAAAAACTCCATTTGAACTTTATTTTGTGATTCATTTCTCTTAACAATGGAACTTCCAACTTGGCACATACTCAAACATGTACATGGAAATATTCTTCAAGGAAAAAATCATGATGAATTTTTGAAAGTCAATTAAAAAAATTCAATTAGTGTTTCATTCAGATTCTCACATGGATCAGAATTAATAGCACTGTCGAGAGCAGAAAATTTTTCCTATTTCTCAGCTCTTTAGCTGGTCTAATAATCAAGTTGACATAAGACTTTAACAGTATTAAAAAACATTTAATGTTCTATCTACAGATGTCTCACGAAGATATGACAGGCTTCCCCTTTCATGTCAGATGGAGGCTTCTATACCCTCCTGAGACAAAGAAAAAGGGGTAGAGGTGTAAAGTCTCAAAGAAGAAGACAATTATAGGAAAATGAAAAGAACTGATAGTTAGTAAACAAATGTTTGCCTCACCATGCAGGCAAGTCTTTTGATAATGAGATGATAATATCATCTTCTAGGTAATATCTCCTATAGGTATAGGCCATTTTCCTAAATTATGTTAGTCAGTTAAGAGAGAGATTAAAAATAAAACAAAACGGCTCTCCCTGGTGGTGCAATGGGTTAAAGCACAGCACTGAGAAGCTAAAGCCATTTCCGCATGAGTTCGATTCCCGTCTGCCCCGGAGGTGACCACATGGCGTGGCAGACCTCTCCTGACCCGCCCGCTGCTCCCCTCAGCAGTGTACTTCGTCAATCTGCCGGTTCTGCTCCCCACTCTGTCTCTGCTGAAGCCTCTCGCCGCCCCTGGGCCTCTGGCCTGTACCCCAGTTCTGTATGCACAAATAAATAAATCTTTAAAAATAAATAATAAAACAAAACTCCTGCCCCTTTCCTCAACTGCTACTAAGGGGCTTGTTCCTTCCCAAGAAGCTAAGGCTGAGATGGGGTGAGACCCTCACTTCCACCAGAAACTCTGCCACAAGCTGGCTTAGCCTGGCCTCCACTCAGAGCACCCCGCCAGCTACTCAGTCCTCATTCTGCATGATCACAAGTTCACAGTCACAGAGAAGATCAATGCCCTCATTAAAACAGTCACTGTACATGCTGAACCTTTCTAACCATCTTGTTTGCGTAGGCCCTGGCCCATGTTTACATCCTAAGCCTCCACTACCATGTAGGCTCCACTGCTGCTGCCCGAGCTGAGAAGACAGTGTAGGCAAAGAAAGAAGGACCTGGGAGTCTGATGATGACTTGGGCACTGGTCTTTCCGGAAATATTTCTCTTGCACACATTCAACAAGAATCTAGACTCTGAATCAACCACAGAAAAACAGCAGAAACCTCTTCTGCAGTCTACTTGACCTCAGCTCAAAATAATCCACAAGCCAAAGAGGCATAATTTGGGAAGATACATTTTGTTGCCCTCAGTACACCTTTTAGGTTTTCACTAAAGTAGTATTGGTATATTATTATCGTCTCAGTTTTGCAGTTCTGGCTACAGGTATTTCATATCTGATGTCTTGTGTAAAGAGTCTCGTCTAAGTTTAAAATTTCCTCAAAGATGAAGATTCTCCCTGGTGGCACAAGGGATTGAGTCTCAGTGCTATCAGGCAATCTATCACCAGCCACTACAGCGAGAGATTGATCCCTCACCAGGGAGCTGACCCACATAGGCAGCAGACCTCTCCAGTCTCTCCCACTGCTCCCCTTAGCAGTGTATTTTAGTCAGTCCACCTGTTCTGATCACCACCCTGTCTCTGGTGAAACCTCTTACCCACTTCACCTCTGGCCTACACCCCAGTTCTTCCATGTATAGATAAATAAAAATAATTCTTAAAAAAGGCCTTCTCAGGCTCTCCCTGGTGGTGCAATGGGTTAAAGCACCGCATGATGAAGCTCTTCGAAGCACTAGTTCCATCCCCAGCCAGGGAGGTGACCCACATGGCTGGCAGACCTCTTCTGATCTGCCCACTGCTTCCTTCAGTGATGTACTTTGTCAATCTGTCTGTTTTGCTCCCCACTCTGTCTCTGGTGAATCCTCTCACCCGCCACACCTCTGGCCTGTACCCCAGTTCTGTAAGCATTAAAAAAAGCGTAATATCAATGGCTTGTTCTACTTGCCCTACGTCATGCAACTGGTCCTCAGCCACAACAAGTTAAAAACTGCGCCAGCAAACATCACAGAAATGAAGAATATGGAAGTGCTTAACTTTTTAATTAACAGATGGAGTATCTGCCCAAACAGATTAGCATCTTTAGAAACACCTGAACCATGGCATGAGCAGATAAAACATCTTGCCTAGTGGATTTGGCTCCTATCAGCTCTGGAGGTCCTTGAGTTGACTTACAGCAATTTGCAAGAAAATTATCTTTCTGGAAACTACTGCTACCTTTCCACACTGCATGCTCGCTAAGTGACAATAATTTTGAAATCCTAACTCCAGATATTGGTAAACTCACAAAGTTGCATATACTCAACTTCAGGGATAGACCTGGTCTCGCTGCCGAAAGAAATCAGGAGCTTACTCAGCTTCAGGGGTACCACCTGACAGTGCTGCCCCCAAAACTCAAAGAAGTAACTGATTCTGACCCTGAGAAGCTCCTGCTGTAAGCCTTCAGGGGAAATTGCCACAGAGACCCTGATGTGATTGAGGCACCTGGCACAAGAGAGGTGACAAGTAGGGAGAGGATCTTCTGAGAGGAGCCAGGGATCAGGAGAGGAAGGAAGCAGAGACCTCCGCAGGGGGAGCCAGGAGGTGTCTGGGCACCTATATGTATGTTTGCATCATTTACAGGTTAAATATTTTAGGATTTTATTTGTATTAGTTTAGAGTTTCTGTGTTGATTCTCTAAGAAGCCAAAAGGATGTAGGAGGAAAGCCAAGTATTTGTTGAGCACAAAACTGCCCCGTCCAGTGTTTTATACCTTTTCACAACAGCCCCAGTAGGCTGGGAGCTTTCTCCCCTTTAATAAGAACTGACAGGTTTACTTACCTACTGAGGTCACAGACTCTGAGCTGGAACATAAGACTCATGCTAGTCTGTGACCACTACACTAAGGTAAACCAAGGCTAGGGCATTTGCCACTACTTTTGTTTTGTGCCCTTCTAGAACAAAGTAAAATATGAATTAGTCTTTATAAAGAAAGAGCATTTTATTTATTTTTTTAAAAAGTCTCTGGTTTAGGCCCTCCCTGGTGGCACAGTGCGTTAAAGCACAGCACTGGGAAGCTAAAGCCACTTCCTCATGAGTTCGATCCCCACCTGCCCTGGAGGTGACCTCTCCTGACCCGCCCGCTGCTCCCCTCAGCAGTGGACTTCATCGATCTGCCTGTTCTACTCCTCGCTCTGTCTCTGGTGAACCCTCTCACCCTCCGCATCTCTGGCTTGTACCCCAGTTCTGTATGAATAAATAAATAAATCTTTAAAAAAAAGTCTCTGGTTTGAATATTAATGAGGACACATACAACCGAAGACAAAGTTGTAAAATGCCAAATGCAGAAGAAATATGTTCACTAAATAGAGAGGCAAGTGAAATGCCACTTGTACAAAAGTGAATTTGTCAAGTGATTGTCAATGTTTTTGAAGTTATCCTTAAGTTAGACAAGAGATACATCTACAAGGTTGTCATACACAAGGTATTTTACACAAGGTATCATAACTTACAGAATAGTTTCATGGAATTTATCTTATGTGTATAAAGTAGCCAAGGAGAGCTCTTTGAACAATTTTTAAAGATGGAGAAACCAGGAGATATAAGAAGACTTTGGCTTACCCAGAGTTATATTACTGAGATGACTTGTTATCGACAGAATTGGGTTTTTAGTTCAGCTCCTTCTCACTTCAAAATTAAGTATTCCTTTCAATAATGATGTATCCATAAATCTATCAACACTAAGCCAGTTATCATTTATCATTAGGTGACAGACTGTACTATCTCCAAGCATATGGCTTAAATTATTTCTTTGAAAGTTTTAAATTTTGACTTGCATTATTTTTTTTCTGGGCTAATACTACTTTTGTCATAGTTCATATCATATTTCTAAAATTCCATAGTCTTATTTTATAATAAAAAAATCACCTCAGAACTCTTACATGTTATTTTTTTAAATGCCATATTAATTTTTAACTCCATAAAATGCTTCAAGTGAGAATTTTTTAAATGTTTAGTGAATTATATTTCTCCCGGGTGAGTTATTGCTTTAAAGGGGGTGAAAAGTTGCAACACATAAAATGTTTCCTTTCTGTATTACAAATTTTGGAAGTCCAATGTCAGGTTCAGAATGACTGAACATGTGCATCAATGTGTTAACACAAAGGGAACACACACCACATTTTGCAATGAACATCCTTTGATTTAATAGGACATGAAATATATTCTTGCCCTGAGAGAAATGCTGGTAGCACTGAGATCAAGATTTAATGTGATTTTTTTTTTAAATTTCAGAGGCATAGCTGTAAAAACAGTTCCTACCCCCTTATTACTTACACAATACATTAACATTTATGTAATATCATCCTCAAAACATTCTCCTATATATTATATATATATGTATATATGTATGTATATAATCAGCAGTGTTATAATGAATCAGATTCAAATACTATTATTAGCGTGAGTGTATTTTTGAGGAGAGTGGAGTAGGGCAGGGATACAGTAGAATATATTGCCAACACCAGAAAGAAATGCACTGGTGAGCCCATGATAGTTATGTTTTCTTATAACTCATAATGGACCAGCCTTAAAGGTTTATTTAAACCTTTCCAAAATCATTGCTATTTTCAAATGAGTATCAGTTCCATAAATTGCCTATCTACTGCCTGAAAGCATCCAATGGTGCTCTCTGTACTTCTGTAAAGTTTTAGGCATTAACCCACATTCTATCGATAATACGAATAAACAACGCTTGTTCTCAGCATACATTTGGCCATTTTAGTAGGCCTCAGTATTCTCTGTTATCTTTTATTTTTGCTGTTTTTAAAAGGATGGCTCTTCCTGAATTCCTCTCTACCCTATGTCAGATTCTGGGCCTTCCTGGTGGCCTAAGGGTTTAATCTCAGTGCTATCACCACAACAGCCCACAGCTAACCTAACCCACCTTAAGACACAACAGATCTCTCTTGTTTCACCTGCTTCTCCCCTCAGCAGTGTATTTCAGTAGATCTGCCTGCCCTGCTCCCCATTCTGTCTCTGGTGAATCCTCTAAATCGCCACACCTCTCGGCTATACCCTAGTTCTTCTATACAAAAATAAATATATAAAATATTTTTTTTTTAAATCTTAAGTCAGATTCTGACCTGTGGTCTTGTAGAAAGTATACTCCTATAATATGTTGGGTTTGGAGAACAGTAATAAATTATATAGACGTAACAACTGCCCTCATAGAAAGACACTTTGAAATAAAAATTAAACAAATATTTGAAAATAGGAAAACAGAAAATGCAACTAATATCCAAATTTTCTAGAATGCAAGCTTCAGTGTTATACTTGAGTTTAACATCCTTGAGAAAGGCAGGTAAGGCACTCTCTTTTGCCACCTGGACTTCAACAAGAGCACTGAAAAGTAATAATAAAATAAAAATTTTTAAAAGATGGAAGTATTTTATAAGTAGTACTAAGTGAAAACTGAGACATGTATGTCTGTCCTGTCATCTTTAGTTTCCTGGCAAACAAATAGCCTGAACTAATTATTTTAATGTTTCAAGAGTAATTAAACTCAACTGCAATTAAATAATTTTTCTTTTTGACACATAATTATGTTTTCCACATGTAGATGAATATCTCTATCAAGGAAGGTAATAGCTCCACCCAACAGAGTTCAAATCAGGCCTTTAAAAAGACTATTACTAATGTATATGTCATTAAAATAAAGCCAGAAGAATAATACTCTCTTGATGAGGATGTGGATGTACATAATCAGAAAACCTAGGCTGAGCTCAAGTGCTAGTTACTAATAAGACTCCCACTACCATTCATAGACCACCACTCTATGCTTGCCAATATACTACACACTTTATGAAAATCATTCATTTTCACAAGCACTATGAAAGAGAATCAATGAGGTGTACTTTGTTTGCTTCAAAGAAAACTTTTTACTAAAGTAGTAATATGTTTTAGCAAACAAATCTAAACTTGAATTAGATTTCCGACACAAGGGGCAATTAGTTTCAAATGGAGTGTTACAAATGAACTCTAATGTCAAATCTGTATGATCTGAGAAAGAGGAAGCATTTTTTCAGGAAAGGGTGAACAAGTACTGAAGCATTTCCAAGTACTGTTTGTGTGGAGGCTACAGGCACTGAGGTGCCTTAGCACACAGAAGAGAAAACTTAGATCGCTGTCTTTGGAGGGTTGAAGGGCATTTTGTACAGTACAAAATAGGTTTAATTTTGCATTGCTTCAAAACACAGAAAAAGTCAACAAAGTGGTACAGGGAGATTTTGTGAGTTCCCTTCTTGTTACTAAAAGTACTCAAGATTAACATCATCAGGGTAGAGAGTCTTTGCTCTTCTTAGATGTATTCCAAAATAAATAAAAAACAGCTGTTCTGAAAAATGAGACAGGAAAGTTAAGGAAAAAAGAGGACTGGAGGGAGGAAGGGAAAGAGGGAGGAGGAAAAGACTGAAGAAAGGGAAGGAAGAAGGATAATGTGAGGGATGATCTCTAGTAAAGATACTTTAAGAGGTAAATGCAAAATGATTTAAGGTAATAATCACTATTTTCTTTCTCTCTTTTTACTTCCACCTCTCATGCCAGTAGTCATTATTTTCTCATGAGAACAGCAAACTGTGTCCAATCTATGATTTGTCAAGTATATAAAAATAAATCAGGAAAACAATCACAAAAAAAGACACTAAAAAAGTAAAATGCCCAAGTTAATGAAGGTATTCTCACACATCTCATATGAAGGATTTGCATATATTTGTGGCAGAAAATTTTTAGCAAAAAATCAACCTGAAAATGTAAAATCTTTATAAATTTCATCTTATAATTCTAATTCTGTACATTTCTCTATCCTAACAAAATAATATTAAAACTGTGAATACAAATATATTCATCATGGTAGTTTTTAAATGGCAGAAATTTGGAAATAATATACTGATAAATCAAATTATATCAATAGAGGTACATTGGCCACAATGCTTTCACTGAGTAGTAACTTAGGCTGTTATGTTTTCAAGTTATAAGTACTCGTGTGGAAAAACATTGATAAAGGAAACATTCTCAGAACACGTAATTCAAAGAGCCATAATATCTCCCTTTTTCTCAATTATTTTCCCTCCTCTTCATCCCTTAATTGTCACTTATTTATACATTAAATTTTTCCCACTCCTTTCCAATCTGTAGCTCTGCATTTCAAAAGTCTACCAATCTAATCTGGCCTAGTGACCTTTTCACTGAAGGAAAAGGGTGGGAAGCTGGACAGAGAAAAATCCAAAGTTAATATTCCCTTTTTTGGCAGAGTGAGGGGTCATTTCCACATTAAGAATTCTTTATCCTGTGCAATTATAAACAGGCCAATGGAATTTAAGATATCAAAAACTGAAAATAGCTTCTGTTTAAATGTATTAACATACTCCTTCCTACCAGCAATCTATCACCCATACCTTCATCAATACTGGGTTGTTTTTTTTTTAATTATGCATATAAGAACTGGAGTACAGGCGAGAAGTGTGGAGGGTGAGGACCCACCAGAGACAGAGTTGGGAGCAGAACAGGCAGATCCATCGAAATACACTGCTGAGGGGAGCAGGGGGTGAGACAGGCGAGGTCTGCCATGCCGTGTGGGTCACCTCCCTGGCTGGGGATCAAACTTATGCTACAGCGGCCTCCGACAGCTTTGCAGTGCTGTGCTTTAACCTGCTGCACCACTGGGAGGGCCAATATTGAGTATTTGATTTATTCAATCACAATTGATTTCACAATTGTGAAATTGTGAAAATTTCTTTTAAATACTAAGAAACACTCAGTAATAATAATACTAACATAAATGGAAGTGCTAAAATATAAAGGGTTAGAAAATTTCTCCAGACACAAGGCCCAGGATTTTGCTCTAAAAATGAAAACTTCTGTTGGAACTGTTTGCTGGGACCCTGCCATTTCCTAGCTAAGTTAAATATGTATGATTTGCATATTTCCTACTTACATGGAGAGGCCAAAGAATTGAAAAGTAGCCAGTTATTAATAAGGAATATGTCAAGAGGGAGGAAAACAGAAGTAAGAGCTTAAAAATACTTAAAATTGCTTCCTTGTTTTTGATTTAAAAAAATTTCCATTTCTAAACATAATTGATATGACTAGAGCCCTGCTGCTCTCTTTGATTAAATGAGAAAAGATTAATTGCTGCACTTTGCACCTCACTAGGTACTTCCTGTCATATCCTGTTTTCTGTTAACGGCTTACTTAATAATTCAATTAAAAATCAGTAGAGTTTTAAGTAAGTGGGATGAAGTCTCCTGAGACTCTGGATTTGCTTTAAAATACTTTAACTACAAAAAAAAAATGGGGGTAGGGGAGCGGGAAAGGTAGATTAAGATAGTATGCCAACATATGGACAATTTTAAAATCAGGGTGGCAGTCTTGTTCACTGTATTAGTACTTCCCCTTTTGTGGACGTTTGAAATTATTCATGATAGATTAAAATCAGTAGTTACATTGAAGGTAACTGCAAACTCTTGGCTTTCAAGAATAAAGTTTCATATTACTACTGATGAAGATTTTTATGTTATCTCTTCATTTACACAGAACAGACTGGAGAATATCTGACAGCTGAAAATTCTTAACTGTTCAGGCATGAAAAACACAGATGCATATAATTATCAGATTCCACACGTGGTGACATTTGCACTTAAAAGTGACCACGACTTAGACTTGTTGTCACAAGTGAATAATACAATCTGTTCTGAAAATTCTTCACTTGCTCTTTCCCACCTTCTAGCCTCTTGCTGGGGTGTCTTCGTCTGGGATTTAGCTTAAATTCCTTTCTCCTTCATACTATTGCTGTCTTGTTGATTCACTTGATGAAAAGTAAGCTTGGGAAGATTCCAAAAGAAAAAGACAGATCAAAAAGAATCTTCGAAGGATTAGGGCAAGTAACAGGAGTGGTGGTAACTAAAGAGAAGAGACAAAGGAACAAACATGTTTTAAGTTCTTTACTATGAGCCAAAGTAGTAAGTAGTACTTATTACTTATCTCCTGAAGAGTCATTGGAGTGGTCCTACTCTCTATGCAAGGGAAACATAGGCTGACATCTTTACTTTTTAAAGATTTATTTTATTTATCTATGCATACAAGAGCAGGAGTGCAGGCCAGAGGTGGGTTGGAGAGGAATGAGAGGATTTACCAGAGACAGAGTGGGGAGCAGAAGAGGCAGAATGACCAAGTACACTGCTGAGGGGAGCAGCAGGCAAGACTGAAGATATCTGCTGTACCATGTGGGTCAGCTGGCCAAGGATCAAACTCATGCTATAGTTGCTTCTGTGGACAACCTCATAGTGTTGAGACTTAACCCCTTTGCTGCCAGGGAGACCCAGAACTCATTTTTAATTAGGGTGTAAAGCTCTGTGACAAGGATGTAGCAACTATCTTTCAGTGATCTCTCACTCACTGTGATTCCCGGAATATAAAGCTGGACAGAGGTAGGCCAGTTTGCAGAAAGGAGCCCAGGGCCTTTTGGAAGAAGATAAATTTACTCTCTGGAGATATCCTATCCCCTTTTCCCAGATACGAAGTCAGAGAATGTTGCCCAGAAGGAGAAGCGCCATTCCCCCAAGGGCCAGTGGTGGTGGTATATGGCACAAAGGAAACATGGACACCAGGGCTATCAAGAAGCAGGTTTAATGCACTAGTGCTGACTCAGTGGATTCATATCCCAAAGCTGAGCCCCATCTGCAGGAAGTCAGGGGCTTATTACACTTTCAGTTTCTACAAGGTCTCAGGTGGGTTTGCATTAGTCAGATATGATCTGAGTACATACCAAGAAGTGGGTCATATTGTTGCATACCAAGGGGTGAGTAAAGGGTCAGTAGTCATGAGATCACCCAGGCCCAGTAGTCATGGGACCCTCTAGGTCTATTCTGCCTCATGGCAGTACATAGTCGAACATGAAGCAAGATTTCTATCAAGGACTAAGTTGCATACCAGGAACTGAGCAAAAAGTTCCAGGATGCTTATCTCAGGTCACCATGCTTCAGTAGAGATAGGCAGCATATCTCCTAAAATAATGTGGAGCTATATGGACTGTTAACCCAAATTCACAATACACAAGTAATACAGAAGTAAGCAGATGAACAGACAATTTATACTCTTTTTCGGAATAACTGGTACTTATATCTTTCCTTTCAACCAAATAAAAGTTGCATTTCATGTTGGATTTTCCCTTCCTTCAACTTCCAACGCTTCAAAGTGATTTGGAAATTTAACTCTAGATTACTTTTTAATACATAGGAAAATTGTCTATGTATAAAATGGTGTTGCTTATATTTTAAAATGGGAGGAAAACAGGGTATCATTTTGACCTATTTTGGTCATCTTAATATGTACAAAAATTATGTTGTATACCAGAAACTAGTGTATTATCATATGTCAACTATACTTCAAATTAACCACAATAACAAAGAAAGAAAGAAAGAAAGAAATAGCATACAAACAACCCTGAGGTAGTAATACTGCAAGTCTATTATTTTCTCTACTTTTTAGTAGACATCAGGACACTTTCATAAAACCTTTTTAAAAATTCAAAGAGAGAGCCCTCCCTGGTGGCACAGTGGGTTAAAGCACAGCACTAAGAAGCTAAAGCCACTTCAGCATCAGTTCGATCCAACCTCCCCCATACACCTCTCCCCTCCCGCATGCACACCTCCCCTCCCCACTTGATCCACATGGCACAGCAGACCGTTCCCAACTGCCCACTGGTCCCCTCAGCAGTGTTCTTCGTCAGTTCTGCTTGTTCTGTCCCCTACTCTGTCTCTGGTGAATTCTCACACAGCATCTGCACCCCTGGCCTGTACCCCAGGTCTGTATGCATAAGTAAATAAATCTTTAAAAAAAATTCAAAAAGAAAAATCTCAACAGCAGTGGACAAAGCAAGAGATATTCAAATGTTCCATGGCCCCAGACTGGACTGTTTTAAATACTAACTGAATTTCTGCCTATATTCCTTATCTAAATAGATAAGTCTTGATTTCCCACCCTAAATCCCATTTCTTTCTTTGAATTCTTAAGTATTTCAATTTAAGAGCTGTGTTTCTGTTACTGAATTCCCACTATATTTACTGTTCATTGTCATCCTCTTCTCTGTTGTTACTGTGTATTTAAACTAAAATGTAATTCAGAATGCAGATGACTCCTTAAGGGACTTAATTATTTTGCATGGGAGATTGAACAGTGACTAAAACTCTGACTTGTTCAGAACATGGGAGTTCTCCCCACTACCTCTCTTTGTTTCTCTTTAGCTCAGTAACCGCCACGGACAACTGATTGTGACTCTTAGGGTTGTATTGGTCTACCCAGCAACCAGGAAGCTTCCAAGAATAAAACACTGAAGACATACCCTTTGATTCAATAATGAATGAAACTAAGGAGGTAGTCCTAACACAGTACATTTCCATATAAGTGGAATCATATGTCAACAATGGAATTACTGCATAGTAACTGTCGCTTCATAGCTTAGTTACCACCCTCTCTATAATCAAGTCTTTTTGCTTTAGTCACATCAAGCAAACATCTCTACCATTCAAAGAATGAAATAATGAGGCCATATAGAGAACAAAGAACAATGTCAAAATCCACCATGAATACAGAAGTCAGATTTAACAAATATTCAGCCATTTTCCCAAAGAAATAAAACTTTACAGTGCCTCCTGGGTGGCTCTATCTATCTATCTATCTATCTATCTATCTATCTATCTATCTATCTATCTATCTATCTACCTATCTATATTTTACCACATGCATACATATCTATTAAAATTATGTACTACTATTCTGAATGTATACAAATGTTACACAAATGTCTTAGCACATAGTATTCTTCATGACCAGTTTTGCTTTATGTATGAGAGCTTTATGTATGAGAATACATATAGTGGATTCATTTTAATTGTTGCATAGCATTCCAAAAAGTGAATAATCTGCAATCTGTTTATAGAACTCTTATTGAAAGGCCTTTAGATTATCTACAGTGTTTTGGAAGTGACACCAAAAAGTAGTTGCAGAGAATATACTTGCATATGACTTGCCATGTGTGGAACTCCCTTTAGTGCAAATATTTGAACATGAAATATTGTTAAAGGATAAGTTGTTACAGATTTCCACTGTATAGAACTGTGCAATAAGAAAGATATTTGGCCCTTGTCCTCAATATAGAGTTCAGTCCCCTGAATTTTCGTAAGTGATGAGGAGATGAGAAAAACTAAAATCTGAGTTAAATACCAATGTCCACAGTCATGCCTACTACAACTTCATCATCATTACCATCTCACCCTGTGTGGGTCCTCTCTATTTCTTCCCAATAGTCGGTGTTCTAGGAGTTGTTCCTCCTTTTTCACCTACCACCAAGACCGGATGAAGCCTATATCCTACCTGCGGGAAACCATCTTTTTAATTGCCCTTCCTGGCAATTTCAGTGTAACAGGGTAAAATCCGACTTCTGTAAATATTAACTTCACTCCCTTTCTGACTGGAAATGGACTCTATGTCCCTGCTCCACTGATTTGAGAGTTGACCATGTGATTTATTTGGCCAATAAGTGTGCTAGGATAGGAAGAGATATAAGAACAGGCTTTCCGTGCACTCATAAAGTTATCTTGTCTAGTACTTGTCAGTGATTTGACTTGGGCGGCTGCTATGGAAACCCGGGAGCACACCTGAACCCAACCTGCAACCTGGACTTGGAACCCAGAGCCCAGCGATAACAGCAACCCACAGACTTATAAGAGAAAAAAACCAATTTTTGGAGTTTGAGCTACTGAGTTTGGGGGTGTTTAATCTACGGCAATATTGGCACAATAGATGAATAAAGCACTTGAGTGGTTACTTCCTTCTCCCAGTTACCATTCAGGTATGTTGGGATCAAAGAGCTTTGAACCACTAAAACCTTTGCTCCTGAGGTTGTATTTGCTCTTGCAGAGCTGACTATGTAACACCCATGTTTCAGAAGTGACAGAGAATTAAAGCAAACAGATCAGTGGAGCGGGGAGACAGTGTATTGATAATGGCACCTGGTGGGAAGGAGCCCAGTGGACCGTGACTAAGGATCATGGGTGTGGTGTGGAAACATACATCTGAAGAGGTGTGAAACTATACTCCCAAAGAGTGTATAGTGTTGTTAAGCAACATTACAAAAAAAAAAATACAATAAAAAGAAGACAAAACAAGAACTTCAGAGCTAGTATGATTCCTTAAGAAAAAAAATTAATCTAAAAGCTACACTCACTCAGGAAAGACTTTCTAATTTGGCAGTATTCTCAACAAAGCACAATTACATGAAAATCCTAGTTATAACAAAAAACAGTTTGATTTTTCTAAATTTAAAACAAAAACATAGATTTAATAAAATACAATGTAAAACAAAAATAATGACATCCTGGCACGTGGGCATTTCAGGACTGTAGAAGATGAAAGATTGCAGGCTGAGATACCGGGAATACCTGAAACTGTGGTAAAAATAGGGTCTCAATAATCATAATGATTTTATTCTATAAAAACTGTTAATGGATTGATCTCCCATGAGGCCAGAGACCACATCTATCTTCTGTGTGTGTTCCCCACACATATTGGTTAGTAAACAATGATAGAATCAAGAAAACTTGAGTGGGAAGCAGAGATTATATGACCTAAAATGTGCATAGATTGTCCCAGAATACCCTGCAAACTACACTTTCTACCTACAGTCACTAGGATCTCTCTCCTTTGGCATAAGCAATAGGTCTAAACATTAGGTACAAACAAAAGGTCCACTTAATGGGAAAAAAAAAAACCCAACCTGCTTTTTTCCCTTCTTCTCCCTTTTATTCCACAAATAGAAATACAAGTTCTAGGAGTTATGTTGTCATGCTGGGTCTCTCCAGTGTTTATTATTAAACTTTTCAGTGGCTTTTTCTCTTACCAAAAAACAAACAAACAAAAAATCTATCACCAAAGTAACATTATGAAGTAACATTATGGAAGTGTGTTGTATTTACATCTTTGATCCATTTAGGTTAATTTTTCCCCTCTCTCCTACTCCTTTGACCTTTTCTCCCTCCTTCCACTTTAATTGCCATTAAACACTATCAAATAATTAGCATTAATATGATATTTGAAGTCCAGAAAGCACAGGTCTTTGATCTCAGAAGATTGCAGAAAGAAGAGGCCTTAGTAGAACCTCAGAAATTCAGTGTGGGAGGGATAGGATGAGGGTGTGGAATTCCAGGGAAGGCTGTGAACTTAACACTACTCTTCTTTAAAATCAAGTCTTTAAAAAACAAAACAAAACAAAACAAAACTAACATCCTGTCACCGGGAAATGCAAACTGAAACCACAGTAAGACATTGCTGGCTGTCCATTAGAGTAGTTAAAATTTAAAGAACTGAAAACAGTTAAGTGTCCAGAATACAAAGCAGCTGGGACTCTCAGACCACTGGGGAGAGCAAATGGTGGGGCCATTTTAGAAGACAGTTGGGCAGTTTCTCATTCTAAGTATATCCTGGGAATTCTACTCCTCAGTATTTATGTAAAGGAAATGAAAGCATTTGCCTATACTATGGGCTTGATCTTAAATATTTATAGCCATTTTATTCATAATTGCTCAAAACTGGATCCATCCCAAATGTCCATCAGTAGGTGAGTAGTACTGCCATCGTACAGACTGCCATACTTTATTTTCCCCTTCTTTAGTTGGTGGACACAGGTTATTTCCAATTTAGGGGTGATTATAATTAAACAACCATAAATTTTCATGCAGAAGTCTGAATGTTTTTATTTCTGTTGGATCAACACCTGCGGGTAGCATTCCTGAGTTAATTATTAAGAATATGCTTAACCTTTATAAAGACACTGCCAGAGTCTTCTATGTAGTTATATAACTTGCATTCCCACCAGCAATGTATGAGATTTCCAGCTGCTCCTCTCCACCAATTGACATTGTTGTTAAAAAAAAAAAAGTTTAAAACCCTTTTTAATTGATATGGCTAGGAACTGAATCGTATGTTCCACCCTCCAAATTTATATGTTGAAGTCCTGTCTTGCCTTACCATATAACTATATTTGGAGACAGAGCTTTTTTTTTAGATTTATTTATGTATATAGAATTGGGGAAGGGGCAGTGAAAGGATTCACCAGAGATAAGGAGGAGAGCAGGACAGGCAGATTGACAAAGTACACTGCTGAAGGGAGCAGCGGGTAGGTCAGGAGAGGTCTGCCATGCCATGTGGGTTACCTCCAGGGTTGGGGATGGAACTCGCACTGAAGCAGCTACGGCTAGCTTGGAGCGCTGCGTCCTAATCCCTTGCTCCATCAGGGAGGGCCTGGAGACAGAGCTTTTAAGGAGGTTAATTAAGGTTAAAAGAAGTCATGAGGGTGAGGGCCTATTCTAACAAGGTCTTTAAGATGAGGAAGACACATCGGGATCAGACAGGCACAGAGCACGGCCAAACAAGGACACTGCTGAAAGGGGACTATCGGGAAGACAGGAAAAGAGGTCCCGTCAGACACTGATCTTACAGCACCTTGATCTGGGACTTGCAGCCTCCAGAACTGTGAGAAAGTAAACTTTTTTCATTGGTAAGCCACCTAGTTTGTGGTATTCTGTTATGGCAGCCTGAACAGGCTAATACAAGTGCATGATGGCATTGCATTGTGGTTTTAATTTACATTGCCCTAGAGGTTCATGATATTAAATCTCTTCATGTACTTATCTGGCATCTCTAGTTCTTTGAAGTATATGTTTACACACAGTTAGGAATTGTGTATAAAACTAACTCTTAAGTACAAAAAACCAATCTTAAGTACATTTTGTTACAGATTAATTTGTTAATTTCATTGTTACTGGGGTACCATGTATCCCTACTATGTGTTTGAATAATCTTTCTAAAAATCAGATTTTTTTTTTTAAAGATTTATTTATTTGTGCATACAGAACTGGGGTACAGGCCAGAGGCTCAGGGGCGGCGAGAGGCTTCACCAGAGACAGATTGGGGAGCAGAACAGGCAGATCGACGAAGTACACTGCTGAGGGGAGCAGCGGGCAGGTCAGGAGAGGTCTGCCACACCATGTGGTCACCTCCGGGGCAGGCGGGAATCGAACTCATTGAATCGAATTCACTCATGGAAGCGGCTTTAGATTCTCAGTGCTGTGCTTTAACCCGCTGCGCCACCAGGGAGGGCCTCTAAAAATCAGATTTTAATACTGAGATTTTAGAACAGAATTTACAATAGCTTTCACTATGGTTCCGATTTACCTTACCTTAAGAAAACTTAATTTTGATCAATGGGTTAGATGATAAAAAAAAAGCTATTACTGCAGTGAAGTGATTTTCTATTTGAAGCATCTGGTAACACTGATACAAAAACAGGCATCATTTGACTGGAAAGCTCTTATTCAGCTAATGGAGCCAACACCTTTACAGCAATTGCTCTACTTTTCATAAATGCACAAGGAAATTTTCAATAAAACATGGACAGAATTTATTGAAATGGTCATCTAATCTAATGCATCCCAAGATGATATGTAAATGTGCTATCAACACTGCATGTGTGGAATCATGGTATTCTGCAGTCTTTTATAAAAAAGATTTATTTTATTTATTTATGCATACAAGAGCTGGGGTATATGCTAGAGGTGTGGGGTGCAGAACAGGAAGATGTACTGAAATAGTACTCATGTTTGATGCCTATGTTTCTTCCTCTGATTTCTTCTGGGTTGTCAGTAGTCCATGAATCACAATGGTCTCCTCAGTAGCCATACACAATACAAACACACCCGACATCAGTGATCTTAAGAAATGGAAATGAAACAATGTTTCATTAAACATGCATTGCAAGGGTTATATTATGTTCTTTCTTCCCACTCACTCAAAATCACAAGTATTGAAGTTCTAGCTTCTATGACCTCAGAATATAACCTTATTTGGTTACTGGGGTTGTTAACAGTTTTAATTTATTAAGATGAGGTCATACTGAAGTCAGATGGACCTCTCATCAAGAGTGACCAGTATCCTTACACGAAAAGGGTATATTTGGACACACACATGTATACAGGCTGAGCATCATGTGAAGATGGCAGAAGTACAGGTGATGCTTCTACAAACCAGATTGCCTGGACAGCAGCCTCCAGCAGGACCCTATCCTCCCAACACCCAGAGTCTTGGATCCCTGCCTCCAGAAATGTGAGACAATACATTTCAGTTGTTAAACGCCCCCCACCACACACACCCCACCACCACACCACCAACTTGTGGTGCTTAGTTCAGCAGCTATGGAAAAATGAATACTATGAAAGTTTTCTTTGTTTACTGCTATGTAGAATAAAATGCCAATTTAAAAGGGAATAAACATGATATTTAAAGTTTATAGTTAAATTTTTTAAAAACTAAAAGTATCTCCAACATTTGTTTAAAGCTTAATTTTTTAGAGAGGAGTATTTTATCACTGCTGCAGTCAGGGTGCAAAAAAAAAATCAAAGAAACTTTCAGTAGGTTCTAGTATTATTGTTTGAGTCCTATGACACTCTACCTATGAGCTTGATCCTGGATGAACCCCACTACACTCGGTATCCATAGCTCACCACTAATGTGGTGTCCTCTTTAATACCTGCTCTGGTCTGCACTCTATGATTTGCTTTGGCTAAGGACACATTAGTAATCATGACATAAGCAAGGTTTGGAAACGCATTTACAGCTTGGGGCCAGCTCTCGAGACAGCCACTTGAAGGAGTCTGGGTGGTCTGCTCCCTGCTGAATCATGTGGCCCAACCTACTTTGGAGCTCCCCACCAGACAGGTGAGGGAGGTCTTGTTCAGTCTAGTGCTCCACAGGCTCCTGATGGCTGCAGATGCTTGAGAAAGTTCAGACAAGACCAGGGGAAGACTCTTTCGCTGGTATCCAGCCCACACTTCCCTGACCTGTGGAATTAGGACCAAATGAAATGGTCCAAAGGAGAGCTAAGTTTTGGGATTGATTATTATGCAGCAATAGATAGCTAGATCAGCAGCATAAGAATTTAGATTTTAGTCTGCGTGAAATGGTGCTATGGACTCAATTATACATACACACACACATAACCAAATTCATGTGCTGATTTGTAACTCCATATAATTGTACTGGAGTTTATGGCGATAAGATCAAATGAGGTCATATGGGTGTAGCTGTGCTCTAATAGTACTAGTATCTTCTTTATTAGTTTTTCAAGATTACTTTCATTTATTGATGCATACAAGAACTGGGGTACTGTAGGCCAGAGTTGTAGGGAGTGAGAGGATTCACCAGAGAAAGAATGGGAAGCTGAGTAGGGGAATACACTGCTAAGGGGAGCATCAGGAGAGAGAGGGGAGGTCTGCTGCACCACATGGGTCAGCTCCTTCCCTGACAAGAACAGAACTCACATTGCAGTGACTGGTGATAGCTCAGATAGTACTGAGACTTTAACCCCTGTGCCACCAGGAAGATCCCAGTGTTAGTGTCCTTATTAGTGACTCCAGCGCTCTCTCCACTCTCTCTCTCCCTCCATCTAAGGTGCAAGGAAACACTGCACAGGTAGCCAGGAACAGTCTTCACCAAAACCCAACCATGCTGGCACTTGACCTCAAATTTCTAGTCTAACTATGAGAAAATAAATTTCTGTTGTTTAAATGTCTTCTCCTCTCTCCTCACTCTACCATCTTCCCCTTTCACCCCACCCAAGATGGCATTTTGTTATAGTGATCTGAGATGACTAATTCAGATAGGAAGATATTAGAAGATTGGAGTCAAGGAATGACATGACCTGACCGGGACATGAGATGGCATTAGCAGATGTGACAGAAGATGAACACTCCATGAGGGCAGAGGAAAACTGGAAATAAGATGTCCTGGAGGCTAAATGTAGAATGTGTTTTAAGAGGAGGAGGGTGTGAGGTTAACTATGTCAGCTGATAGTCGTGCCAAATGCTGGTGGCAGGCATAGGGAAATGGTGAGCTTCCAGGGAGAGAAGAACCAAATACTGGGACGGGACATGCAGCCGAGAAAGGCGATGGCATCTGCAGCACCGGGAATAGCGTTTGCTTTCAGTGAGGGAAAAGTCCCCACTGCTACCAAATGAACGAACGAGGCAGTAAACAAAGAAGGGCAACTGCAGGTAAGTGTGTAGGTGCAGGAGCAGGAAACTGAGGGAGTGTCAGCTTCTATTTTCACTTACAAGTAGGAGGTGAGGCATCTGTTGAGATAGGGGTGCAGTATTTGAAGGCTTGGAAGATGGAAATTGTGAAAGGCTGAAGAGGAGAGAGAACTGAATAGGGCAGTTGGAAGGATATCGGGGTTATGTTGACTTTCCAGGTGGAGTTAGAGATGCTGAATATACAATCCCAAGTGCCAACCTATATACAATTGATGAATTTTCTCTAGCCAATATTTAATAGCTGCGATGTTGGTAGAGAGACGGCAACTAGACTTGCTGAATCAAGGGGAGGAAAGTTTTTTCTGGAAGGAACTAGATGTCTTAGGATTTCTGAGCTAAATCCTCAGCTAATCACAGCTAAGAAACTCTACATCTGCAGTGTGAGGTTAGCCATAGACAGAATCATAAATCAATGAGATAGCTGACGTGTGATGAAACTTTGTGGACCTAAAATTTGAATTTAATCCAATATATGTACTACAAAATAGTCTCCTTTTGAGTTTTCTCAACCATTTAAATATAGCTTGTGGGCTATGGAAAAATAGGCAGCCAATGGATTTGGTCTGTGGGGCCTATAGTTTGTGAATCTCTGCACTAGACTACATAGCAAATTAGAAAAAAGCCATACTCCTGGGTAAAATTCTGAAGAAAGCCAGGGCTGGTTTTCATTTTTCCCACTGTAATGTGCTCTTGTACAGTGCAGGTGACGATGTTTATATAGTTAGAGTGTATCTGATGAACAAAGGAGAGCACTGAGGATATCGCATGAAAATGGCTGAAGTGATATGTCACTGCAGTATAAGCTGAATAGGAGTGAAAGAGAGAGTAGTAAGGGGCAGACAGACACCTCATGGTCAAGGGTCACTGTGTTGATGAGCTCAAGAAACTGATGCAGTGAGAGTGACTGAGGGAAGAATTGGAACTTAGATTAAAGTCCTAGAGAGGTATATACGTATTTAAGATTTTTAAAGCAAACTGCTCCAGGTAATCAAAGAATGTGCATGACTTATCCAAAGGTCAACGTCTTGGATGAGGAAGAGGAAATAACCAAGTGGCCAATACATGATAGTAAAAGTTAGAGGTTATTATGTCAATGCCATGAACCATAAATGAACAGTATGGGTAAATGTGTAATGATCTGAACATGGCTCAGGAACAAAGGGAAGATTCACCAGTTGCTCTGACACAACTGACACTCCCAGTTCATCTCCTTTTCCAACATTACCTTCTAACTTTCTGCTCCTACACCCCCAAGAATGAGGCCTTTTAAGATCCTCTTTCCTCCCAAGGAACTGGTCTGGCAGGAAAGCAACCACAAACAAACTCGGAGGCGAACAGGCAAGGGAGCAAAAAGGCTGGGGTAACATTTTTTGCTGAATTATTTTCACATATTTCAGATACCAGTTGCCTCCTGGTATTTCCAGTTGAATGTATCAGAGGCTTCTTGAATTCATTCTATTCTAAGCAGAATTTCATTTCTCCCTTGAGCCACTCTACCATCTCCCCCTCCTAAATGTTTGCCTCCTCTTGAGGTTCACACTCTTCGCAAAAGACATCACGTCTCCTCTGCCAGAACTCCTTGCACAGTCTTCCATAATCCTTAAACTGTCTTTTTATCCAGTCCCGTTACTCAGCTTTAGGGTCTCGTCATCCCTCGCCTTAACAAAAGAAAATCCTGATAAAAGGAAGCGTATTGTAGAGCATTAAATGGCATCATTTTCCTTTTCTCTGCTTATATGCAGCTGCCTTGGATTACAAATCCTAGTATCTGATGAAGTAGACTTCCTGATGGAGGGGGTTGCGACTGGAAACTAGGGGTGGAGTCGAGCAGACATGCTTGATACATAACGTAGGCTTGGGGGGGGGGGTTGTTTTCTGTGACCTGACTTGTAGTCTGGACTGCTGGGAAATGGACTTGGTGGAGACTCATGGAGGAGAGACACATGGGATGGCTGAACATGGAAACTGTTTTCTTTATTATGCATTTTCTTTTACTCTGTCCCAGACCTGCCTTAACCTTTCTTGTTGTTCCCCGCCAGAATGTGCCTTAGATTTGTGGCAAGCTTTTTAGCTCCAGTGGCCCTTGCTTTGTGGCCCACCTTGTTTGGCCGGACATTTGCCCAAAAGGGGATGAATAATTTGGGGTGTTTTACTGGAAAGCTTTTATTGGCAATATCTTTTTTCCTCTTTCCTTTATGCATACTAGTTCTATTAAAGATCTGTTACACCAAGAGTCTGCTTCCTTTGTCTTTGTGTAGCAGGTAGCTGGGCCTCTTAGGACTGGGCACCTTTTAATAATTTGGGGTCCCTGGATGACCTTTGGTCACACACTAATAATCCTTTCAAGAATCTCTCTAGTAACACTTTATTGAAAATTTTCATAAGTTGTTCATCATGGATGTATTCATGTCAGTTTTGACTTTTTAAAAATACTGCATTAAAATATAATTTATCTTGCCTGCTGAGTCTTTCAATTCTTCCTGATATTGTGGGTACAAAGGAGGGGGGATTCATTCATTTCACCCTTGACCTAGCCCTGCTCCCTACCTCTAGCTTGTCTCCTGCTTTCCATTCAGAAAGATCAACTAAAATATATAAAAGTAACCGAGCCACACTTCAGTTTAAAATTAATCAGTGGATCACCCTCAGGTTAATTCAACAAGACCTTAAAAGGAATGATTTTGGGGGGTGGGGTGGGGAGGGGGAGTCCCTGTTTCCTATTTTAGCCTCTTGGATTTTCTCCTTGGCTACTCATTGTCACCCTGATTACCATGTACTAGCACAGAATGAACACATATTTCTTAGAGTTTTACATGTATTAACTCTTTATGATGAGTTAATACATACTATTATCAAATATTATCTATGTATTAATTTATAGCCAAGACACTGATCTATAAAGTCTTCTCCACATTATATTTTTACTTCCTGGAACTCTTTTTATTTTAAAGATTTAGTTTTATTTATGTGTGCATATTAGAACCGGGATGTAGGCCAGAGGTATGAGGGAGGAGAGGATTCACCAGAGACAGAGTGGGAGCAGAACAGGTGGATAGGTGGATCTACTGAAATACACTGCTGAGGGAAGCAGGGGGTGAGAAAGGAGAAGTCTGCTACACCAGGTGGGTTAACTGGGAGGGGGAGCGAGGTGGAGGCATCAAACTCATGCTACAGTGGCTGGTGATATCTTGACAGAGCTCAGACTTTAACCCCTGCATCATCAGGGAGGCCCAAGGTTAAGAATTTTGAGGTGGAGGATGTTATCCTGGATTATCTGGATAGACCTCTAAACTGGAAATTCCTTTGAGGGGATCATGTTGTTCCTTTGTATACCTGTAAGCCCAATTTAAAGATACTGAGCTGTAGCTCTAGATACTGATTGAATGAAGTCACTTTTCAGTCAAGGAGGATTGAGATTGTGTTTATACTAAAATCACATGTGGTGACTAGTAAGCTGAAATGCAACCAAATTTGTCTTTCTTGCAAGAAAACAATAAAAATAAAAGAGGGGGGGGAGTGGGGCTTTTCCTCAAGGTCCCATGAACACAGATGGAAAGAGTGGTTACCTTGACAACCATGAGAAAGCTGCTTTCCTCAAGGAAAGAAATGAAGAAAGTAAGGAAGAGTGGAATCGTTAAGAAATCTTGAAGTTGAAGAAGGGCTTGTCAGTTTGTACACAGAAAAAACATATATTTAGAAATGACATCTGTGCCAGCTACCAGGAGTTTACTCACGAGAACAGTATATTGAGTATTGCAGGGCTGGGTAGGCTACTTTCACGTGTGATCCCACATGGGTCAGGGCCATGTGACACTATTTTATTCTTATTTCCCTTTGGTTGTAAATCTTTGTTATGCCCTGGTTTCACAATGCCATTTTAATTTGCTGATTCTCACAGGGAGTCTCCTGAGCCTCTGTCTCCCACCCTGGACAGCACTCACTGTGCACAAGTCTGGCTGGCATGGGTTTCCTAATGATGGTATCTAGTCAGTAACCAGAGCGTCACAGCCCCAGAGAATGCATGCCTTATCTTAATGGCATAGCTGGCAGAATTTAGCTCTATGTGTTTTAGGCCTGAGTCCCATTTTCCGGGAAGTCAGGCCAGAGCTGCTCTCAGCAGGACCTTCCCCATGACTGCTTTCGTCACCACACCACATGGGTGTTTGCTTTCTTCTAGGTCAATTTCTGAAATTTGCCTCTGCAACTAACTGGAGCAAACTTCACTATTTGTTTATTACTATTAGCTTTACTGCAGTCACATGGGTTTTCGAGTTAGGTTCATACTTTTTCAATGCATTTGACCGCAGTATATCTACCCTTGAAATATGGGCTCCCTCCAACTTGTGCTCCCCACCACCTCCCCAAACTCTCTACTTTATAAAAGTTTATCTGATTAGGTGAAGCCGACCCAGACAACCTCCTCATCTTAAGGTCGCTTCTGCCATATAATAACATGATCACAAGAACATCATCATACTGATGGTCCCACAATCTCAGTGATTTCTGAGCATGCACATGTAGGTGTCATTGGTAATTTGGGAGCCATGTTAGAATGCTGCCCTCCACACCACTACCATGAAATTTTATCAAAATGGGAGGAAAAGGTCTATTTTATTACTGTTACTGAGGTTCACACCTCCTCAGATGTGTATCACTACACCACACCCACCATTAAAGCAGCCTTATCCCTTTACCATAGATTATTGGACTCCCTCCCCAGTTTGGTGCCTATATCCAAAATAATCCAGCAAACAACAACAACAACAAGACACCTAAAGTTTTTCTTAGTACTTCCCCCCATATTTCTATGAGATCCACTCTTTTAATGGAACTCAAGAACACTCACAATTACATAATTTGCCTTATTCAATGTGATTAATGTGACTAATCCAATTTTTTCAACATGACTCAACTTCAATTGGTTAAACAAGCACAGGGGCAGCTAATTAGCCTGTAAAGACTACCCCTGCTGGAAGATGAGTTTATGTGAGCTGGGTAATCCATAAAACAACAACAACAAAATTGTTTTTTGGAGCGTTAGTATCAGAGGATGGTTGCATTGTGGTATGAACACTTGTAAGATGTATTGTTGTATGAACACTTGTAAAATGCTACTAATGAAGGATACTGGGTAAAAGATACATTTGATTCCTCTGTGTTTGCATTACTACAAAAGTGTGTGAATTTACAAATTCCTTTTCAATTAATTAAAAATCCATTTTTGGGCCCTCCTTCGTGGCACAGCGAGTTAAAGCGCAGCACTGAGAAGCTAAAGCCACTTCCACATGAGTTCGATTCCCGCCTGCCCCGGAGGTGACCACATGGTGCGGCAGACCTCTCCTGACCCGCCCTCAGCTCCCCTCAGCAGTGTACTTTGTCCATCTGCCTGTTCTGCTCCCTGCTCTGTCTCTGGTGAAGTCTCTCCCACGCCTGAGCCTCTGGCCTGTACCCCAGTTCTATATGTACAAATAAATAAATCTTTAAATAACAAAAAAAATCCATTTTTGGTGGTACATAATATTTGGGTATCACCTGTAAAATAACTAAGATGTAGGTATTGTTTTGCTTTTTCCAGAAAAAAAGGAAGCAAGAATGGAGGTGGAATCAGATGCTTGAGAAGTGAGAAGGAAGTTTGGAATTTCCTAGGAAGGAATCTAATAAGGGCCGAATAAAAGATAACAAAAAACTCTATCAGCCTCAACCACTGACTTGGCAGTTTCTAGATTTTACGAGTGGGTAAAATGGCTATTCCTATTTTGAAGTGTGAGCATTACTTAAAAGATTAGAAATCCAAAGCCTTTTCTAATTTCGTTTACTTATTTTTGAAGATTTATTGATTTATTTATGCCTAGAAGAACTGGGGTGTAGGCCAGAAGTGCAGAAGGTGGTGAGAGGATTTCAACACTAACAGAATGGGGAGCAGAATAGACAGATTTACTGAACTATACTGCTAAGGGGAGCAGTGGGCGAGACAGGAGAGGTGTGCAGTGCCATAAGTGGGACTGAACTGAAAGTGCAGTGGCAATAGCATGACAGTGCTGAGACGTAACTCAAGGAAGCCCTTTTCTAATTTTAAGTAAAAACATTGTGGCTTTTGTAACCACTTACTAAAGAGTGATTTAAAAAAAAAAAAAAAGCACCTGAGGAATGATATACTTATTTTTTCTTCTCAGATAAGGAAAAAAATAAGTAGTGATGCCATGTGATGAGGGAAGCCCATCAGTATATCCCTCTCTATGTGTAGCTAGCACATAGGAGAACAAAGTGAGAAGAGAACTGAGGTGAAACTTTGACTCAATTATAATTTCTGCTGTAAAAAATATCTTTAAATAGGGGTGTCCCTGTTGGCAGCCACTGCAGCATGAGTTTGATCCTCAGCCAGAGAGCTGACCCACATGGTGCAGCAGACCTCTTCTGGCTCACCTGCTGCTCCCCTCAGCAGTGTGTTTCAGTGGATCAGTCTGTTCTGTTCTCTACTCTGGTGAATGCTCTCATGACCCCTCTCTCACCTCTGGCCTACACCCGTCCTTTTATTCATAAGTAAATAAATCTTTAAAAAAAGATATTTTAAAATAACTCACATTTTACATAAGGAAATATTTAAATAAAAGTACTATATTTTATGGGTGAATTCAAACTCTAATTTATTTATTTATTCTATTTGACCCCAAGAAAAAAATTTCCAGGCAAGTTCCATCTATATGTCATCCATCTTTTCCTTGCCCTTTAGATATTAAGTAAGCATGCATGCATTTTGGTTCAAGCTGGCAATAAACTGAGTTCACTGATGAGTGTCCTCACTCTGCAAATCTCTGCTACTGTTTCTTTTATAAAATTGCTAATCTTCAGCTAACCATCTCAATCTGGCATTTTCACTTCATAAAGAGTGGAGAAAGTTGGGAATTAAGGATTCCTGTACATTAGACTTCACTATAGACCATGAGACAATGGCTTCTCCACTTGGAAAAGGATGAAACTAATATCCTGTCATTACCCAGTAAGATAATTTAATTCTTGGTATGTAACTTCTCTAAAACTAAGACAAGGTATAGGGGGTAGATATGGAGGATGTTTTTGATGGCATGAGAAATTTTGCCTACATGCAAAACTTCCATTAGGAAATAAAGGTGGTCCACCTTTAAAGATCCCAACTATGAAAAATAAGACATAATCTCATTTCATTTTAGGCAGCAAGAGAGAGGGAGGCCACTTTAAAAGGAAAGAATGGACTAGGTCATGATAATGAATCCTGGCCACAGATGTACTTTTCAAAACTGAAAACTGTAAGGCAAAATTTCAGCAGCAGGGCCTTCCAGGTGGCATAGTGGTTAAGCCTCAGAGTTACCACCACGATGGCCCTCCCAAGCAAAGTGGCCTGAGTTCCGATCCCTAGCCAGGGAGCTAAACCAGGTGGCACAGCAGACCTCTCCTGTTTCACCTGCTGCTGCAGCAGGTCAAACAGTGTATTTCAGTAGATTTGCCTATTCAGCGTCCCACTCTCTTTGGTGAATTCTCTTACCACTCCCCCCACCCCCAACACCTGAGGGTACACCTCAGTTCTTCTACACAAAAATCAATAAAAATCTTACAATAAAGGAATAATTCTTTAAATTTTTTTTGGGGGGGCAGCAGATAACTGACTCTCTACCAGGTTGGAATGGGCCCCTCTTATCAGAGCCACTAGCACAGGCCCCTGGAGCATGGGCCCTGTCTAGAAGATACACCCCAGCTGACAGTCTGTGCTAAGCTGCCAGACTGATAAACCCACATTCTGGCCTAGACAACCTACAGACAGCTCCGGAAGCAGACTCTCAAAATCATCTCAAAATCTGAGTAACCATCCCACCCACCCACAGAACTATAAGTATAATCATTGCTGCTAAGTTGCCAAAATTTGGGGTATTTTACAGAGACAAGAATATTTGTGGAAAAACTTCATGGAACTCACTACACATAAACCTACATGCATTTATTTTTCTGACTTTTAGCTTTCACTTTTTGTAGTAACAGCACCTCTTTTTCTATTTCATTCTGTATTGAAACAGGCAATTTCCACTCTGTGCTTGATTTCCCTGCTGATGAATAATGTCTAGTATGATTCTTTCTCAATGATTTCCTTCAATTCTCCCTTATATTGACTGGTGTCATATTTATGTTAATAACAAACATAGAATTCTTTTCTTTTGATCTTTAGCAGTTCATTTTATCGTCAATCTTCATGTGAATGCCCTTGTGTAAAACTGGGCTCTTATTAATGCTTCTTTCGCCCAGAAAATAAAATTTTCTTAAATGGCTTCCTTTGCCTATACAATAATGTTTTTGTTTTTTATCTTAGCCATTGAGTCACCTCCTTCCCAATTCTGGTTGCTGTAGCTATTTCCAGGCATTTTTTCTTTTTAAAAAGATTTATTTATTTATTCATACATAACGGGGGTACAGGCCAGAGGCACAGGTGTGGTAAGAGGATTCACCAGAAACACAGTGGGAAGCAGAACAGGTAGACTAACTAAATACACTGCTGAGGGCAGCAGCAGGCTGGTCAGGAGAGGTCTGCCGCGCCATGTGGGTCACCTCTGGGGTAGGGATTGAACTCATGCTGAAGTGGCTTTAGCTTCTTAGTGCTATGCTTTAACCCACTGCACCACCAGGGAAGTCCCTATTTCCAGGCATTTTTTAATACCAAACAGCCCAACTCCAGCCAAATTAGACTGGTCATTCTTTCTAAATTATGCTACAAACATTGCTTCTTTAATACTTTTGCTATTTTTTTTAAATTTGTTTTTATTTATTTATGCATAGAAACTGTGGTGTAGGCCAAAAATGCGGGTGGTAAGAGGATTCACTAGAGACTGAGTGGGGTACAGAAAAGTCAGACCTACTGAAATGCATTGCTGAGGGGAGCAGTGGGTGAGACCCATGTGGGTAAGCTCCCTGGATTGAACTCAGCACGGTGGCTGACAGTAGCTTCTTAGTGCTGAGACTGTAGGCCCACTTTTGCAATTGATCTGTTCTCTCAAATAAATTTCCACTATCTGGATCTTGCTCATCTTAAAATATCACTCACATCCTACCTTCTATGTGAGGCTTCTTTTCTCATTCCCAGATTTTTGGAATTTTTTTAATATGTTATGGTCCAAATCACTCACATAACCACCACCATCTATTTAGTCATTTATTGTTTTTACTTAACATATGTTTCATCTATACACCTAAATTGCACCTTCTGGAGGCCAAAGTTCCTATCTTATATCTTTGGGTAAGTATAAAGTGTTAGCACTAGTTGATGTTGAAGGTGGCAGATAAAGTTGAGTAGGATGTCAGATAAGGGACACCCTAAATTAGAGGAACAAGGACCAAAAGGGAGAAAAATGCATGGTTATTCCAGAGATGAGAAAAACATTAGTTAAAGGGCCAATTTAATTCCCTCACAGCAAGAACAAAAGTTCAGCTAGCTTTCTCTCTCTTGCTTACTTTTCTCTGAGGTACAGAGTTGCTCGTTTTTGCCTCAGGACTTTTACACTTGTTGTGGAAAATATGAACACCAAAATAGAACTTTAAAATTACTTTGTTGTTTGCAAGAAATGCGAACAGGAAGGAAAGAGGGGGAGTGTTCACTAAGCAGCCATAAACAAACTACCACCATACCCCAGTTCCTTAAGATATGAAATTACAGAATCTATTTCATACCTAAGCTCCCCTCCAGTTCCCTGAGTTGCCTGTGGTTTGCAGGGGAGGAAGTGCCACTTAACACCAGAGGTTGGGGGAAGGGAGAGCCCTGTAGTCGAGTTTGCACAACTCTTTGAAAGGGGTTGGCATATATATATACATATACATATATATATATATATATATATATATATATATGGGTTGCAAAGTTGCTCCAGCAAAACATTGAGGAACTACCTTTTACACAAGACCTTAGTTTTCTCTAACAACAGACATATAGCCCTGTTTTCATTCAACACACTTATTTTTTCAACAAATATTCTAAGTGCCCAGACAGGCACTGTTTTAGGGAAAACATGCCTTACAACAAACACAAGTCATATACACAAAAACTTAAGAACAGTAGGAAAAATAAATACCATGAGAATACTGATCCAAGGAAAGCTGCTCTAGCTATGTTACTATACAAAAAATAACTTTCAGGCAAAAAAATATTAACAGCAGGTTACTGCATAGGGTTGACATGTTCAGTTCACCAAGATACCACAATTTTACTTCTGTATGCCCTGAATTACAGCCTCAATACATATCAAAGAAACACAATTATAATAAAAATAAATCCACAATATAGCAGATTATTATGGAGAAACTAATTCCTTCACTGTACCTTTCCATAGCTTAATCCCTTAACCCCTTTTCAGATGTACCTGTTATTTTCAAATTATTCTATTTAAAATATCACCTTTTATTCTTTATAGTGTATACATGTGTGTCTATTTTCACATATATATGTATATATATACATGCCCTGAGTACTCATTTGTTTATTCATTTCTCTTTTACTAAAATGTATTATTCCCTGAGGGTCTCGTCTATCTCATTCGCCATGAAATCTTTGCTTTCTTTAACAATTTCCATCCATAAAAATATTTGCAAAATAAATAAACAAGTTAATAATCATTGGATACTTCTGTGTACTAGCAGAAGTGTCCTTACAGTTGGTTTCTTAAAATGAAGGTTCAATTGTATCTTAAAGTTTTTAAGTTATATATTTTGTCACCTCTTTTTTTTTGTTCTTGCCACATATTTGTGGCAGAAACTGGGTAATATGTTCTATTAAATTCACCTTATTTTGGATTTTCTTGATTGTATTCTCATGACATTATGTACATTTTTCCTATGTCTCTTGTATTTTCTGTAAAACTGGTACATCACATTCAGGCTTACTACTTTTTTGGCAGGAACACTTTACAGTTGCTAGGCACAGCCCATTTCATTGTAACAGGAGAGAGAAGTCCAGTGGTCTCTTATTTTGTGATATCAGCAGACATGGGTAGTCATTGATGAACTAAGATTTCACTAGGGTTGCAGATGGGTGTTATTTTATTTTTGTCAGTGTTTTCTTGGGATACATTCCTGGAAGTGAAGTTATTGGGTCAGACAAATCCATACGCAACTGCAAACATTTCCTCCATATAGGTTATATAAATTTGCATTTCTATCCAGAATATAAGATGGATAGTATCTGTTTTCTCACAGTATTACCAACATGAAGTTGTCAAACTTTTGGATTTCCTCCTAGCTGACAAGAAATGACAACTCATGATGGGATTGATTGCATCTTTCTCATGAGCATCTTTTCATATGGTAAAAGGCCATTTGACTTTCTTTTTCTATAAACCGTTTGTTTCTTGTCCACTTTTTGAAAGGACTGCAGTTCTTTTCTAAGATCTTTATGTATTAGGTAGTGATCCTTTGTGATGTAATTTCTAAGTATTATGATGGAAGGAATACATACAATTTTTTTTTTAAATAGCTACTCAGTAACCTAACATTAGTTATTAAGAAATGGAACATGGTGATTTTTTTGCCTTTAATGGGAACAATGTAGTTGATAAGTGGGGGACCTGAATTTCTCAACTTCATGAGAAATAGTTATTCAAGTGTGTAGGGGTCCAATCATGGAGAGATGTATTGTCTAGATTAGCAATTTTGGTTTTTATCTTGATAGAAGTAGACAGAATCTTATTCAGCAATAGATCTGAATCTTGCTCATGATAAAGTTAGTATGTAGACATGAAGAGTCAGGGGATGTTGAACAAAACTTCCTTAGCTGGGGATGGAAGTAGTAAGGGTAGTTTCTTTGTTTATTGAGAGGCAAGAACTGGGTTAGCTATATGAACCCAAATGACAGGGTAGTAGCAGTTAGTGCTCCAGGATAATATGGGGACATTTATACTTGGATTACTTATTCAAGTCCCAACATCTGTACTATAAGAAGGTATGCAATGACTTCTCTTGTTTTATGTGGGTCTGCTAATCCTAAGTGGCCTATATCCAGCCTCCATTTTTTTTACCTGTAGTTCTGGATTCCTAATCAAGGTCAGAACTGCTGGGTCATACTAGCCCAACCCTACAAAGTGACTTTCAAATCAATTAAAAGCATAAAGCTGGCCCTCCCTGGTGGCGCAGCTGGTTAAAGTACTGCACTAAGAAGCTTAAGCCACTTCAGCATGAGTTCGACCCCACCTGCCCTGGGGGTGAACCACATGGCCCAACAGACCTCTCCTGACCCGCCCGCTGCTCCCTTCAGCAGTGTATTTCATTGATCTGCCTGTTCTGCTCCCTACTCTGTCTCTGGTGAAGCCTCTCACCGCCCCTGCACCTCTGGCCTGTACCCCAGTTCTGTATGAACAAATAAATAAATCTTTAAAAAAAAAAAAAAGCATAAAGCTAGATAACTCTGGGAAGGGTCTGCATCAAGAGGTATGACTGGGAACATGGGGTCGGGGGGGGGGCAATGAAGAATACATAAATTTATTCCTAATTTATACATCACTAGGTATGACCTGGAACACCGGGGGCAGGGAGAACTGTTGACTGATGTATCACAAAGGATCCCAAAAACTGATCAGTGGAATGCCTTATTGATAAGGTTGGAATCCTGATGGGGGAATCAGGGCATGATCCACATATCAAGCTATCAGCACCCTACCCCAGCTTCTTGTACTTCCCCATCTCCTTTTCTACTTTCTCATATGATTAATTCTGTATGACTAGTTTACCAATAAAAAAGCCAGGATCTTGCTCTCCAGCGGCATCCTTCATTATGTAGCCTGCTCCACAACTCGCATTTCTATCAGTGGTATTGTCTGATGCAACAGTTCTAGTATGGTTTCACTAAGGATGGCTAAAATGTCAACTGCCTCTCATCTGAACTGCAACAGCTGCCTGCGTGGCAGGTGTAGTATGTGACACTACTCCCTCCTGTGGGAAGCAACATAACCTAGAGCACATTTAGAAATTTCTTCAGCTGTATGCAACAGCCCGAGAAGGCAGCATAACACACAGGGCTGTACAAGCTACAGAGTTCATCTGTGTTCTCTCCATCAATTGCAGTAATTAGTTATCCACTTGTCAGCACTCCTCCTCTGAACAATGCTAGTCCACAGCGAGTTCAGCTTGGGAGCTGAATCCTGCTCGTGACAATTTTAGTAAAACTATCTATGTATCTATCTAGTTTTGCTTTCCAAGCTAGCCATTAACAAAAGGAAGAAATAGGAAGTTAACAAAGGATCTGGGAAATTATGACTCAATGTAATTAATCTGATTAAAGTTTTAATTGGTGTCTCTGTGAAGATAATGGTCATAAAATCTATTAGTGCTACTTAATTAGCAAAGGAAAAATGGTGTGCCTAGGAGGAAGTACAGTGTTAAGATTTTTAAGGATCAGGAATCTGTCTTGGATCTGGTGAACTGAAGTAAACTGGAAGCTATTTAAGTTTGTAGAGACAAATGAAAACAATTCATTTAAATGATAATTTCAGCTGAAATGGAACAATCTAGTATAGGTGATAGGTCAATACATAGTGGAGAAACCATTGTTTGACTGTAAACAAACCCAACAATGCCAAAACAAATGAAATTCAAAACCCTGGCTGTTTCTCTTGAAGTTCTGAATATTCTTACCTTCTTATAAAGAGTAGGGTCTCACAAGAACAAAGGATCTTTGCCCAAAAATTCCCCTAGGAGAGAGATGGCAATATACTTGCTATTTAAAAATAAGGGTTGGGCTGCTTTATGCTGAGTTGGGTTAGAGGAAAGTAAAAGTGGAAGTAGGAATGTCAGTCCTCCAGGTGGTAAATAATGGAGGAAAGTGGATGAATTTTTGAGAGCTCTATAAATAATAGGGCTTGGCAATAAAGTCAGTGTCAAAGGCTAGGAAGAGTCAAAAATCATTGTGAATTGTGTCTTAAGAGTTTTCCACAAAGGCCTGAATTACATGTAAATGGGAAACCTTCAGGTTTCCATTTGGAGCTTGTCCAGATACTGGCACAGTAAGAAATCAAGCTTAGGACCTGCCCAACGTCTGGGTGACAAGGCTCACTGAATGCAAGGATGGGTACATGAAGCATACACTTCAACCATCTTCCAATCTGGAGATTGTCTTTTCCTCGACGTGTGTTAGTTATGCCTTTACAAGATACACTGGAACCAACTGGGAGATGAGACTACTTACCTATAAAGCAGCAAATTAGTAGCAAATCAGCTGTTTTGTAGTAAACTCAAACAGAAGTAACTGAATTGAGCTCAAGTTGTTAATTGGAGTGTCAGAAGGAGAACAAAGACCAGGACTAGGCTTTTTATTTTGTCATCATGATTCCTGATCATGATTTAAATTGTTTAAATGAATTGTTTCATTTGTCTCTATTAACTACAGTAGCTTCCAGTTCACTTCAGTTCATCAGCTCCAAGACAGATTCCTAATCCTTAAAAATCTTAACACTGTACTTCCTCCCAGGCACACCATTTTTTCCTTTGCCAATTATACAGCTCCAGCTTACTTCTGGCTGACTTTGTGGTCATTGTGACATTCCAAATGGCAATAGGAACTAGATGGTTGCAGACATTGGTTCACATCCCAGAAGAAAAGTATGGGCTACAAATAAAAATGTGAGAATCTTTAGCCAAGCAGACAGAAATATAAAGTATGGGTATGAATGTAATCACCTAGGGAGAGAGAACAGCTAGAGAAGAGGGTCAAGAACAAAACACTGAGGGGGCTCCCTGAGGACTAGGGGTTAAGACTCAGTGATATCACCACAGCCTGAGCTTGATCCCCAGCCATGGAACTAATCCACATAGCCGATGGTCCTGTCTCTACTGTTGCTCCCCTCAACAGTGTATTTCAGTTAACCAACCTGTTCTGCTCCCTTCTCTTTCTCTAGTGAATCCTCTCACTTCCCTGCATCCTGGGCCTTACATCCCAGTTCTTCTATGCATAAATAAACACATAAAAAAAAAAAAAACAACCATACTGAGAAAACACCTGATTGTTGAAGACAGCAGGAAAGCTGAGAAGACAGATGCATATAACAGAACAGGTAAGCAAAACATGGTGACTGAATACCCAGAGGAATGGTGTTTCAAGGGAGAGGGAGATCAAGTATCAAATGCCTGAGAGAGAGAGGTAAAATGAAAATTATTCACTGGCTTCAGCAATCAAAGACCAGTTTTGAGAATGTTAACCTGGCAGAAAGGTAGGGCAAGAGATAAAGCCAGAAAGAAGACAGAGCAAAGTGATATAATATATATATATATATATATATATATATATATATATCTCAACTGTGACTCAAATTTAAATCCACAAGTATTTGTTGACCACTTGAAGAACACAAAGCAAGGAACAGAGAACTGAGAAATATTTAGGAAACAATCTTTCCTTTCAAGGTGCTTAGTTTAACAGGGGAGAGAGAGGTATTGGATAATTATACATATGGACAATGCAATAGTCAATGAATTAGATTTAGTGGTCGCATACAGATAGGAGTAGAGTTTTTATTTGGAAGGAAATCAGAGAAGACAGTAGAAATGACATTTGAACTGAATTATGAATTCATAAGTATCTGCTAGGATGATTATGAAAAAGGCATCTCAGAAAGAGAAAAGTCTAGTGTTTCTGAATGAGGTAATTTTCCTTTAAAGAGCCTGGGTTCCAGGATCACATGTCCTGCCTCCAACATCACAAGTCTTGTGACTTAGGTTAATTATGCCTTCTCAAAACCCTGAATTCTTCATCTGTAAAATGAAGGAAGCTAATTCCAATCTCCAAGGACTTTAAGGAGGCTTAAAAGCTGTGAAGCACTGACTTCAGCAGCTAGTACAGAACAAATAGTCAATAATGGCCAACTCTTGTTATTACTATAGGATGTAAAATGCAAAAAGGGTGTGCCGGAGTTCTGAAGCTCAAGAAGGTAATCAGCAACCAGATCAGGACAGATTTGTCAGAACAGTAAGGCTTGTTCCCAGCGTTAATTAAAACAAGCCAGCACAATTATTAGAGAATAAACTGAAGTCAAGCTTGATGTTACTAAAAAAAAGTCTTCAGGAAGCATCTTAATTATAATCTCCTGTTGATGAAGCCTAAGGCAACAGGTATATACAAGTATCTCACAGGCCACTAATTAGGAGGCTGACATTGTTATACTTTAATTATGCAATTTGCAAATAGTTTTATATTGCAATGTCTTGTAATACAATTTCCATTAAGAAATTGCTAAACTTTAGTTTCCCAGCAATTTTTCTTCATGTAATTCAGTAAGTTTTAAACGAACGTGTAGTGTGATAAAACTGATTTTAGTAGGAAAGCTATTTTACCTTTACTGTGGAAACAAAACACAACAGAATTAACAGATCACTTAGGGTAGGTGACCTTGAAAGGACAAAAGAAACAGATCTAAGGAAATTTGCATGGGAACTATAACCTCCATCCTTTTGTCAGCTTGCCTGGATAATGGGTTTTCTAGTCCAGAAAAAGTCAACACTTTTCATTTTAGCCTTTTTTACCGTGAGGAAACTTTTTCCTGTTCTCTTTGGAAAAGTTCAACTTCTCATTGGCGTGAACAATTCCTCCGTGGAAATAATTTTTTGGCTTGAAAAATTATTCTGGTTCTTTATTGCCTGAAGCACTTAATTTAAACCGAGTATTTTTCAAGTTAAAAACATCCTGATGGCTTCATCTGGGGATTTTCCAATCCTGATGAATCCAGGGGTATAATCTTTCAACCGGAATTGTTAATTCATTCTGGGCACTTGATACGTCAGACACGGTTTTTGACATTTGGAATGCAGTCAGTGGCGTAAGTTACTAACGTTCGGGCACGTGCCTCAGTTTCCCTAAACTCTCTCTGATGGATTGAGTCCATAGATTATACCTCATTTATATCACACACACACATACACACACACACACATATATATATACATATATGTATATATAATTTGCTTGGGTGGATTCTTCAAGACGTTTCAAGATGAAGTTCATCTGGCCCATTTCTTGCACTTGACTGATTTCTTAAAGGTGCTCCGGAAATCCTGACAGCACTGTGGGTCTTTTCTTCGGGCCTGCAGAGCCTTAATAAGTAAACAGAACGGTCCTAAGAGTTTGGGGCACACTCACTCATGCAGTGGCTTTGAATTTCTGGGCTCCTCGCCGGAAAAAAACCTGCACAATGTCAGCAACTCAAAGAGCATACGTGTACAGGGCAGCATTTAAAAAGTTACAGCAGAATACTCGACTGAGCGCTCCTTGAAATCCTACATGGCGAGCAAAGAACAGCACCCCTGCCGGGTAGAAACCAATTAATGGGATTTTACGAAGCATTAGTGGGCCCTTAAAAAAACAGCTTGAACTCACTCCTCTCTACAGCCTCGGCTGCTACTTCTGTCACAGCCCTCGGAAAGCCCACAGGCTGCCGGGAAGGCATCCGCCAGCGGACAAACCCCCGCTGTGCCTCGGGAGCACCGAGCCAGCCCACTAGCGAGCGAGGCGGCAAGAGAGGGGCAGAAACCTCAGAAACCTCTTGGTGGATGATGCACGGTTCGACCCGCTGTCCTGTCCTGCGACTTCCCAGAAGGCAGCCCCGCCCCCTTCACCTTTTCCCGGCGAATTTAATCTCTCCCCGACCAGAGGGCCGAGCGCCGAATGATCGATGCTTCCTCCACGCCCGAGAGCCGCCATCTTGGGGGGCGGAGACAGCCCTGTGAGGGCCGCCGAAACTCTACGAGATGTTAGCTGACTTGGGCTTTTCTGGTCAGCGCTGTAGGACAGAGGCCGAAGGAACCACCGGGGTCGTTCCTCCGGCTGCCTCTCCGGAATGAGGCCTCAGCGCCCCAGCGGGACGGCACACCTTCCCCCCAGAGCGTGAGTGGCGAATTCAGCGCGGCCGCGGCTCCCGCGCGCGCGGGCTCGGCTGTCAGTTAGCTCGCGCGTGCCCGCCGGCGCGCACCACTCCCGCGCGCGCCCCTCCCCCGCTCCGCTCGGCGCCGGGCGGCGGGCGCAGACGCTCTTGTTTGTTTCTGCAGGAGTCGGAGGAGAGACGGGAGCCGAGACCATGCCAGGGAAGCTGAAGGTGAAAATCGTGGCCGGGCGCCATTTGCCAGTGATGGACCGGGCTAGTGACCTGACTGATGCCTTCGTGGAGGTTGGTGCCAGGTGCTGCCCCCGCCCCCCGCACCCACGAGGGGCGCGCAGCGGGGTGAAGGATTCTCCCCACCTGGCCCCCGCTCCTCTGCGCGTTGCTAGGTCGGCCGCCTTCCAGTGCGCGGCGCTCCCTGGAGGGTGCACGCCCGACTGTTGGTGGAGGGATGGGCAGTGCGCTCGCGGGCGGCCCGGCGCCTCCCCCCCACTGCGGTGACCCTGCTGTCAGGGCTCCGAGCGGGCCACCTGCCAGCGAGGACATCCCCAGGCGTGGCACACGCGCGCACACTCCCTCCCTTGGGGCCGCGCACCTCTTCATCCCAGAGTGATGGAGAGGATGTTTAAGAATGTAGACGCAGGCAGTCCGTTATGGGCACCGGGAGATCTACCCCGCCAGGACCTCCACTCTGTAGCATCACGTTTTCTGAATCATCAGTGTAAGTTCCAAAACACAGCGGTAACACTTTCTGTGCCTGTATGGACTGGTGAGCCGGTCGAGCCGGTGCGTGGTAATTGAATGTCTTGAGGTAGGAAGCCAATTAAATGCCTTGGATTTAAAGGGCGAAATTGCTTCTTGGATCTAATGATTAGTTTATAACTCATGCAAATTAGCACAGGCCTAGGGCCCGGAAAGTAATAACCCAGAGCTGAAAGGAGTCAAGTGAAAAAACTAATGAAAATTGACATGATGATGAGCCAGAGCACTAACTAGAACTAGAACGCAGGCATTTCATGCTTAGAGGTGATAGATATACGAGAATATACAGTGTGATCTCATCTCAGTATAAAATATCTTTGATACCCCCTAAAGGTTGTCTCACCTAATGACTGCAGTCCTCCTCCCCGCACCCCATTGGCTTCTCAATCTCAACTTCATTTTCATTTGAGAAAGAGTCCCTAAGTCTTTTCTTGGGCTAGCTACTAGAACATGGGAGTATAGAGATTACCAAAGCAAATAGATTTTGCTTTCAAGCACTTACAAAATGATGCACACAGTTTAGGTTAAAAGCACATAGTTAATGTGTATTGAGCCGTATTATTATAGTTTTCTGCTAAGTACTTTTCAATTCTTAAGCCTCAGGATAGTCTTGCTTTTTTTTTTTTAAGTCTATATTACAGATGAGGTAACTGGTGGCTCATGGCTGTACATAATTTGTTTACAGTTACTCAACTTAGTAAATCTCTATTAACTGGTGGTCTCTTTTCTGCACTGCTCTGCTATTTACTAACTCTCCTGATGCAATAGTGAGTGTTATTTTAGAAATGAATTCTGACTTCTGAAGGTTTAGGAAGTCTTCCCAAGAAGTGGCAATTAAGGCAGGTCTTGAAGAATAACCAGGATTTTCTTTGTCAGAGGGAACATCAGGAGCAGAGAATGGGGACTTGGTGTGATCAAGGAGCCATCTGAGTTTGAGTTGTGCTGGGAGTGTAAGTTGTTACATGTGTAGTGCAGATTGTGGGAAGTAGAAGCTGGAGGTAGGTTGAAGCCAGACCCTGTTATCTATATGAAAGTTTCTCTTTATCCTGTGAGCAGCAGGGAGGTTTAGCCAGGGAGCTTTTTAAGCAGAAATGAAATAAAATCATGTTTATATTTAATTCTTTATAGCATGGTTTCAGTGGTGAAGGACTGGGCAGTGATAGATCAGGCAGGCAGAGCAATTAGGAGGTGGCTAGTTTGTGCATTTGAACAATGGCCCTTGGGTTAGAGGAGGTTAGAGGAGGAAGGTTTGAGGAATGTTTCTTATATAATATTGTTGGGTCCTGGTGACCAGTGGTTTTGCTTGTGAGGGAAGAGTCACATTCAAGGGTGACTCATTGTAACTTTTGACAGGCAGTCACTGAGTGTTCATTATTAGCCATGCCACTGGTCTAGCGGATGACTATGGTGGTGAACAAAATAAGATTGGTTTTTACTTTTATAGAGCTTTCATTTTGATGGGAGAGATAAACATTAAAAATATGATCACAAATGTGATGTATGCCGTGAAAGAACAATAGAAAGATACTAAAAGGGAATCAGTGGGTGGAGGAGTCAGGAGGATTCTGAGCAAGTGTCAATCAAGTGAAGACATGCTGGATGAGAGGGAGCCTGGTCTGGGGTATTTGATTGTGTGTAGAGGGAACAAGAGTGGCTGGAAGAGGAGCTGTTTTTATAAGAGGGATTATCCAAAGGAAATTTGCTCTTTTAGGGAGGGAAGGAAGATGGCTTGGCTGGCATGTGGTGAGTGAAGACCAGAATACTTTAAGATGAAGCTGAGAGGTGTTCAGGGAGCTGTCCTTAGATGCAATGAAGGCCCATCTAAGATTCATAAACACAGTCTTCCTCTGTGGGGAGAGGTCATGATCACATGATTTCATGGGGCAGTACCTGAGAGCCATGGTCAGGAGTTCAGATTGTATTTTAAATTCAGCAGGAAACAAAAAAAAAATTAAGATAAACATTTTTGTTCTGTTTAGAGAATGGACTGAAGGGGAAAGATGTGAAGCAAACAGCTAGGTGGGACATTCTATTAAAGTTCAAAAACGATTTAGTAAGGGCCAAGGTGATAGTTTAGGTGATGAGGAGAAATTGGTGATTTCAGATGTACTTGAAGGTAGACTCTAGAAGATTTCTTGGTAGATTGGAGTAGGGACCAGGAAATGGGAGACTGAAAGATTCCTTAATTTCCTGAAATTCCCATGGAGTTGATAGAAATTCATTAATTAGATGGAAAATCATATTTGGGCATGTTAGGTTGGAAATGTCCTTAGAACCTTTAAGTGGGATTGTCAAGGAGGAAGTTGGATTTATGATTGTGATGTTCAGAAGAGAGGCTGAGTTAAAATAAACTCATATAGCTCAGTGTTCTCAGCTCTGAGATGTAGTATCTCCTTCATATAAGAGTTACTGCTTTCCTGGCATGATACTCAGAGATAATATAACCTGTCTAGCCTCACAATTACCAAAAAATCTCAGTATAATTCTCCTAAGGGCAGGACGACAAAAATGAAATTGTTCTTAAATATTTATTTCAATATGGAAGTACTTGTTCATGACCCTAGTAGAAGATTTGAAGTAATCAGATTGAGTTCATGCCTATTATTAAGTTTCTGTTTACATCAAACCCTAGTATAGTATGCTGGGGACATAGCAATGAATAAAACAAAAATTGCTTTAGTTACAGAACTTACGTTTTGTGAAAAGAGGAAGTTCATAAAGAAGATAAGGATGAAGTATGCTAGATGATAAGTACCACTTGTGGAGAAAATAAGGAAGGATGCAGAATTTGTAGTGCCTCCTTTGTGTTTATCACATAAACATGACTTCACCTCCTACAGATTGTGGTTTGGCATCTCAGATAGGCCTTCCTTGCTTTTGGTTGTGTCATTTTTCCAAGTTAGTCATCTCTTGGGGAAAGGGCTGTTTCTTAATTTATATGTTGCTTTTATTTCTTGAAATCCTATCACTTTTATCTGTAAACTGAATTAACTTCTATGTAACGCATGTAATAATCTAGTGGGACATTGGAAAGTCATGACATAAGTATGTATTCCTTGCTGGGGGCTCTCTCTTGTACTGCAAGACGCCTTTGTATTTCAAAGCATCTTTGGCCCTTGCAATCTAAATACTACTACCATATTCCACCCATCCTTACCTCCTGAAATTTCTGAAAGCTCCAATATGAGTTGGTTCAGTCTCATTTGCAAACCTCTGACTTAGAAGGGGAAGAACGATGGATCCTTGAAAAACTCAGCACTAAGGAATCTGTTCGAGAAGGCATACTAGGGTAAGGGAACTGAGATTGTTAGCCAGTGAATGGGGAGAAAAATCAGGAAAGTAATGCGTTGGAAAGCAGAGGTTTCTAGAAAGAGAAAGCCCTCATCTGTCAAGTGGCACTGAGAGGTTCAATAAAAAGATAGAGAAATACATGGATTGGACAACTTGGAGGTTGTTAGTGATCCTGACAAGAGATGTGATAAGGAGGGAAGCCCATTCTGTTGTGAAATGAAGTAGTGAAAGTGCACGAGAGGTGAAGCAGGAATGACATCTTTGAAGAAATATGGCTAGCATGAGGAGAGGAGAAATAGTGTGGTATTTGGGAAGAATGGAGCTATTACTACTTAGAAAAATAACTTAGAAGATACCAGAACCTATTTGTGTGTTAATAGGAATAATCCAGCAGAAAGGGAAAGATTAATGCAGGAAAAGGGGGATAATAAGGGATTAGAGTCTAATAAAGGGCCCAGTTACGTGATGTAGGCTGTCACTACTGTATAAGCTCTAGGAGAGAGATAATGAATGCTGGGCTCGTTCTGGTAAATCTTAGTGTTGGGCTTGAAGGGTAGTAAAATTTCCATAGGCAGAAAGGAAAAAGGAGCATTTTTCAGCTGAAATAGGACAAACTTGGTAAAAAGGAAAAAGAGGAATAGAGTTCTGCATGCCTCCTGTAACGGCTGTTTGAATCTTCCACATCAGCTTGTTCTCACCGAGCCTATTCTGAGCCTGTGCCTGCTTCTGCCATCAGTTGGCTGATATATTTTACCAAGAGGTCATTGTGCTTTTTTAAATCTGTTGATACTAAGTCTATTTTTTAGAGTAATTGATTTAAATCCTATCTACATTGTTGAAAATTATGTTTGTACTATGTAGAAAACTATGTTTACACATAGTTTGAAAATTATGTTGATAATAATTTTTAAAGAATTATATATTAATTACAAAGATTTACTCTTAATTAGATGGAGAAAAGATTGGATGAATCTAGGATGCTATGTTCACATTTTTTGCAACTATTTTATATCTACCGCCCAATAAACCCAAAGTGGAAATCATAGAATAATATGTAGTGGGTGTGGTTTATGCAGGAAAAAGAACACAAACAACTGCAGAAGTCTATATAATGGACTCTTACTCAAAGGAGAGACTTAAGACTTACATTAAGGAATGAGCTTGTATGTTTTATCTTAAACTGTTTACCATTTGTATTTTTTTAAGATTTTTTTTAATTATGCATATAAGAACTGGGGTGTAGGCCAAAAGTGGGGGTGGTGAAAGGACTGACCAGAAACAGAGTGGATTGCAGAATATGAGATCTACCGAAAAACACTGCTTCAGTAGCTGGTGACAGTTTGTTAGCATTGAGACTTTAACCCTGCACCACCAGGGAGGCCCCATTTGTATTATTTTTAATAATTCTGTGATTTATCTAAATTAGTTGGTTAACTGATCCTGACTTCATTGGGTGAAGGAATTTCTAGTAAGTGATCTGAGGACTTTAGGAATATCAAGAAGTATCTAAAAGTGACTTCTCTCTCTTTTTTTTAATTGAGGTAATGTTGGTGATTCACACCTATTCAGATACGTGTTTTTATCTCACACCCATCAACTAAACACCCATAATCCTCTATGATAAAGATGACAATTTTCATAGGAATTGTTAGGAAGAATGAGGTGGAGTTCTGTAAAAGGGACATGTTCATGGAAATACTTCCCACTATTAATTTGCAGGTTACAAACTACAAACTGGGGTAAACTGCATTATCGTTCTTTGTGGGAGCAGGGAAAGGAAAAGAAATTAATACTTAATGAGTATTTTTTATATGGCAAATATTTTGCTAGGTCTCTACATGCATTATCCCATGTACTACGGAGGAAGCAGCCTTTAAATAACAGGTTAAATAACTTTCTCAAGGTAATTTAACTAATGAGTGGGGAAGAGAATGCTTTTACTTTATAGGGAATCTCATTAAAATCCCTGATGTTCTTTAACAAAGTTGTAAGGCATTCATTTAATTGCTGAGCAATAAAATCTCCTTGGAATTAAATAAGACCAAATGAACTGTGATTCTTTAGTAGAAGGGAATCATCACAGTGTTGGCAAAATACACTGTACCCTTTTTCTAATCTTGTTTTTGGTCTATGTCTTTGTTTATTGTACTTTAGCTGACCTTATGTATCTAGAGTGGACAGCTGACCAAAAAAGAAATGAAAAGCATAGGAGAGAGCACTGTAGTATAGTGGGACACAGCTGAAGAGGAGTCTGAACTCCTGACTTAAAAAGATAATGTCATTTTTAGCAGTTGCAACAAAACCCTTCATTTCATTTGACTTTTGAATGGTTTCATAGATGCTAACAACATTTTGCTTTCATATTATTCAATTTATCGGCAAACTAAATAATATCTCCTTCACTGTTGAGATGTAATAAAATTAAATTATTAACTGAATAGTAATATCTGTTCTTTCCAGGTTTGTTTTCCCTTATTAAGTTTCATTTTGTAAGTGATTATTAAAATTAAAAAAAGAGACTCAAGTGTAATACAAGAACATACATGAAACAGTTCCTATTCCAAAGGATTTGTATGACTCAGAAGGAATACTTGAAAGCCTCTTTTCTCACCATGCTGAAGTGTATTCCCCACACCCCATCAGTCCCCGGCCAGATATAATTGCTGCATTCTTTGGCTTGTGTTCATATATTCCTCAATACCCTTCTTAAAAAACAAACACAGAGACTTTTTACATTTCATATTTTAAAAACAAATATGTATCACAATCCCTTGATTTTTATAATATTCCACTACTTGGTTTTATTTTCAGTTATTTGTATATTGACATTTTCCATGCCAGTCCCTATCATCCACTCCATTTTTTAGTAGGGATGCCTTTTATTTACTAAGTAAACAACTGTCCTGTTGGATAGCTGTTTAGACTTTCGTGTAGTTTTGGGGGAGGGGCCTTATGTACAAGTACTTTTTTATAATAAATGTCTGAAAGTGGATCTAGAGTTCTATAAGTTGAGTCAAAATAGTTATTGCCATCTGAATTTAACTTTAGCTTTTGGATTTAAAATAATGCATTTAAAAATAAGTAATATCTGTACATGGGTTCAAAAATCAAAAGGTTTCATGAAATGAATCAGCCTTACTCTTACCTCCTTTCTTTCTAGTAAGACATTCTTAACATTTCTTGTATATCCTTCTAGAAATGATCTATGCATATAAAGGCATATATTATATGACTAATAACATTTTGCCATTTTTTTCTCCCCAAAGAATACCATAGTCACTATTGTGCAGTAGAAAAACACATCTTTGACATTGTTCTGTACCACTGCTTCATTCATTTATTTTGAATTGCAACATGTGGCGTTACTATGCTCACTTAACCAGTTCCAAATCATTGGGTATCTAGGTTGTTTCCAATTTTGCGCTTTCTTCTGTAATGTTGCTTATATATGCCATTGCATATCTCTGTATGAACTTCCAAGGCCTAGGCATCTCGATGTTCATAGAAGGCTGCACTCCATAGAGATCATTCTGCTCCATACTCCTGCCAACAAATTGGGAAGATGCATTACCAACACTGTCTTCAGACTTCATCTTTGCCAACTTATTAAAAATGTTTATTTTACATTTATTTTAGTATGAATGAAATTAGATTTCATTACTAGATTTACTAGATTTAAAAGACAGCTATATTTCCATTTCTTCACATTGTCTATTTGTGTTCTTTGCCTATGGGATGCTGTTCTTTTCACTAGATATTGAATAAAATAGCTTTGAGTGGCATATTTGGCAAATACATGTTTATTTTTGACTTTATCATTCATTTTATTATTTTCATGTAATTTTTTAAACCATTTTTATTGTCTAACCAAACTTCCTAGGAATAGTGGTACCATGTCTTATAATTCAAGGTGAATAGTAAAATAACCAGAAAAATATTAAAATAGTTTTAGTTTGGGATATTTTTATTCTTCAAAAAGTTCCCACACTGGTTGAATAATAATATTAGCAAGTCTTATAATAACAAAAGCAGGGCTGTAGGTCAAAAAGGGAAGGTGATTCAGTATTTATCATGATTGTGTCTACAGTGTATTGAGCTTGGAGCTGGGATCAGCAGAAGGGGGTAACTTTTAGTGATTTTTTTTTTTGAGATTAGAAAAGATATTTAATAGTGATAACTGATAGAATTAGGAAGGACTTGAAGATATCAAAATGAGAAAAGGTGAGGCAACCTAGAAAGTACCTGCCTGTTTTTCTCAAGTCTAGTCTGAGGTTTCATAATTTCCATTCCTTGTTGAAAGTAAGTCCCAGAGATTTAGCTTGTTTGTGCCTCATTCATTTCCTTCTCCATATTTTTTGGATCCATGTAACTTAATTGCCTGCCAAAATTGGCTATGAAGTAAGATAGTCTCCTATTCAAGCCTTTTCATGGTCCTTGAAGCTAGAAGCTTAAAGCTTTTAGTTGTAATAGTTTATTACTGGTTACTATGTATGTGCAGATAGGGATTAAAAAATAACCTGTAGGGAGAAGTTATAAATATAAGGCTTTTACTACTAAATAATAGCCCATTCTCATAATAACGGGCTATAGTTCTGGACTCTTGCTGAGATGGTAGGAGGAGAATTGAATCAGTTGGCTTTTTTATTTACCTTGTGATTTTGCTAGCTTCTTCCCTCAAGACTGTTGTGTGGGGTCATACTTAGTGAAGGCCATCCTGAGTCCTTCCTCTGTACCTACATAATAATGGTCTATATTTCTAACTTCCTTCAGGAGCTGATCAGGCAGAGCAGGGGCAATTGCTTGTTCCAGGTTTGGTCTTTGACCGATCTGGATCCATTCATGTTTTTTCTCTTTTGCCTCAGGGGATAGTTGCCTATTACTCCGCCTCCCCCCATAATTATCCTCCCATTTCTTGGTTGAAATTAAAATTTATTTACCCCATTTTTTTTGATATTTGTATTCAAATAATTTATTTGTTTCTAGGTGAAATTTGGTAATACTACCTTTAAAACAGATGTGTACCTCAAGTCCCTCAACCCTCAGTGGAACTCAGAATGGTTTAAATTTGAGGTAAGTTTTTAAATGTTAACATTTGTGGTTTTTTTTTTTTTGAATAGTCTTTTCCTTCCAGAAGGAGTAGTTTACTTATTACCATAAAAATACCCCTTAAATAGGAATATTGCTTAAATAGGAATATTGAGTTTTAAGAAAAGTAGATTACAATTAAGAAAATAGAGTAAATGAATTTGGAAACATAAAAAAATAGAATCCTTCAAAAATAGAATCATTACTTATAGTAATTTCCTCTGGATTTTGGGATATACCAAAAATCATATTTATGTGATATAATGTAAGAATGATGTAAAGGTTAAAAAACTTTAATTGTGGTAAAAAGAATGTTACAGATTTTTTTTTTAAAGAGTTATTTATGCATACAGAATTAGGGTACAGGACAGAGGTGCAGGGGCACTGAGAGGCTTCATTAGAGACAGAGTGAGTAGCATAACAGTCAGATCAACGAAGTACATTGCTGAGGGGAGCAGCTGGTGAGACAGGCAAGGTCTGCTGCACCATGTGGGTAACTTGCAGGGCGGAGATTGAATTCCCACTGAGGTTGTTGAGACTCGCTTGCAGTGCTGCATCCCAACCAGTTGTGCTACCTGGGAGGGCCAGATATTGCTGTATTTTAACCATTAGTAGGTATATAGTTAAGAAACATTCATTATTCACAAAGTTGGGTAACCATAACCACTACTTCCAAAACTTTTCCATCAGTCTCAACAGTAACTGTATTCATTCAATCTCCTATTTTCTGTCCAGCCACTGATCTGTTATTCATCTCTTTGCATTTACCTGTGTAAGATACATCATGCAAGTGGAATCACTCAGTGTCTGTCTTGCTGTTTCTGGCTTCTCCCACTGAGCATCATGTTTTCAAGTTTCATCCATGTTGTAGCATTTATCAGACTTTATGCCTTTTATTCCTGAATAATAATACACTGTTATCTTTATGACACATTTTGTCGTCCACTTATCTATTTGCTCATGAGCTCTTAGGTTGTTTCTACCTTTTGGTTATGAATAGTGCTTCACTGAACATTTATGTACACTATCTACTTAAATCCTTGTCTTTGGTTTGTTTTATTTCCCCAAAAGTGAAGTCACTACGTCATATGTTAAGTTCTCTTTTAGTTTTTTGAGGAATTATTACATTGTGTTTCATCATTGCTGTCCCTTTTTATATACTCTCACCAGTATGGATGAGGATTTCAGTTTTTCTTCATTTTTCTGCATTATTTAACTTAAAAAAAAAAGATTGTAGTCATCCTACTAGGTCTGAAGTGATGCATATATCATAATTTTAATATGCATTTTTTGGTGATTGGAGTGGCATTGCTTCTTATGACTGAGGACCCTTCCTTGTCCTTTGAACTCTCTCCTTCTAGTTTAACCTCCAATGGTTAATACTTAGAGACAGTACTATAGGGATAGACATCACAGGACTTGGTGATGAACTTAAAGAATGTATATGTGCAGTTGTATCTTAACCGGTTTTGATTTGTGTTTCTCTAATGAGTAATAGTGTTGAGAATCTTTTCATGTACTTATTGGATATATGTATATCTTTTCTTGAAAATTGTCTGTTCAAGGCCTTCGCCCATTTTTAAGTTTAATTGTTTATTTTTTTGTTACTGAGTTGTAAAATTTCTTTTTATATTCTGAATAGTAAACTTTTGTTGGGTATATATTTAGCAAATACTTTTTTTCACTCTTTTAATAGTTCCATTTATGTACCATACTTTAAAACTTGCTAAAGTTTAATTTATGTGTTTTTCTTTTGTTACAAATGGTTTTGTTGTCAATCAGAGAATCCATTGCCAAAGCTGACATGATAACAGTTTATCCCTATGTCTCCTTCTTAAAGTTTTATGGTTTGCTCTTATAGGTAGGCTTACTGATTCATTTTGCATTAATTTTCATAGTACTATGAGGTTAAGGCTTTAACTTTTTTCTTTTACATATGGATATCTTTTGGTTCATACCATTTATTGAAGGGACTATTCTTTCCCTATTGAATGGTCTTGGCATTCTTGTCAAAAGTTGGCAGCATATGATAACAACAACAAAAAAGACAACACAAAACAAAACAAAAAAACCCAGACAACTATAAAACAGAGACATTCTGCAGGGGTGGGGGAAGGAAAAGGGATCAAAACAAGGGTAGGAAGAGTACAGGGACCATGGCAATGGTGAATTAGTGGTGGGAATTTCACAGGGACTACACCTGGGAAAAGAAATCAAACACTAAAAACGAAGTCAATGGGGGGCCCTCACTGGTGGCGCAGCGGGTTAAAGCACTGCACTGAGAAGCTTAAGCAACTTCTGCATGAGTTCGATCCCCACCTGCCCTGGAGGAGATCCACATGGTGACACAGACCTCTCCTGGCCCGCCCGCTGCTCCCCTCAGCAGTATACTTCATCAGTCGGCCTGTTCTGCTCCCCACTCTGTCTCTGGTGAATCTTCTCACTCTCCGCATCTCTGGCCTGTACCCCAGTTCTGTACGAATAAATAAATCTTTAAAAAAAAATAATTAAAAAAAAAGTCAATGGATAGAGGAATGGTTTGATTTCTGGATTCTTAAGTTCTGTTCCATTAATCTATATTTGTGGGTTTTATGACATTACCATACTTTTTATATTATACCTTTATAGTAAGTTTTGAAATCAGGAAATGAGAATTCTCTAACATCATTTTTCTTTTGTGTTGAGTTGCTTTTTTTTTTGCTTGTGACATTTTCATTCCATCTTTTCTTTTGTATAAATGTATGGATTTTCTTTTAGTTGTTTCCAAAATATTGTTGTGTATTTTAAAAGACCCACTGTCATTCATGCATTAAATCTGTGTCATTTAAACTGCATCAGTAAGGTAAAAATATGGAACATGAGTCAGAAAAAGTAGAATAATTTGTTTAAATTATTTCAGGTGGAATTAGAATTATAAACTACATCTTCATTAGCCTAGCAAAATACTTAAATACTTGTATAATTTTGCTTTATGGTGTTTTCATTTTTATGTAGTCTAAAAATGTGAATCCTCTCACTGCCCCTGCATCTCTGGCCTGTACCTAATTCTGCATGCATAAATAAATAAATCTTAAAAAAAAATGCTTGAAAACAGCAGTCTTGTTCAACATTGTTATTGGAAATGTAGGAGGGAGATGAACTTTATATGTTAGTAATTTTCATGATAGGACATTAATTTTAAGAAAATGGCTATTTTTTTTATAATATGATAATTTACTTTTACATCATTTTGTACATTTTTTTTCATTTCAATTGTAATCTCCGTGAAAATGGCTATTTCTTAATGGAAATGGATGGATGGTACATTACTAGTAATTCTTGAAATGACAAAATACTCAATTTGTTCAGATAATTATAAAAACAATATATTTGTCCTTTTTTGAAAAAAATTATAGATATTGTAGTAGTAGTAGTGTTAGAGAGAATGGATTGGATGTCATGATTCAGGATGGCTAAGAATTCAAGATGATTGTTTTAATGTTTCATTATGGAAATTTTCAAGCATGTACATTATAGATTAATATGTTGAATTACTTGGCCTTCACTTAACTTTACCTGTAGCCAAAGAGGCCTACATTCTGCCATCCTTGTTTCTTTAGGAGCCTGATCTGAGAGTACATGCAAAGATTATTTCCTTATGAAAGACACAGGTGTCACAACTTTGACAGCTGGTCCCTAGGTACCACACCGTCCCCCAGTTTGCTGGTAGAGCTCACCAAATACAGTGGTTCTGTTCAAGTGAATACAATGCTACAAAGGGTAGTAAGATTAGAACAGAATACAAAACAAAAAATTTTATTTCCTGCACTCAAAACAGAAATTTTTATTTCCTATAGTTAAAATAACATACCTTTGGGCCCTCCCTGGTGGCACAGCTGGTTAAAGCACAGCACTAAGAGCTAAAGCCACTTCAGCAAGAGTTCGAACCCCGCCCACCCCGGAGATGACCACATGGCGGGGCAGATGTCTCCTGACCGCCCGCTGCTCCCCTCAGCAGTGTACTTCCTGGATCTGACAGTTCTGCTCCCCACTCTGGTGAATCCTCTCACCTGCACCTCTGGCCTGTACCCCAACTCAGTATGCATAAAAAAACAAAAACAACAAAACAAACATACCTTCAACTCCCATTTTTTAGTGGGGGGAGGATGCCGAGATATTTTAAGGCAATTTCTAGATACCGTGTTTAATTTCATTCATAAATTTTTTTTTTAAAGATTTATTTATTTATGCATACAGAACTGGGGTACAGGCCAGAGGCTCAGGGGCGGCGAGAGGCTTCACCAGAGACAGAGTGGGGAGCAGAACAGGCAGATCAATGAAGTACACTGCTGAGGGGAGCAGCGGGCGGGTCAGGAGAGGTCTGCCGCACCATGTGGTCACCTCCGGGGCAGGCGGGAATCAAACTCATGCAGAAATGGCTTTAGCTTCTCAGTGCTGTGCTTTAACCCGCTGCGCCACCAGGGAGGGCCATAATAAATTTTTAATTATATCTCTGTTATAGGGAAGGGCCCTTAAAAACAAATCATCTTTTTATATTATATCAATGATAACAACAATAACTCATGTATTTTGATTTTTTTTTTTTAAAGATTTATTTATTAGTACAGAACTGGGGTACAGGTCAGAGATGCGGAGGGTGAGAGGATTCACCAGAGACAGAGTGGGGTGCAGAACAGGCAGATCCACGAAGTACACTGCTGAGGGGAGCAGCGGGCGGGCCAGGAGAGGTCTGCCACGCCATGTGGTCACCTCCGGGGCAGGCGGGGATCGAACTCATGCGGCAGCGGCTTTAGATTCTCAGTGCTGTGCTTTAACCCGCTGCGCCACTAGGGAGGGCCTGTATTTTGATTTTTTAAAATAATCTTCAGCAGCTGGACTATTAGCCTAAGATCCACAAGAAATTAAATAGGTGATGGGGAAAGGTAGAATGTTTTGTAATTAAGTTTTAAAAATTTAACCCCATGTAGTGTTGTAAACCTCACATAGTGCTGTAAGATAAAAAATAAACTTAATAGTGATAAAAGGGTCACTAGGATTAAAAAAAATTAACGCAAGCATAACAATTATGGAGATATTATTGGTCAAAGCAGATATATATAAGGAAGATAAGGAGAACAGTTGAACACAAATTCAGTCTTAATTAACAGTATTGTATGTTCTAATGGCAGACATACATAGGCTGCATTCAAAATGTGTGCTGTTTTAACTACAGAAAATAAAACTCTCTTCTTTGTATTCTTTTCTCGTCTTACTATTGTCTATAACATTTTGTTCCGTTGAATTTGGTGAGAACTACTGGCAAATTGGAGGATGGTGTGGTAGCTAGAGAAGAGCTGCCAAAGTAGTGAATGTGTCTTTCATGAGGGAGTAATCTTTTTTTTGCATGTCCTCTCAGTTCAGGCTCCTATAAGAGAGCACTACATATTGAATGACTTAACCAATGGCACTGTATTCTCTGGGAAATACAGAAGGCTGGGAAATCTGAGCAGGGAATACCTACCTCCTTGGTTGGGTTCTGGCAAGGACCCTCTTTCTGGTCAGTGGATGACTTACCTTGCTATTTCCTTAAGTGATCTTATAAGGATACAAATTCCTAATGAAGACTGTATCTTCAATATGTAATTATAATATCCCCACCACCAAATACCATCATAATGGGGACTAAGGCTTCAGCAGCTTGAGGCAGACACAGACATTCAGTCCATTTCATCCACCAGGGAATTCTGCTCTTTGGCATAGTGCTAGGCATATGATAAGTACTTGATAAAGAGTAAATAAAAGTTGGAGAATGGCTAGACATTTATTTTGTGAACTTAGTTCATTAATGAACATAAATTCCTTTTTCTTACAAATAATGTTAGTCTTGCTTTCAGTTTTATTCTCTGCATTTGTCTTAGACATTATGGAGGCAGTGTACCCTTATATCTTACTCTTTGTAGACAATCGGTGACTCTATTGTGACATTCCTTAAGTTTTTTTGTTGGATGCCATAGAAGGAATTAAATGAACACAAGATAATGTGTAGGAAAGGAAGTAAAACCTTTTGGTGTGATCGTTCTACCTTTGTGCTCAGAGGTAAGCTGTATGTCTTCAGAAATTTAGCATTTTTTGTCAAAAAAGGAGTTAAAACATTCCTGTGTTATTTCTCTACCTTTCTGATAAGAAGTAATTTTAAGGTATACTTTTAGGTAGATGATGAAGACTTACAGGATGAACCGCTCCAGATCACAGTTCTTGATCATGATACTTACAGTGCAAACGATGCCATTGGCAAAGTGTACATCGACATCGACCCCTTACTCTACAGTGAAGCTGCCACGGTCATCTCAGGGTGGTTCCCAATTTATGACACCATACATGGTAAGGAGTATGTTCTATGAAAATAAATCACAGTGTCTTTTCACTTTTCCTTAAAGATTTTTGTGTTAAATAAAATTTGATATTTTATGTCTTTAAAACATGTCTTCTTTTTTATGGACATGAGATAGTAAAGTATTATTGGTCTGCTTGTTAATTTCCTGAACAGAGTTTGAAATAACGCTGGCTAAATTTATAAAATGTGAAGTAAATGCATTATTTAAAAATCATCTGATGGAGGTATTTTGTTCATAGAACATATTTTAGAGTAGACAACACTGATATTTTTCTTCTTAACAATTCTTTAAGGACTTTTTGTTCCCCAAAGCAGAGTTCTGACAGTGTGGTATGGGGACACCTAAAGATTCCCTGATAAACTTTATAGGTTTTGTTAAGTAAGGTGAGAACTGTCATCAGCACAATACTTGTACATCATTCACCATTTTATCCTCAGTTTCTTACCAGCGTACACCAGTGTTCAATGGAGTGCTGTTGAGGTTTTTTGATGTATGATGTTACACTAGAGGTAGAGCAGAGATGAGAATATTTCTTTAAGCTCAACACGTGAACTGGATATCTTCTATTATATTTAACTGGATTGTGATTGCTTAATAGTAATAATAGTATTAGATAAATGAAGTAGTAGGTGAATACCTTTTTTAATTCTCAATTTTAAGTTATAATATGATAAATAAGTAAAAAGTCTGATGTCTTCCATGATGCTTAAGATTGGAAATGGGTCCTCTACTCAGTAACTTTAAGAACTGAATAGATGCTGTCTCTTTAGATGGCAAATCGACCCTTAAAGAACCGGCCAGGTCTTGGCCTCTTTCTACTTATTTTACATATCTGACCTGGCAACTACACTATAGTACTTGACTATAAGAAAATAAAAGTATTTTCTTGCATGTTATACATTTATTGTGAGAATGTTTACATTTTATTTTTATTTACTAATATTTAAGATATCAAAACAAATTGGAATATTGGATTTGTGTAAATGAGTTAGAATTTATATAGATTATGAATTACACAGCAGAATAAAATGCATGTTTTTAGAATTGAGTGGAGTAAGGGAATGTACATAATATAAACTGCAAAATTCAGGTTGTAAAATATTGTCGAATGTCCCACATTTGTTTAGAAAATAGAATTACTTATTTGTGACGTAATTGAATAAATTCATACAATACGTAATAAAATAATTTTCTTTTGGTAGTTTCATTTCTGATTTGTAATCTTTTTCCTCCTTGTGCCTATATTTTCTACACTATATATGTATATCTTTGTAATCAGGAAATAAAATTGAGTCAGTTATTACTTACTAATAAAAAAATGCCCCTGGAGAGTTAATCTGGACTTGGATTATAAACTATAATTGTATGAATCAATTTTCCATACATATTATATTAAATATTGTTTATAATTAGTTTAATATGTTTATAGACCTTTGTTAGAAACTTAAATCTTTTAGTTCAATGAGTAAATAAATGAGTTGGTCACTCTTTCTGGAAAATCTTTCTTTATAAATGTGAATTGGACTTCAAGTTAAGACAGTCAAATCATTTTTGGTGTTTGGAGTTAAGGACGAGGTAATTTTTATTTATCATGGTATGTTCTTAAAAACCCTTACTCTTGAAAATTTTTTTACTTTATTTAACTTATATTGACTGAAAAAGAGAAAACTTCTTTTGTTTTAAATAATATTCTTTGTTAAGAGCATTTACTTTGGAATCTTAAGGTATGACTTTTAATCCTGGCTCTTTTACTTACTAGTTAGTGACACTGCAAATTATCAAATTTTAATTCTTCCACAAAATGAGGATGATAGATCTACAGCAATAACCTCACTGAGTTGGTATGAACACTATGAGGTGCTGCAGGTAAAGCATTTAGAACAATTTTCAGTGCTCAGTAAATGTCATCATCACTTCAAATATGATACCTGTTTAGTCAGTCATGATTGAAATAGTGGTAAAAACTAAAAGTATTCTTTCTTTATGCAATATGTTTTTCAGAAATTGAAATAAAAAAAATAGTGTGAAAATAATTAGGAAAGAAAGTTAGCATTGATTACTGTATTATTTAATAAACATTAATTGGCATTTACTTGATAGACTATTTAATTGTATTTTATTTTTAATGTAGAAGTTTGACTTTCCTTTTGAAATTATAGGTATCCGTGGGGAAATCAATGTAGTAGTCAAAGTAGACCTCTTCAATGATTTAAATCGATTTAGGCAGTCATCATGTGGAGTCAAATTCTTTTGCAGTAAGTAAATATATTTTATTATACATTTAGCAAGGAATTTAATAATTGTTAATGATGGGAAATCAAATTAATATTTCAGAAGGCTAATGGAAGATCTTTTATACTTTGGTTTTGATGTTAGAAAATTATTGAATAATCAGAAATAGTTACTGTAGTTCTGGAGACTGTTTATATGATCTACAAGTATTAATATATGATATAATTTTTGTTTGAAAACATGAAAAAATCTAGTAGAAGACAGGCTACTGGGTTACTTCTTGTCATCTTGTCTGAACCCCTGGGGTGAAAGTGAGTATGCTACCTTAGGAGGATGTTGCTACTACTGCTCCTCTTTCAGCCTTCAACCTCTGGAAGGATTAAACATTGCTGGTAACAGTCACTAAAAGCCAGTAGAAAGAGTAACAGGTGAACATTTTGGAGTTCTTCCCAGAATTTTGAAGAAGAGTCAATATATTAATGAAAGGACTTAATTTCATTTATTTAAATATTTTGCTTAGGGATACTAGATTTGAAAGTGGAGAATTGATTGCTAAAGCACTGCATAAGAATACAACTCTGAAATACGTGAAAATGACTAGAAAATAGATTGAAAATGAAGGTTGAACATTTTTACTGCAATGTTACAAATCAAGTCATCCTTGGAGAAATTAGATTTGTATGACTGTGGTGTAGGAATGCAAAGTGTGATGGCACTTACTTAAGTCCAAACTCAAAACAAAACAATTAAGGGAATAAACTTAAACCTATTCATTGTGTGGTAAGTAGGGAGAGACCACAGTTGATCTAGGTCACATGATGCAAAGAAATCAGTGCCTCTGAAACTATTCATGTGTAACATGATATAAAGCACTGTGGTTATAGAAGGTTCATTCATAGTTTTCAGAACAGAACCTTTTTTTTATTAATTTTTTTTTTTTTTTTTTTTTTTGCATAGAAGGGCTGGGGTATAGGCCAGACAGGCAGAGGGGTGAGAGGATTCACCAGAGACAAAGTAGGGATCAAAACATCAGATTTGGGCCCTCCCTGGTGGCGCAGCGGGTTAAAGCACTGCACTGAGAAGCTAAAGCCACTTCCGCATGAGTTCATTCCCGCCTACCCAGGAGGAGACCACATGGTGTGGCAGACCTCTCCTGACCCGCCCGCTGCTCCCCTCAGCAGTGTACTTCATCGGATCTGCCTGTTCTGTTCCCCACTCCGTCTCTGGTGAAGCCTCTCACCACCCCTGAGCCTCTGGCCTGTACCCCAGTTCTGTATGTACAAATAAATAAATCTTTAAAAAAAAAAAAAAAACATCAGATTTACTGAAATACACTGCTAAGGGGAGCAGTGGGCGAGACAGGAGAGGTCTGTTGCACCATATGTGTGTTAGCTCCCTGGCCAGGGATCAAACTTAAGCCATAGTGATGAAAGTTAGGCCACCAGGGAAGCCCCTAGCCTATGCTACATTGATGTCAGTTTGTTGTCCATACTCAGCAGCAGAATAGAGGGAGAAGGTAAAACTGTTGCACTGTCAAAATCATTGTCACAACAATTGGAAACAATTACCAGCCTCTAATATTTACTTCATGGGAACGAGCTTGATAAGGCAAAATGTGTGGCATATTTAGGTTTAATTTGAATAGGCCACCTAAAGCCAGGCTACCCTGCATATAGCATTTGTGGTAGGTGGACAACTGTATCTTGCAGAGTACTCTCCAGTGGCCTTGGAAAGCATTACTAAATACAGCCTTCTCGACTCTAAAATAAAACTAAAACTCTAAAATAATATTCATGTATTTTTCTTACTTCTTCCATAGATTAAGATTTGGCTGCCTTTTAAATTTTTCTTTCACAAGTTTGGGCAAGTTGTATGAAAGTCTGTAGAACTGTCAAAAAAAAATACACTGGTTTCTATTCTAGTATAAGACACTGTAATGTTGGAGTAACCACTGTACCAAGCACTGTGGTCCTATCCAAAATTACATATACTTTTATAGGTACTCAGCATTTTGAGTGCCAGGAAATAGGCATTAGAGCTCGGCAGATCTGGGCTTTTCACAGCCAGTCTGGAGTAAGAGCTTTGAAAAGTCCTACATAGGTGAGTTAGCTTTAAGATACAAATGTTCATTTCAGGAGGTAAGATTGGTGTAGATGTTCTCAGGTTCCCCACTTTTGTATCCTACTAGATTTTACTTAGATCTAGTGACAGTTGTTCTACATATTAAGGTATGTTAAATAAGTAGCACAATGACTACTGAAATGCCAGATGAACATGGGTTCATTAGAGACTATAGGGCTTTAGTAGTGACTCTGCAGATGGTGCTAGAAAGCTAAAGGTTTGATTTTGGGGGCTATCGTATATGGTGTACAGAAGAACTTACAGGTCACTGAATAAAGTTTTTGTATTCATTTTCTGCTTTTTTACCTATTTATATAATAATCAGCTAGATGATTTTAATTTTGATTTTTAATACTTTGTACGGAATGCTATTTAAAGTAAGAGTAGTTTGTTGTGGGGCCTCCCTGTTGGTGCAGGGGTTAAAGTCTCAGCTCTATCAAGCTATGCAGCCAGCTACTACAGCATGAAACCACAGGGCACAGTAGATTTCTCTTGTCTCACCCGCTGCTCCCATCCTTAGTGTATTTGATAAATCTGCCTGTTCTGCTCTCAATCTGTCTCTGGTGAATCCTCTCACCCTGTCATACCTCTTGCCTTGACCCCAGTTCTTGTATGCTTAAATAAATCCTACAAAAAATGCAATTTTTTATACTATGCTTACATGACAAAGGTGAGAGGTATCATAAAATAAAATGGATATTTCTTATAATAAGCAAGTAATAACAGAGCTTAGAAGACTGATCAGAATTATTATTATAATCACATTGGATTACCACAGTAAAAGTTGTTTTGTATTATATATCAAGAGGTAAGAACTCAGTTGAACATCTTCTAAAATTGAATTTGACCTTGTGATGAATAGAAATATAATAGACATATTTTTTTTTTTTTTTTTGCCAGCAACATCTGTTCCAAAATGCTATAGAGCTGTAATAATTCATGGATTTGTAGAAGAACTTGTGGTCAATGAAGACCCAGAATATCAATGGATTGATCGAATTCGCACACCAAGAGCTTCAAATGAGGCCAGACAGAGACTCATTTCTTTAATGTCAGGTATTTTTAAAAAATATTTTCATTGCTCATTGATTTAATACTCTTAAAATTTTTACTTCTTTGACATACTTCCTTACCTAATAATTTACAGGGAAAGCAATGAATTTTAAATTACTAACTATAGTTCTGTTTCCTGCTGAGGGCAATGCATTTGCATCTTATAAGAGGAAATCTTAATCACATTCCTATTGATCTTTCATAGCTAAGTAGTAAAAGAAAATTGTGCTCATGAAATGGCATAGTGAAAAGATCCGTTAACAAAGAAGTAGAAAACTGGGTTATAGAGTTTCTCCCTCTCGCATGTATTTATAGTCAGAGTTTAGGTAATTGCTCTGAAGTTTACATGTGTAGATGTGTTTTTATCTATGTATACACTTAACACATAATGTATTAGATAGTAAGTATATCTCTGTATAATAAAATACATTTCATCTGGGACTAATATGAAAGAACTACAAAGAGGTCATATAACTCAACAAAAAGGAACCGCATAACCCAATCAAAAAATGGGCAGAGTAACTAAATAGGCACTTCTACAAAGAAGACATTCACATGGCAACAGTCACATGAAAAAAAATGCTCATCATCACTTACTGTCATGGAAATGCAATTCAAAATCACAATTAGGTACCATCTTAGACCCATGAGCATGGCCTATATCTACAAAACCAGATCTGTGGAGAAAAAGCAACCCTCTTAGACCGTTTGTGGAAATATAGACTGCGGGACCCTGTGGAAACAGTCTGGAGGCTTTTCAAAATATTAAGATGGATCTACCATATAACAGGGATTGTACTCCTAGGAATCTACCCAAAGGACACAAAGGCATTAATTTGAAAGGAAAGAGGCATTCCAGTGTTTATTGTAGCACTGTTTACAGTAGCTAAGACACAGAAATATTCTAAGTGCCCCAAAATAGATGAGTGATTCAGAAAGTTACGGTATCTCTCTCTCACTCTCTCACACACACACATCCATACACACAGCAGTACTACTAAATTATAAAAAAGATCTATATCCTCGTCATTTGTGAAAACAGCATGTATAGAACTAGAGGAGATTATGCTAAGCAAAATAATTTAGGACAAGTACCAAATGTTATCACTTTTATGTGGAATATAGAGAAACAAAACAAAGAGATAAACCAAGAACAAACCTTAAAAATCTGATTGTGGAACTGATGCTAGCAGAGGGAGAGTGGAAAGAGAGAGAAAGTGGGGAGGGAGCACTTGGAAAATGGTGGTGGACTGTTGGGGGTGGGTATGGTGTGGTAGCAACACCTGAAGGGGAGACCCTGAACCTCTAAATCACAAACAGCTAATAAACCAATATTACTGCAATTAAAAAAAAAAACTTGCATAGTTGGTTTTTTCCTCCCATTACTATGGAAATACCATTGAGTTTGGGACTTTCTTTTTCTTTTTCACCTGTACATCTCTGGCACTTAGAAGGAAGGAAGAATGTTAGATATACAATGCAACCACAAATTATCTGGTAAATGAGTAACAAATATGTGAACCTTGCTTGCCACATCTGAAGAATGAAGGTAATATCTTACTGCCCTAAAACTAGGAAGCTAGACCAGATAATCTTTTTTTTTTTTTTCAACCTTATGTATTTTTTTTATTATTAAAAAGTTTATTTTTACATCATTTTGCACATTTTTTTTTCATCTCCATTGTAATCCCCACGGGTTTCCCATCACCAAATCACCCCTGTGCCACCACCATAGTCACGTGCATTTCCCTCCCTCC